>NC_056728.1:1765273073-1765380573 GCF_019279795.1 Protopterus annectens | reverse complement strand
AAAACCATTGTGCTTTCTTGAAAGATGGCATTTCTGAAAACAAGCCAGGAGAATGTAACACAATGTTCTGTGGTGTGTACATACATTTTAATCAGTAACTAACACACGTTCATGGAATCATTCTATGGGTAATCCAAGACGATGGAACTGCATAATACCATTTTACTAGCTCACCTTCACTAAACATTTCCCATCGTTTAGATTCTATACATAAAGTGCATCAAAATAGTTTATCTGCATGGCAAAGAACTGTGGGTGTTATATAATTAATGCTCACATGATTACTTCTTCGATTCTGAAGTCTGCTAAAATACATCCAATAAATCGGAAAAAAAAAGTTTTGCTAAAGTGCACAGTACATTTCTGAATTCTTTATTTCTCCCAGTATTCAGTTTTATTGCACATTATTGTGCTTCCCCCTGATGTTTTTTTTTCAAAGAGAACATTTCGTGACCCTTTGTCCAAGTGCATTCAATAAAGAAAAGTGAACAACACAGTGGGAGTGTCTGAAATATCATTCATATTTGCATTGTAGCTTGCCATACAAGATCCCTATAGGATTGGTGGCATTCCCTCAGGTTCTTTTTTTCCACCACATACAGAAAAACATAAGCATAATGATGAGAATTAAAATGGAGAGGACTACTAGAATCCAAAGTAGCGAAGCGTTGGGAATAAATCTGTAGATAACTGTCAGGCCTATCATGCAGAACATGAAGGTAGTAAGGAATACCTTGCCGGCAGTGTAGGCACCCTGTCTTACTGTGTTTTCAGAAAACAGATTCCCTACATTACTCTGTTGGTCAAACAAATCCAGCCTAGTAATCCTGCTGTCACCTGCTGGACCTTCCTGGATCTGCATGAGCAGTTGTGGGGTGAGTACAACCTCAGGGAGGGCAGACATTCTTCGTGGAATTTTATCCATTAGAGACTCGTCCTCTGGAAGGTGACTTACCATTGCCTCAGGTACTACAGTAATCCTTCTGCACATGGGACATGAGACCACCCACGCACCATCTTCATCTTTCACAAGCATCTTCAGGCAAATAGCACAGAAAATATGCTCACAAACCAAGATCTTGGGCTTCCGGATGAAATAGTCATATTTGTAATAACAAACAGGACATTCAAGTTCATTAGTTGATATTTGTGTTACAGCCATCTCAGCCTTTTTCTTTATCTGAAGATCAGATGTAGGAACTTGAGTTTTATTTGGAATTAATCAAAGAGAAGCAATGAGAATGTAATATCAACCAAAAGTCTCCTAAAGTGAAGCATTTTAGGTACCAGAGCTTGAAAAATTAATCACAGCTGGAAGCCTTAAAAATTAAGCAGCAAGTGTTGATATTGCAATGCTAATCCACAAAAAGTTTGATATGTCTTTAGCCATTCAGTCTTGCTACTGCGAATTCAAATAGTTCAAGGTTTATGAAGCAGTTTGCTACTTGCTCATTCCCATAATCTTTATTGGTTTTGTTCCCTGACCACATCAGGGATAATGTGTAACTAACCTTACAGGAAATTACAAAGGTAATCATGAGGCCAAACTGCTTCATTTCAGCAGGCTTGATCTAAGGTATGCATTTATGGTGCTATGTACCAACTTGTAACATCACATTAAGTAATACAAAATGACTCACATGGCTATACAAATGTACTTTCTGCTTTGTTACGCATAAGTTCTTTTCATTTAAGTCTGGCTGCCTTGTTGTTGTCCACCAAGTTCAGAGCTTATAGCAGTAAGAAAAAAATGAGCTAAATAAGAATCACTAAGCATGGAAAAAAAGCTGTAATGCAATTACGTATGGCTATGCCCTCAAAGATATCGCATATGCAGGCACCAGCCCTGTAACAAAATGGTAACTACAGCTGTTGTAGGGCTCTGTGCACTTTAAACTGTTATTTAACTTCAGAGCAACACAAAAAATGCTTACACATGGTATGAGAGGGCAGACCAAGTTAACTGCATAAACTAGTATTGGATATGTGTAACTTGCTATTACCCGCTCATCACCAAGGGCAACCAGTCTGCTTTCAGTTCCCCTACGTCAGGCTAATTTGGCATCCTTCATAAATAATTGTTGAGAGAGCAGGGATTATTACTAAGTTCCTATATTTGAATCAAAAAATGAAAAGAAGGCTAATATTAACCATTTTCATAACAACCAAAAGTACTGAGCTTGGCTGGTTCTTGCTTGTTTCTACAACGAATGACTTGGTTAAAATATGAACCTTCTAATTTTTGAACTGTGCACATTATTTTCTCCAGTGGTGGTTACTAATCTGTACTGACAAAAAGTTTACAGGAAAACCCTGGCAAGTCAGCAATTAGTCCAGAATACAAAATAGCATAAAGTTGCCATGTTGCAGTATCACATGATTATATTCATAAGTTCATAGGTGGTTACTAGGCTACTGACCCGAAGGGCTTTATAAGCCTAGGCGTGTGTACCCAGTATAATATTAGAGAAACCCAATATAAAGGATCTTGCCAAAATTCGAGATCTTAGTTAGCAATAACTGCCCATATCTAGGTGGGTCATAGGTAAAATCTCCTGCAGGAATTTACGGCTTCCCATCCAGTCATCCAGGCTACACTTAAACAGGGTAATAGAGGAGTTCTGTTTGATGTGACCTGGCAGCCTATTCCAGAGGAGTCACAACCTTTGAGAGACATATCTATCTCATCATACTGCTGAGAGAGTCACTATGGGAAATTCTACACACACACACACACACACACACACACACACACACACACACATTGAACGCACACCTAAGTATACACTTACACTTGTAGACATACTCACAAACACAAATTTCTATTGATGTAAATAGATAGATGGATGGATAGATACGAAAAAAACAAATAATTGGCAATTCGATGACAGGATTGCCATAGGTCTGTAATTAGTCAGGTCATACATAATATTTCATCTATCATTCAGGCAGACCCCCACATGTACCATTTATCCATTTTTTTTACTTTTAACTACTGTTTTGCATTCATTTTGTTATTCATTAAAAAAAATGCCTTAAGTTAGGTAGCTGGTGGTGGTTTCAGGAACTGGCTGTCTTGTGAGTGGTTTTCTATTGTAATTGAGGCTAAGTTTGATTTTTTTCAAGAGAGTCGGGTAATTATGTGGTATCATTTTAGCAATGGAATGAAGGTTATGAACAATGCCTTCTGATACCTACATGTCCCAGGTAAGTAGTGGTTAAAGCTTTGATCAGACAAACACAAGTGAAGGCTCCAACCCAAAGAGACCAAGTAAGTAAGAAAGTCATTAAGTATGTAAATAAATAAACAAATAAATCTAACATAAGCTCCTCCCCCCCAAAACTTACGTATACCAACTCTAGGGTCACTAAGCCACAGAGAAATGACAAGTCTCCAAAAAAAAAACAGTGAATCACAGCTGGCACTGTCAACAGAAACAGCATCATCAATAATTTCCTATCACTCAAAGTGTTGCATCTCATTCAGTTTTGATTGAGTCGCAATCTCATAACTTCATACTCAACAGGTAAGACTGTTAAATATCTTAGTGTTATAATTTGGATATGTTGCAAAAACACCAAAAGTACGATGAATAAAATAAAAAAATACTTCAGGTTAGGCAGGAACTCCAGGCCATTGGTAATAATGTAGAAAAATCCACTTTATTCACAAAAAATCACGATGTAAGACAGGTTTTAGCGCTTTCATCTCTGACTGAGACTTCATCAGAACAAAAACCTAAATATTGGAACCAGGTTTATATTTCTTTAAATAAATTTAACTAATCAAATTGATGACATCATTGAAAAGTTAATTGTATTTTATATTTAAATGGCCTCTTTGCTTTGTTTGTTGTTTCTGATGAAGTCTCAGTCAGAGATGAAAGCGCTAAAACCTGTCTTACATCGTGATTTTTTGTGAATAAAGTGGATTTTTCTACATTATTACCAATGGCCTGGAGTTCCTGCCTAACCTGAAGTATTTTTTTATTATAATTTGGATATGTTTTTATTTTGTTATTATTATTATTATTATTGCTTATTTAGTTTAAGGAGCCTGGCTTTCTCATGAAACACTACTGACTGGCACTGATCAATGCGATCTCTAGTGTGTGACTTTTTTTCTTGGAAGGCTGAACTGCCAGTGGACCAGAGATGTCCCCATTCTCCATGATGGTGCAAGCTTGGAATTGGTATTTTTAAGTAGCAGGAGTTGGGGGGGTGTAGCCCCCAACAACAGGAAGTGCATTGCAGGCTAGCCCCCTTCAAAAACATTTTTACATGTTTTTGTTCCAAATGATGTTTGTATTTGGGAGCTTTTGCTTTCTTGTGGTCACAATTCTGTGATGGGGTCACACATGAATCTGTAGCTTGTGAGGCAATAATTAATTTAATCTTATTTACAGCACATTTTTAGATTTGGGTTCATATTTCCAGTAATGCTGTTTTCCAATTGAGAGGTTGCAGAAATGATTTTATATGTTTTGTTATAATTTTGATAAATTAATTTGCTAGGAAACTTGATTATGTGGGTGCAGTAAGTGCATAGTTTTGTGTGTCCATTGTACAAAGCTTTCTTCTGTGCTGCCATATAAAAAGATCAGTTACAGTGACTGGTTACATGGTAGAATATTGAAGAATAGTCAATTTTATTTATTTATGTACAGCAGAACCAGAATAACCCAAACTCTCATATAAAAACATAATGAAACTTGGAAGCAGCAGAAAAGTTGGCCTGTCACAGCAGAGGGATTTCTGATTAGATTCAGGTAGAAGCCTGGTTCAGAGGCAAGACCAGCCTTAGGCATAAGCCAACTAGGAAGCTGCCTAGGGCATGGTGCATCAAGGAGGTGCTCTTTCCATAGCTAATCATTTTTTAGAACAATGAAATATGGTGTTTCATTGCTCTAAAATAAATAAATAAGGCATTACCTGTTAAAACAAAACATTCAAATGCCATGGCAGGCACTCCAGGTGAAAGTGCTCTAGCTAACTTGACCATTCAAGTAATATCAGATTAGACTTGAACATTGCAAGGTAGTGGAGAAGAGCCCCACCCAGTGTTCAAATGCAGGTGCAAAGCCATGCAAATCTGTGTACCTCTCAACTTCTTGGCTCAGGGGTGTCTGAAAGTTTTGCATTAAGATGTATTTTTTGAAAAAGAAAATAAATATGGGCCTCTACTGTCTGGCTTTAATGACTGATTGTAATCTTCAATACTTTACAAAACAACAATAATTTTATGAGGAACAGGTCAAAACTACAAGATAAATTCAAGGAGATTCTGCAAAATTCTGGACAGCTGAGAGGAAGGGAGAGATACGATGACAGAAGGGGACAGTGAGTTTTTTTTTAATTAAGATGCTGGCAGTGATCAACAAGATCTTTATAGCAATATGCTTTATTTGCTTAGAACAAAGACAAAAAAATGAGGCACAGGGTAGGGGGAACAAAAGCCAAAAATCAGTGACAAACTTTAAATTATACTGCAATTTACTTAAAACATTAATAGAATATTTAATGAAGAATAAGAGGTATGAAACTCTCTCTCTCTCTCTCTCTGGCATTATTGACTGATTGTAATACTCAGTGATCACCACAAAATTATAAATTTTACAATAGTCATGCCACAAATATCAGGCAAAATCTGGGAGAGGGTTGAGAGGTATGTTGGGTGACTTTTGTAGTACCAGGATAGAATAAAATATGTTTTTTTCACCATATAATAAAAATTGGTTATTGGAGGTAGGTACATACAAAGAAGTTATAATTGTTAGGGCTCTCTGTGATGGAAAATGACTAGATGCTGTTGTTTGCTCATTGTTTTGGCTTTATGATTTTTATGGAGCAACTCAGAATGCCTAAATGTCTGGCAACTTGCTTGCCTTGAGCAAAGGTGAAATATATTACATGGCTATCAGATACTCAAATTGTATATAGATATGGCTGTAACTACTGGGTGGGAGTTGGGTTTGGCTAGATGAGAGTAACTGAAACTCTTGTTATTTGCTCACTTTAAACAAATACCATCTGGCTTTGCAGGACTAGTGTGCATTTGTGAGAAGTTAAGATGGTCTAGTTAAGTGGACACCTAACATGCACAGGTAAAGTAGGTATAATTACCAAGACTGTTTGTTGAGGAAAATGACTAGCTGTTTATTGCTGCTTGCTTATTGTTATGCTTTTAAGTAACTAATGTGATTTATGTGAAACAACATGCCATATTTTAATATCTGGCAAATCTTTGTTAAGAACCAAGATGAAATATGTTAAATGGCCATCCTCTTTTATCATAATCAGATGTCTGAATTGTACATAGAAGTGCCTATAACTGCTTGGTTGGGACTGTCTGGATGAAAGTAACTGACCCTCTTGTCACTTGCTCAGTTTAACAGTCATCTCTCATAAACAAGGGATAAAATGCATCACAGAATACATAGACCTTCAGAGCTTCTGAAGACCTGGTTTCCCCCACACACTAAGGCTGTATTAATGTATTTTGACATGGGTTTAGTAGTCACCTCTACCCTGAATTCCACTTAATCTAAAGCCAGCCATGCTCATAGGTGTACACAGAAGGTTGCTGTGTCTTGTGTGAAGAGGCCAGGGATGATGTCATTATCCAATTTTTCTCCCAAACGTCAGAGGTAATTTATCTTGTGTTGGGGTGAGAACAGTGTAATCATTATTTCTTTAACTTTCTTCAAAACCTACAGAGAGGTACACATATGATCACCGTAGACTGTAAAAGAGTACTGTACTGTCTAGAAACAATAAGTTGGAAACATAATCATTATTTATTTTCAATTGTCATGATTTGCACATTAAAACAGTCTACAATGAATTATAAATATTGGCCAAAATTGTCATTGCTTTTGAAGAAACATAATGATACTTCTTTAGTTGTTTAGAATCCGAATTACAGAATCCAGTACATAATTTTATATTCCAGAACTGTTGCTCTCACAGTTACAAGGAAATAACACACCTCGTATATAGCCTAAGTAGTTTAGAAAGGATTAGAGGACTCAGCTGTGCAAACTAAAACATATACCAAAGCAGTTAAATTTGCTGCAAACTATGAAAACCAATCTCACCACTGCTTGGCATTATGAAAACTAAAATAGTTAAACTCTACTAACATTCTATCAACTTCAAGTAATTCATCATATATCCTACTATCATAAACTTAGTTGAAAGATGCATTACATTTAAACCACTAAAACCCCTTAACCAAATTCTAGCACTAATGGTAAAAATCAAGCAATCACAATGGGGACTCTTCTATAGGCTAGAGTTATGTAAATTACCATAACTTGGAATCTGTGCTATTCAGTGCCATTATTCATCACGGATGGGTCTTGAGTCCGACCTCAGATCTGAGCTGGCAACTGATGGACAGGTGCAGAGCTCAAACTCCTCCCCTTACCATAATCCCCTGCTGACCTGCAACCATCAGATCGAGTTTGCTGAATAAAGAAAAGGCAACACTGCCTGCCCTGGAGACTAAACTATCCACAAGGAAAATCATCATTCCAGCTCTACCAGATCCCCAGAAGGAAGGGGGAAGAAGGGCGGGAATGTGATGAATAATGCCACTGGATAGCACAAATACCAAGTAATGGTAAATACATAACTCTTTATCTGAAGCTATCCATGCCATTATTCATCATGGATGGGTTAGAGTCCCCAGCTACTATGCAACCTGGGTGGCCTCAGAGAAGGATATGCTGGAACACACAGGAACCAAAGGAAGCCCTGTCCAACTTATAGTGTGAAACAAAAGTGTGGGGATTAGACCAAGTAGCAGCACCACAAATCTCATCCAAAGAAAGTTTGGCCAAGAAGGCCGAAGATGTAGCCGCAGACCTAGTAGAGTGGGCTTTAACTGTTCTGGATAGCTCCATATGCCTGCTATCATAAATGTAGGCAATACAGCTAGCACTAAATCTGGAAATAGTTATTTTAGAAACTGCCAGACCTTTTCTGTTCTGAGAAAAGGCCACAAAAAGCTGGTCCAACTTCCAAAATTCCTCAGTCTTCTTAAAATAAAAATGTAGTTTCCTATGGATGTCTATGAACCTATGAACCTATGACAGAAACTTAAAATCACAAGATGCAGCCGGTTCAGAGGGCTTTTGTGTCAAGGACTGCAACACAAGGGTTAAATCCCATGGTGGGGAAGGATCTTTGATAGGCAGCCTAAGAAGAAAACCCCTATGAGAAAGGCTTTGCATAGTTTAGAAGAAAAAGTAGGACCCTCATTCAAATGGAAATTAGAGATGGCTGCCAACTGGACCTTAATTGTGGAGAATCAAGTGCTTCCCTGAAAGAGAGAAGCCAAGAACAGCAAAAAATCAGGAATTGGGCAGAAAAAGGATCCAACTTACATTGTATGGCCCAAATAGAAAATCTTTTCCATTTACTGGAATACACCTTCTTCGTAGATGGCTTCTGATATGCTGCGATAATGCTTCTCACCCAAAAGGGGAGCCTGGACTGTGAAAGGATCACTGTAGTTGGTGGAACCAAGTGGTTAGACAAAGAGTCTGGAGGTTGGAAAGAGGAAGCCCCATGGATGGGAGATAAGATTCAGAATGGGATCCAATATCCAGGGAGGATGTTTCAGATGAGACTGAAGAAGGGAGAACCATGCCTTATGAGACCAAAAGGGGGCAATGATGAGAGGGATCTTCAGATGGCCAGCTTTCTGTAGGACCTTGGGAATTAAGGGAGTAGGAGGGTAAGCATAGAGGAGTCCTGACAGCCAATCATAAACCATAGCATCCGTGGATGACACCCCCATCGGGGGGATCAGGGCAAAACAGTTGCTGCATTTGTGGTTGACTGGGCAGGCAAAAAGATTGCATCATGCTTGACCCCAACGGCCAAATATCTGAAGTGCTACTGATGTATTCAGGGACCACTCATGGGGACTCAAGATAGACCTGCTGAGTTTGTCAGCCAGCACATTGAAACTGCCAGGAATGTGAGTTGCAACAAGAAAGCACCTGGAAGACATCACCCATTTCCACACTGTTATGAGCTCTCTGCACAGGGGATAAGACCGTGTTCCCCCTTGTTTGTTGATGTACCAGAACACCACCATGTTGTCTCTGGAGCGAGGCAGTCCTGAAAGGCTTGCAACATTGGAAGGACTGCTCTCATCTCCAGGATGTTTATGTGCAATTTGGTCTCTGTGCAGAACCACATGTCTTAAACCATCCTGCCCTGGAAATGCCCCCCTCACTCCCAACAGGGAGGCATCCACGGTCACTGTGGCCTTGGGTGGGGGAAGACAAAATGTCCTCCCTAGAAGTAGATCCCTCAGCTGAAGCCACCAAGCAAGATGATTTCTGCACACCTGAGTAATCCTGACAGTCATGGACATGGGATGAACCTGAGCAGACCACTGGACAGCCAGGGTCAGTTGAAGCACCCCCATGTGATACCTGGTGAGTGGCACAAACTGGATGGCAGCCGCCATCAAGCTTAACACTTGAAGAATCACATGAACTGACAGATACCCTAGACCTAACAAGCGAGATACCTGATCTTGAATAAGCTGGACACGGTGTAAGGGTAGTGCTGCAATCTCTGACACTGTGTCCAATTGGACCCCTATGAACTTTAAGTTTTGTCATGGAGAAAGATTGGACTTGGGCAAATTGACTGTAATGCCTAGATTGAAGGTCATGGCCATTAGAAGTTGATGCCTCATGGGTGCCATAAAGAGCCAATTGTCCAGGTATGGAAGACTTGGAATTCTTGCAGCCAGAGATGAGCTGCCACCACTGCCATGCATTTGGTGACCACCTGGGATGCCATGGTGAGACCAAAGGGCAGGGCTCACCTGGGATGCTGTGGTGAGACCAAAGGGCAGGGCTCTGAACTGGTAGTGATTGGCGTCTAACTGAAAGTGCAGATGTCTCCTGGAGCACCTGTCAATCTTGATATGATAGTATGCATCCTTGAGATTCACTTGAGCACATCCAATCATCCTTTTACAACAGAGGCAGAATGTACTGGACAGTGACCATCCAGAATTAGGACTTCTTGACGGACAGGTTCAGTTCACTGAGATCCAATACTGGGCATAGGTCCCCTGTCTTTTTTGGCACCAAAAAGGAGCAAGAGTAAGTTCTGGATGCTTGTTGACCTGTTGGGACCTCTTGGGTGGCTCTTTTTTGAAGAAGATCTTGGACCTCATGATAGGCTAACTCTCTTTGGTAGGGTGGAACATCTGGGAGAGATTTAGAACCAGAGGGGGCTGAGAAATGGGAATGAAGTAACCTCTGGAAATAATTTTGTAACACCCACTGATCAGAGGTTAGACTTCTCCAGGCTAGTGGTTGAAGGGAGAATTGTCCCCGACTGCCTCCAGGGAAGCACAGTCAGGCAGTACTTCAGGAGCACTGAAAGGGCTGCTCTGAGAAAGGTTATCAAGAGCTCTGATTCTGTGGACCTCCTCTTCCCCTGGGGCAGAATCTGCCATTGAATCTGCTGCCCCAGCCTGGGGAACAGAATTCTTGGGGAGGGGGCATCCTGGAAGGCAGACTGAGTCCTATGAAACCAAAGCTCCTTATCGGAAACTTGGAAAAGGAACGTTGGGGTGTAAAAAACTTGATTCCTACCATGGACAGAGTCTTACCCTCCTGCTTGCTGTGGGTCAAAGGTTCCTAGACAGACAGACCAAATAAGGTGGAACCATCAAAAGGGGCATTGGTTAAAGATGCCTTAAAGGGTTCTGCAAACCTGCAAAGGAAAAGCCAGGCATGCCATCGAATGGCAATGCCAGTGCCCGCCACTTGAGAGGTAGCCTCTGCCACATTAGAGATCATCCTTATCGAAGCATTAGGTAAGGAAGTCAGAGTAATCAGCTTAGGGGAGACAAGTTTAAGACTTTCTGGGGGCAATAATTCTGTAAGAGAAGTGGTGAGTTCTGATACCAAATCCCTCTGAAGCCAGGTAAAGTGTGCCATATAGTTGGTTGCTCTCAGTCCAAATGTAACTGAGGCAAACACACACTTTCCAAAGTGGTCTATTGCCTGAGACTCCCTGCTTGGGGGATGTACTGAGGAACTCTGTTCTGCCAGCTCCTTCTTAGTTGCAGCAGCCACCACAATGGCATAGATGGGGATGCCCTTACTCCAGAAGGCCTTATCCTTGGGAGAACTGAGGAATCTGGTGGCTTTCTTGTGCACCAGTTCCACTGTGTCTGGGTCCTTCCAAGCCCTGCCAGCCATAAGTTCTACAAACACTTTGGCAGGGGGGGACACCCAGGTAGAAGAGGGGGCCCATCCTGAATGCCTTCAAGAACATGGATTCCTCCATAGATAGGGTATGGGAAGACCAACCACTTCTTTCCTTAAGAATTTTGAAAATGTCCCCAAAGGACACCTCCTCAGACAGTAGTCTGGGAGACCCAACTCCCTCCTCAAAATCCGTGTCTTCAGTGAGGGACTCTGGGGGAGTCCAGGTGTCTCCTCTTACAAGTTCTCTTCTGTGGGCTTCCTCTGAGGTGGGCTCGGGGGAGGATTCAGAAGAGACAGGGACCTCAAGTGAGGTAGTGCCTGCCTGAAGGTGCTCATGGGAGGGCTGACCCTGGAGGGATGATGAGACCTCAGCACCCAAACCTAAGAGAGGCTGGGGAGGACCCAGAGAAAGAAGAGAAGTAACTGCCAGGCTGGACAAGGTCCTCTCTACTGCCCAGAAGGCCGACGGCCTGGAGGAGGCTCCCCTCTCCCCCCCCAACAGCCACAGCCACCCTAGGGAGAAAGGACCTGACTCAGCAGTAAAGCCCCCTGACAATATCAGCCCTGAGCTGTCCAGCCACGAAGCCCCCAAGGGAAGGGAAAGGTCCAAAAATTTCAGGCCCAGCCCCACCCCCAGGAAGGCACAGCATGTTCCAAGGGCAGCAGAACAGAGCCCACCAGGGACCCTGAGAGTGTCGAGAAGGGAGGGATACCAGACACCATCGGCATCCCACAAGGAATGCCCTGATCATGACATTCCAAACCCAGGTGGGTCAGAAGAGGAGAGTGAAGTCCCATGGATGGAGAAGGTCCCCTAGGCATCTGAGCCAGGGATGGCAACAAGTTCAACTTGATTTGGACCTTGAGGAAACTCATCATCTTATCCATATCTGTGGGTAGCAAACTTCTGGAGGACCTTGAAGACACTGAAGAATGACCCGACTATGCCAGAGATCCTGCCAATGCCCTACAATCCTGGGAGGATCCAATCTCTTAGACCTGGAGGGGGTGACTGTTAATGGCTATTGGATCCAACAGAACAATCATATCCAAAGCCCTGGGAGAATCTGATGCCTTAGCTGGCACAATGGATGGATCTGACAAATGAGTCAGATCCAGAGAAGGCTTGCACTGAGTTGGATCCAAAGGCCTCCAAGGTGCCAAGGCCTGAGATCTGAGAGGTTGATCTGAGGCTTTTGGAGCAGAAGAGCCCGGATCTGAAGCCATAGAGGCTGGGCTCAGATCCCAGGATCTGCAATCCGACAGCCTAGGCTTTTTAGAAACAGAAGGAGACCCCTTGGAGGGAGGAGGAGGTCTCTATTTAGGGTCCTGAGTAGTTTTAGAGAGAAAGAGACCTAGGCCAGTGGGCCACCCTGAGCTAACCCTTTTAACAGCAACTTATGTCTATGTTCCATAAGAGCCCTGGGGTTGAATGCAGCATGAATGTCACATTCAACCTCCAGGTGACAATCTCCCACTCTCGCAAACAGTAAACACACTCCTTGTGCAAGTCAGAATGAGGCATTTTCTAACCGCATGAGGAGCATCTTTTAAAAAGGTTTATCAGCCATTGCCCACCCAACACACACACTAGAGAAAGGAATTAAGAAAAAGAGAAGTTTTTTTTTTTAACTAAAGGAAGGGGAAAAAAGGGCGGGAAGAAAACCCAAAGCTAAGAAAGGGAGAAAAAATTGCCCTACACAGACAACGTAGCTATGGGAGTGGAGGAAAACTAAGCTAGAAGGAAAATATCACTTTCACTCACTCAAAATAGAAAAAGGGGAGAAAAAGGAGTTACTTATCTCTAACATGAGGAAGCTCGAGCCCAGATCACATCCTATGCATTCAGCAGCAAATGAGATCTGAGGGCTACAGGTCAGCAGGGGATTATAGCAAGGGAAGGAGCTTGAGGTCTGGATCTGTCCATCAGTTGCCATCTCGGATTCAAGGTCGAATCCATGACCCATCCGTGATGAATAATGACATGAATAGCATCAGATCTATTGCTAACTATGGAATTTAATCCTGCCTTTTCCTTGAACTGACTCATTCAGAAAATCCCTTTAAAAAATGAAAATCATCTTACTTGTTCTTGTATTTCTCATGTGTAAAACACTGAACAAATATAAACTAAACTAACAATTGCTATATTTTGCTAACACTGCTATATAATAACCTCATGATATTATTTAAACCGTACCATAATCTTATACATTCTCTCATAATGAAATATCTATATGTTTGTGTGTGTGTGTGTGTGTGTTACAGTAATCATTTAGACATAGTATTAATTGTATTTCTCATAATATAATAGCCTTTATTCAAAAGCTTGTTATTTCACATTTTTTGACTTATTTATAAAGCTTGTGTGCCTTACTCAGAAATTAATAAAAAATAGAAAAAGAATGACCATGTTTAATTCTAGCATACACTTTTCTTTCGGCTTTTCCCGGTTAGGGGTCTCCACAGTGGATCACCTGTCCGCTCATGATTGGCAGTGAAGTTTTACGGTGTTGAGTTGCCAGCCCGGTGCCCA
This sequence comes from Protopterus annectens, assembly GCF_019279795.1. Classification (NCBI taxonomy): domain Eukaryota; kingdom Metazoa; phylum Chordata; order Ceratodontiformes; family Protopteridae; genus Protopterus; species Protopterus annectens. The sequence goes on along the minus strand of NC_056728.1, from coordinate 1,765,366,782 downwards.
ACCTTCCACAGAAGGCACACACACATACTCACTCACAGGGCCAATTTAGAGTGTCCAATCCACCTACAGTTTGGGATGTGGGAGAAAACCGGAGCACCCAGAGGAAACCCACATGACCACAGAGAGGACATGCAGACTCCGCACAGAAGGCACCCCAGCCGAGGATTGAACTGGAGAACCTCTTGCTGTGAGGTGGTAATGCTTACTGCTGCACCACTGTGGCCACCCTAATTCTAGCTTACACTATCCACCTGTAATATTTTGTTATGGTGTTAAACAGGTGTGTGAGCCTTGAATCTCACACCACCGTCACCAAAGTATGTCATGAATGGGGTATACAGCCCTTAAATCCCTTCTCATTTTTACCAAATATTGTGAAGAGTAAGGGCTACAGACCCCAAATCCTCTGCACTCCCAACAAATACCATATTTCCCCGAAAATAAGATCGGGTCTTATACTTTTTCCCCCACCAAAATATGCATTAGGGCTTATTATCAGGGGATGCCTTATTTACCTCCCCGTACAACAATCTACATTTATTCATTTATTCATGTACAAAAATTGACATTTATTCATGTACTCAAATCAACATTTATTCATTTACAAAAATCGACATTTATTCACATACACAAATCGACATTTATTCATATACACAAATCTACATTTATTCGTGTACACAAATCGACATGCATTCATGTACACAAATTGACATTACATTTATATGGTACTTTTCCATTATTGGGCAACAGTTCTAGGTAATGCATTAACAGTTCTGTGAGAATTCTACATAAACTGTGCAACAAACATTTCACCTTCAGAATATCTACACCTTGGCTTTCACAGTGCAATATTTCATGCTTAACAGGAGGAAGATGCACACAGGTGGATTATATCTTATATAGAAGGGCCAGTCTGAAGGAGATTGGGGACTGTAAAGTGGTGGCAGGGGAAAGTGTAGTTAGGCAGCATAGGATGGTGGTTTGTAGGATGACATTGGTGATTAAGAAGAGGAGGATGAGTGTGAGGGCAGCACCAAGGATCAAATGGTAGAAATTGAAAAAGGGTAATTGTGAGGTGATGTTCAGGGAAGAGTTAAGACAGGCACTGGGTGGCAGTGAAGAGTAACCGAATAGCTGGGTAACTACAGCAGAGCTAGTAAGAGAGATGGCTAGAAAGGTGCTTGGTGTGACATCTGGAAAGAGGAAGGAGGACAAGGAGACCTGGTGGTGGAATGAAAAAGTACAGGAGAGTATACAGAGAAAGAGGTTGGCAAAGAAGAAGTGGGATTGTCAAAGAGATGAAGAAAGTAGAGAAGAGTATAAGGAGATGAGGTGCATGGCAAAGAGAGAGGTGGTGAAGGCTAAGGATAAGGCGTCTGAAGAGTTGTATAAAAGGTTGGACACTAAGGAGGGAGAAAAGGACCTGTACCGATTGGCTAGACAGAGGGACCGAGCTAGTAAAGATGTGCAGCAGGTAAGGGTGATAAAGGATAATGAGGGAAACATACTCACAACTGAGGGGAGTGTGTTGAGCAGATGGAAAGAGTATTTTGAGGGGTTGATGAATGAAGAGAGGGAGAGAAGGTAGGATGATGTGTGGATAATGAATCATGAAGTGCAGTGGATTAGCAAGGAGGAAGTAAGGATAGCTATGAAGAGGATGAAGAACGGAAAGGCTGTTGGTTCAGATGACATACCTGTGGAAGCATGGAGGTGTTTAGATGAAATGGCAGTGGAGTTTTTAACTAGATTGCTTAATGAAATCTTGGAAAGTGAGAGGATGCCTGAGGAATGGAGAAAAAGTGTTTTGGTACCGATTTTTAAGAATAAGGGTGATGTGCAGAGCTGTAGTAACTACAGAGGGATTAAACTGATCAGTCACAGCAAGAAGTTATGAGAAAGAGTAGTGGAAGCTAGGTTAAGAAGGGAGGTGATGATTAGTGATCAGCAGTATGGTTTCATGCCAGGAAAGAGCACTACAGATGTGATGTTTGCTCTGAGTGTTGATGGAGAAGTACAGAGAAAGTCAGAAGGAGTTGCATTGTGTCTTTGTTGATTTAGAGAAAGCATATGGAAGGGTGCTTAGAGAGGAGTTGTGGTATTGTATGAAGAAGTCGGGAGTGTCAGAGAAGTATGTAAGAGTGGTACAGGATATGTACGAGGGTAGTATGACAGCGGTGAGGTCTGCAGTGGGAGTGACAGATGCATTTAAGGTGGAGGTGGGATTACATCAAGGATCAGCTCTGAGCCCTTTCTTATTTGCAATGGTGATGGACAGGTTGACAGACGAGATCAGACAGGAGTCCCCGTGGACTATGAGGTTTGCAGATGACATTGTGATCTGTATTGAGAGTAGGGAACAGGTGGAGGAGACCCTGGAGAGGTGGAGATATGCTCTAAAGAGAAGAGGAATGAAGGTCAGCAGGACTAAGACAGAATATATGTGTGTGAATGAGAGGGAGGATAGAGGAATGGTGAGGATGCAGGGAGTAGAGGTGGGGAAAGTGGATGAGTTTAAGTACTTGGGATCAACAGTTCAGAGTAATGGTGAGTGTGGAAGAGAGGTGAAGAAGAGAGTACAGGCAGGATGGAGTGGGTGGAGAAGAGTGTCAGGAGTGATTTGTGACAGACGAGTACCAGTAAGAGTGAAAGGGAAGGTCTACAAGAGGGTAGTGAGACCAGCTATGTTATATGTGTTGGAGACAGTGGCATAGACAAAAAGGCAGAAGTCAGAGCTTGACGTGGCAGAGTTGCAGTTGTTAAGATTTGCACTGGGTGTGACGAGGATGGACAGGATTAGGAATAAGTATATTAGAGGGTCAGCCCAGGTTGGAAGGTTTGGAGACAAAGCTAGAGAGGCAAGATTACGTTGGTTTGGACATGTGCTGAGGAGGGATGCAGAGTATATTGGGGAAAAGATGCTAAGGATGAAGCTGCCAGTTAACAGGAAAAGAGGGAGGCCTAAGATAAGGTTTATGGATGTGGTGAGAGAGGACATGCAGGTGGTTGGTGTGACAGGGCAAGATGCAGAGGACAGGAAGAAATAGAAACAGTTGATCTGCTGTGGCGACCCCTAATGGGAGCAGCCGAAAGAAGAAGAAGATGTATTGGAGGAGGGAAATAAAACAAGTGAATAACTGTCACTTTTTGAATGGTGATGCTTTCTTTATTCCTTACCCAAACCATATGAGAAGAATGATGGAAAGTCATAAAAATGAAGTCTGGGAACTAGTGGCCTTACTTTGTAATTACCCCTTGATAATGAAATGTTACCTTAATACAATAAAGTAAAAAAACTGACAATAACTTGCTGGCAGCTGAAAGCAGAAGCAATCCATTCTGTTGCCTCGATAACGGAAAAGTTATTCAAATACAGTCATGTCATCGTCTTTTGGAACATTGTCATAATTCACAGACCAAGTAAAAAGCTTGACAGCAAAACCAAATGAATCCAAAAAAAGGTTCCAGGCAACAAGAACTCTTCTTAACCAGTTTTATTAAGCGCTTTTCGTCATACAAAGTTGTATGACGAAAAGCGCTTAATAAAACTGGTTAAGAAGAGTTCTTGTTGCCTGGAACCTTTTTTTGGATACATTGTCATAATTCTCCAACCCCTGAATTTCAGCCTGAATTTCTTGTGACTCCATTTCCTCTAGAACCATTGGCCCCAATCTGTCATGCCCAGCAATAGAGCTCTCCTTAAATGAGCATAGCTTGTCCAAGTAGCCTGCTCGTAGTGCATTGGCAACACAGCTGTCAGTGATTTTATCCCATGAATTCTTCACCCAAGTCACGACCTCTTGCAGGCTAGGCTTCACAAAGTTTCCACGCTGATTTCTCTCCATTCTATAGGTTTATAGGTTAGTACTAGGCTAACTGCTCTTGTGGGCCATTTTAAGCCTAGTCAATTACCCCACGTGAGATTCAAACCTTGCACCTTGTGTCTGTAAGGTAGACACCTTAACCATTATGCCAATCACCCACCCTTATTTTCAATGTAGTCATTGAGTTGCATGTGCAAATGGTCCTTGAATGGCTTGTTTATTGAAATATCAAGAGTCTGGAGATAGCCAGTCATTCCTGCGGGAATCATTATTTGATCTATTCTTCTCTGTGCAAGGAAGTTCTTCATGTCTTTAGCGCGGTGAGTGCTGGCTGAATCCCAGACTAGCAGACCTCTTTTGCCACCTTGCAAAACAAGTGGCAGCATTACATTGACCCACTTCCTTATAACTGCTTGTGTACACCAGGCTTTTTTGGTTTCAAGAATGTAAATGCCTGAAACACATTTAATCTTATCTTTCTTGCCCTTACTAATGATTAGAGGTGGGGTTTTCTTTCCATCTAGATGAATAGCCAAAATACAGGTAACGTGGACTTTCGTAACCAGTGCAGGGTATGTAGATTGATGAGGCACTCCTCTATCAATTATTGTTTGAGATCCTTGGCCCATAAACACTGAAGTTTCATCCATAGCAATCATGTTGGAGAGTTGGTATTTAGAAAAGTCGATGCCATCAACAAAGGACTTGAATGCAAGTGCACATTTAATAACTTCAGTATCTTCCAGCTTGAATAGTGTTGTCAATCTTCTTAGAGACAGTTCATATCACTGAAGGAAGCTATCCTGCCAATGTTGTGATGCTTTGAATTCTTCTGGGGATATTTCTAACTGTGGTGCCATTGCAAGGGCAAATGCTTGAATATCAGCCTGCGCACAACCAAAGCATTTGCTCTCCTGTTAGCAATCCATTCACACATGATGTCTTCCAGCTTAGGAAATAAGGGTTGCTGACCTGATCCACACTTGTACTTCTTAGCATTTCCCTTGTCCACCTGTTGACTGAGGTTATCGTACTCTGCTCACCATTTTTGGACCATTCTGAGATCCAACTTCTTCTCTTTGCAGAAAGCCATCAGATTCTTTCCCCGGGAGTCCTCCATGATTCTTTTCTTGTACTCAATGGAATAGCTCTTTCTTTTTGCACTCATCTTGTCTGGGGGGATTAATTGAAGACTCACGAGACAGGAGTGGCAACAAAAATGGTGACAGTTAAGAAGACACAACCACACCCATTCATTATCAAGTGTGCACGTTTTACATGTGTTGTCTGAACTTTGACCAATCAATGTACACTTGCCAGTGTTTATGGGCCAAAGATCTCAAATGTCAAGTGTGAGTGAGGATTAGAGTTACAGTAAGAATCGTGGAGGACTCCCGGGGAAAGAGTCTTATGACTTTCTATAAAGAGAAGAAGTTGGGTGTCCGAATGGTCCAAAAATGGTGAGCAGAGTACGATGACCTCAGTCAACAGGTGTCAATAATATTATTATTTTATAATTCAACATGTCCGTTGTGTGTTGTTGATGATCTTAACTGGGGCTTATTTTTGGGGTAGGGCTTATATCATGACCACCCTGGAAAACCATGCTAGGCCTTATTCTCTGGTTAGGTCTTATTTACGGAGAAATGCGGTATGTATAAAATAGGCTGAGTGGCTATTAGATCTTTATGTAAATGGGCCCTACTGATGTGGGCTACTCCTACAAACTGCAACCTGTAACATCCAAATTAGATTTACAGTGTTAGCTACAGAACAGAATTATAATCACTGACTCCCCAGGATTTTAGCCAACACAGTCTGGGCCCAGTTTCTTCTAGGACAAACTTGCCAAAAGAAACATAATCAAACTGTTGTTCATACACCTAAATACTTAGTGTTTCCCAAGAAGGGGCTACTGATACCTTTCAAATGATATCCCTTTGTCTATTCATGGTACACTGCTACTGGATTAATAATATGACACCAATATCTTCATTACTAATCACTCTTCCAGTAATCTAACCAACATTAAAATACAATAGCTGATGGCCAAACAATCTCCTTTCAGAAAGGGTAAATATCAAAACTCACACCAATGCTATTAGGATGGTATTCATTAAAAAAAACAAGACAGCAGCCACAAGTTTTTATGAGTGAACAAATGACAACTCTTTTCTTTTAATGACACATCACCAAATGCCTCAGCTTGTCCAAACCAATGTAAGCATAGCTGCACAGCCTTTTCTACTGTAACTGACTTGCAGAAGGATAACACAATAGGAAATATTACGCAGACATAGAAGCAATATAAACATCTGTAGAGTGGACTACCACAGATAGCAAACCCACCTTGCTTCCAGGAGAGTTGCTTCCTCCTATGATGTCCAGTTATGCTTAACACCTGCATCTCTGCTGTTACAAAACAAAATGCACTACTACGTAGATGTTTAAAACCAGTAGCATAACAGAACATTGTAACACTGAAAAATAAATCAGTAAACAAATACATCCCTATCTGCCTCTTCCTAACCTCTGCTTCTTGAAGCAGTTTAAAGTGGTGCTACCTCAGGTCACTGTAGTCAGACTAGCATTGCTCACCAGAGCAGATGATGTTAGTGGCATCAGTCATTATCCTGATAAGCTCATGCCAGTTATCCATCCTCCACAAGAGCCCATCATACTGCCCTAGCAGATGCTACTGGAAGTCCTTGTGCAGTAGGGACAAGAAAATCCTGCTGTCTCTGCCATACCATCCTGGAGGTGTGCATTCCACAGCACCTGAAGTAGCCAAGACAACTCAGCCAAGTCAGCTTAAGGAAAAATAGTAGCCTTGTATGTATGTACATTTTAGGTCAAATATCACACAGTGTAGTATTGTACTGCGACACAACATCTCTTTATTGCAGCACCATGGCACAGGTGTCCACATGCCATATGCATAAGAGCACTGGCCACATGTCATGTGTCTACTGTCATGTGCACTTTTACTGGTGGCATGTCTGGACAGCACAGTCTTATAGTAGAGGTTCAAAACACTGACACTGTTTGCTATCTACTTCTCTGAAGTCCAGGCCAACACAAAGGGACTCTGGCTGACAAAGTTTGCAGACGATTGCAAGTTGGGAGCTATTATTAACTCCCTGAGTGATGTTGACATCCTACAGAAAGGCCTCATTGACACCAGCGACTGGTGTCAGAACTATGGCCTTAAGCTCAATGCCAAAAAACATGTCATCATCCCCTTTGGGAAAAACCCGGTTCCCATGAATTACCACATTGATGATAGTCTACTGAACACAGAAGGCGATATAAGAGATCTGGGAACACAGGTTGACAGCAACCTCTCTTTTGACCACCATATTGCCACTGTGGTCAGAAAGTCCTTCTATGTGGCACATCTTATTACTAAAGGTTTTACATCCAGGAAAAAAGAGGTCATTGTCTCCATCTACTCTTCCCTCATTAGGCCAATAATTGAGTACAATACCCCATTTGGCATGTACTTCACTAAACTCCTGCAACAACTGGAGTAACTCACAAAGAGGATCCTAGGCCGTAAATATTTGTCCTATATGGACAGACTAAAAAAACTCCAACTATTCTTTGTCTCATATCGCCTACTTAGAGGCGAGCTCTGCTTGACTTACAAAGCCATGTCTGACTCAGCTCTGTTAGAAATGCTACATCTAAAGAAATCCCAATCCCTCCACACCATATGCTCCAGAGACCTCAGCCTCATTACCACAATCAACAGAACATGCTGGAGAGACAGGTTCATAACCCAGAGACTGCCCTTGCTATGGAATAGACTTCCCATACATGTCAAGCAGAGCACCTCACTGGCCCTCTTCAAGAGAAATCTTGATGAGTGGATGGGAAATAGAAAATTCACCCCAGGGATCACTCCAATGGCTTTACTTGACAGAGGCACTGGGAACTAAGGTCGGGTGGCATGATGCCAGGGTAATCCTATAGGCTAGGCTTGTAAAGGCTCCAGGGCCATTAGCCTAATACACACCTATGAACCTATAACTATATATATATATATATATATATATATATATATATATATATATATATATGTGTGTGTGTGTGTGTGTGTGTGTGTGTGTGTGTGTGTGTGTGTGTGTATGTATATATATGTGTATATATATATATATATATATATATATATATATATATGTATGTATGTATGTATGTATATATATATATATATATATATGTGTATGTATATATATATATATATATATATATATATATATATATATATATATATTTATATATATATATAGTTATAATAAATAACCACATTCTGTAATAAAAATGTGCAGTTTTACTTCCTCTTTCAGTTTGTTTGTGTGCATCATACAGGTTTATGGCAACAAAGAGGCTTCAATACTTTTGATAGTTTAATGGTAAAACAGCTGTAACAGAGATACAGATGGCCTGGGTCAGAGTCCTAGCTGATTACGGTATGTACTTCTTTATTGCATATTTTATTGGCAGCATTTTTCCAGGCAATGAAGCTGCAATACTTCTTGTGTTTGTAGACTGCATACATAAAATAAGTAATCTAAGATCACCAGCCAGTCATTATCAACCAGCTGACACAACTGGAACAGGCTAAAAACAAGACACAAAGCTATATATTGCACAACTCTGCCAAAAGCTCTGCCAAGGATTTATGGCTTTGATCATTTCTGTTGCAAGATTCAGTTTGGCTGTCATATATTCATTATAGAGGAGGAAACATGAACCTATGAACAACATTTGGCTGTCATATGTTATTTACAAAGAAGGAAACAGAAGACCTATTGTTACTTCCCTTGTAAGGTCCACAAAAAGGTTTCATAGACTTATTTTATACAAACTAGCAAAGCTAGCACAATTTTTGTGTATAACTCTTTAATTACATAATGCATGTATGTGTGCACATATGTATGCAAATCTCTCTCTCTAGAGATATGTATTATATATATATATATATATATATATATATCTTTATATATAGATAGATAGATAGATAGATATGATTATATTATGAATGAAAATATCCACCAAAACATGTCAACCATTCACAATATCAACAACAATAAAGACTGGCACTCAGTACATTGAAAAAGGAAACATATTTCCTTTTCTGATGTACTACCCATAACCTGACCTCATTCAGCTCAAATTTGTCTGAACAGTGAAGAACTTTTTGCAGAGAAGCTGCACATTAGGGTTTGGGGCAGGGTTAGGGTTGGCACACATTACTAAGGTGAGCAGGGGAGCTTTGCCCCTTCCCATCTTAGTAATTTGTGCTAACCTTATCACTAACCCTGCCTTTAACTCTGACATATAGGTTACCTGCAAATAGCTGTTTCCCATCATGTACAGTTCATAAGACAGACTGTGCATTCACCTCATACACAGAAACACACAGCAAATCTATCCCCTAATCTAATCCTAAAGACACACATACACACAAGCACACAGAATCTATCCCATTACCTAACCCAAACTCATGGATCTCATTAACAGAGACATTGGAAACCTCCAAACACTGGACCCAACCCAGTTTGGCTTTGTTAAGGGCAGATCATGCCTCCTAAACCTGGTGGACTTTTTTGAGACAGTTACCAAGGCTATAGACGAGGGAAAGGTGGTCCACACAGCCTACCTAGACCTCACAAAGGCCTTCAACACTATTCCCCACTACATCACGAGATGGGTTGCCAACTGGCTCATGGACAGAACCCACATGGTAAGAGTTGCAGGAGCTAGGTCTGACTCTAAACCTGTTACAAGTGGCATTCCCCAGGGCTCAGTCCTAGGACCCCTCCTGTTCAGCATACACTTCTCAGAGGTACAGGCAAGCACAGGAGGACTATGGCTCACCAAGTTCGCAGATGACTGCAAACTAGGGGCTATAATTGACTCTCCGGCTGACACAGACATCCTCCAAAAGGGTCTCACTGAGAGAGATACCTAGTGTCAAAACCATGGTCTCAAGCTAAATGCCAAAAAGTTCATAGTCATTCCCTTTGGAAAAAGCAAAGTACCCACAAACTACCACATAGGTGGTAGCCCCCTAAATACAGAAGATGTAATAAGGGATCTGGGGATCCAAGTAGATAGTAACCTCTCCTTTGATAATCACATTGCCAAAGTGGTTAGAAAATCCTTCTATGTGGCCTACCTAATCACAAAAGGGTTTGCATCCAGATCGAAAGAGGTCATTGGGCCCCTCTATGCATCACTCATCAGACCCATCATAGAGTACAATGCCCCATTTGGGATGTACCTTACAAGACACCTACAACAACTGGAAAGACCACAGAAGTTCCTCACCAAGAGGATCACTGGTCTCAAGCAGATGCCCTATGCAGCTCGACTGAAGAAACTCCAGCTGTACTTGGTTGCATACCACCTACTTAGAGGTGATCTCTGCCTGACATACAAGGCCATGTCCAACCCAGAATTGATGGACATGCTTCACCTAAAGAAAACCATATCCCCTCGAGCCACACGCTCCAGGGATCTAAACCTCACCACAACAATAAATAGGACGTGCTGGAGGGATAGATTCCTGTCCCGGAGACTTCCCATGCTCTGGAACAAGATTCCAATCTACAATAGGCAGAGCTCCTCGCTAACCTTCTTCAAGAGAAACCTTGAGGAGTGGATGGGAAACAGAAAGTTTACCCCAGGGATCACTTCAATGGCTCTGCTGGACAGAGGCACAGGGAACTAATCTAAGGGGGCGGCGAAAGCCAACGCATTCCAGCTAGGCTTATAAATGCCTTCGGGCAGATAGCCTAGTACCTACCTATGAACCTATGAACCTATATACATTTGTATACAAACACACACACACTCTTAATATACATCCCACTTACCTGTCATGACAAAACAGACATCCAATAAAATGTTTGTTCGATAAATCAGACATTTGAACAACAACCCTGTACTTCCAGCTGTTGACCAAAGCAACTGTCTACCAAAACACAGCAGTCACGTTAATCATATATATCACACACACACGCACACACACACAACTCATTAAAATAATTATTTCTTGAAGCAAAGAAATGTAACATATATAGGCTGTATGTAGTCTAATTTATTTTATTTTATATTATTTTCATTTTTGTTGCATAATTACTTAGGATAGAATTACCATATGCATATCAACACAATTATTTAATACAGTGTATATGAGAAATTCTTACACAGATATGCATATGGTTATTGTATAGGGATGACAATTTCATGATTTTAAGTTTATGTGCACCCATTGTAGAATTTTAACAATGACTATACTAAAACAATAAAAAGTGTAGCACAATTATTTCAAAGAGAACAAAGCTGCAGGTCACTGCCAGATTAACAGCTAAACTAGTCATAATAATACCGCTCTCTCTATAATACCGCTATCTCTAATGTTGTTGGACTTTTGTTTATTCAGTTTCAGTATACAGATGAGCAGCATTCTCTGGACAGCAAGCTGAGTACTGGTAGCAACTGGATTAAGTTCCTTCCATTTTCATGGGTGACCCAGATAAGACAGCATATAGTAACAAGTCTGTTGCTTGTTTATGATGAAATCAAAGAAGCATTTTGGAACTTGTTTAGGGGAAGAATCTGACTGTTTAAGCTTTGACATTTTATTGCAAACTATTTAGTGCTGAAAATCTCATCATACTGATTGATGGCAGCTCTGTCCAGACAACACCAAAATAGTTATTAGCAGTATGATGACCTTCATACCGAGAGTTGTTTTATAACATTAACAACTATTTAGTGGTCATTCTAAACATCAGCCAGCATAGTAAGTGTATTATACAATTGCACATGTAAGCACGGGGATGTACATAGAAGATATTACTATTCATCTTTGTTTTTATGTAGAGTGCCACCATCTGTTGAAGTAATATGTTGCTTGCACATGTACAGGTCAACTGTTTGAAGGTAAGTCACAACATATACATTATACAGAAATAATTGCATGTGTAAAGTACTTACATGAATATGGTGAAATCATGACAGCTTCTTCCAGTCCCTCATGATGAGTCAGTTACATCACACATGCAGCGTATGTTAGGTTTGCATTCACTTGTTTAACATATACCTGGTCTAAACAGCACTTCTAAAGTACTGAAATGAAATCTAGGTTATTTCTTATCAGTATTATGGAGAAAAGTGTTTAATTATAGACAGTATCAGCTAACAATTTTTGTAATTTCAGCAGAAGAAAGAGAATGCACAGGGGGTGGTGATGGCCTATAGCCCTAGTGTTCGCTAATCTGTCCTAACTGAATAGGAAATACATGTATTATATATAAATGTAATATATAAATGTAATAGTTAACTTAGTTAAAAGAACAGGCTTTGGTGATGACTTAGTTATTGTACAGACAGAAAATGGGGTTCACTTAACCCATTTTATAAGCCTTTTAGATTAAAGTGTGACATTTTTGTATCATTTATGTATAGTTTTTCTAAGAAGAATACATATTTAGATGTACAGGTTTCCTACAGTAGTATACATGGTTGCAACTTAAGAATTAATAGAAAAATATTTACTAATATATATTTACATTGTCAAAAGTGGCATCTAGAATACTTGAAGAAAATATTGTAAAAAGTCATTTGGTCTGACCATCAAAAGTGATCACTGATGATGTGATCGTTGAACATGAAGCACAGTTGTTGCAGTTATTTATTGACAGAGATTGCAAGTCAGAAGTCACCAAGAATGTGTTTCTGATATTAGTGTTTAGTAACTTTTAAATATAGTCCCATACTACATGACATGAGCATAAGATATACTTTTACATCTTCTGTATTTGAAGCACCTGCAGGGATTGATGTTGAGGATGCCATAGATATTTGTTGTAATTTAGATTCTGTTAAAGGTCAAAAATACAACATAAGTCAACTGGAAGATCACTATAGGTAGGCAAGAATTATATGGAATTTTGGATAATGATCCCAGGTTTTATATAAAAAGGGACAGAATCTTAAGGTAGTTATGGAAACTTCCAATAAGATATTTCCATTTGGATTGGGTTTACCTATGAACAAATCCCATTTCATATTTAAATGTTGAATGTGTATTTATTCTAAATGTAGTGGTACAGGCCATTGTCTAAAGTTAAATGAATACAACTTTTGGTATAGTTGAATGTTTTACTTGTTTTTTAGAAATGTGGTACATATCGCTAAATATGCATGTTTGTGGCAGCTTCTGTGTTGGTAAAAACATGATAAGGCCATCACAGTGAATTTATGAACATTTATATGCAATAAGGAAAGGAAGCAAGGCAAATGCTTCTTTAAAGCACATTAGGCAATATGTGGGTTTAACAAACTAATCAGAGTGCTGGATTATGTAAATCTAGGACCCAGAGGGGATGATATAGACAGCATCCTAGAATACAAATATCTGAACTGGTAACTGTCACTGGATACAGGACACCCCTCAGGTTAAAGGACTGCATTAGTATAAAAAACATTTTAAAATTATGGCTACTATGAAGCTGCAAGAAGTATCTGTTTACAGCTATTAAGATGACCTTATAATTATTTTTCAGCAGTATGATTTTTAAGTAGCCATGTTTTTGATTTCATGTATATGTGCTTAATTAGGGTGGTATTTTGAGTACTGCTGATTTGTGTGTTTTTTTAACTATTTAAATCCCTGTGAAGTATTTGCATTTATTCTCATGAAGTCTGACATTATTTTTATCTTCCTGAGGCGGACCACCATTTACCACCAGCTCCTCTCTTGTTGCCTACTAGACCTTCATTAGCATCCTCCAGGCTCAATCCAGTTCATGTCTGGGGCCAGTGAGGATATGGCGGATGCTGGTGTAGCAACATACTGCTGCTGGGGCATGTGCCTTAACCCGCACCACATCTGGGCAAAGCTCTCAGCCTCCAACCTGCAGAATGAGGAACAAAGCCAGAAATAATCAAGGATACTCAAGTATCAACGTGAAACATTAACAGAATAAGAAAATGTGAATTAACATTCTTTTTCTGAAGTAAAGGAAGTCTAAAACTTTGATTATTGTAATTATTTATTAAGTAATCCACTACCTTTTCTCCCCAAATTGACAGTTTTAGGAGAGATTATGAGAGCCAGAGCAAAATTATGAGGCAAAAATCAGGACAGCTTCCCCCAACAGTTTTGTGAGAGCCACAGTCTCTGCCTTCAGAAAGGGTCTGCACATTTCCAAGTACATAGAAATGCAGCCTCCTAAGTGATACTGTCATTATGCAGCACAGAGATCTCCAGGCCCATAATACTGCTTTATACCAATGAGCCTGGGTCACATTCCTCCCTCCAGGATGGCAGCTACCTTTGGCTGCTCATTGCCATCTTCCTCCTGTGGCCCCTCCAGCACCTGTGCCGCCTGTTGAACTCAGATCATTTAAGGCACAGTAAGGACTTTGTCCCACCGCTGATGTCTGGCATCACTGAGATGAAGTGCTCAAAAACAAATGATAAAGGGAAAGTAAAATGGCTAAAAGTGAAATGGTTGTAAACAGGCAGGTGGACTTAAAGAAAACAAAAATGGGTTAGAAGAGAGGATACAAGAACTTGCCACCAGATAAAAGAGAAAAGATAAAGTGCATGACACGTATAAGAAAATATGTTGTTATATGAAAATAAAATACTTATGTGAAAGGAGATAGTTTGCACAATAACAGAAAAGAAAAATAAAGAAGAAAACCGTAACAAGAGTGAAAAAATGATAATAGTAAAATATAAAATTATATGTGAACCTTGGATCTTGATAACTGTCACTGTTGAGGTGACACCCTTACCTCGTGTGCAAAAATGGGGAAAAAGGAGCTGTGGATGGATGGATGGATGGATGGATGGATGGATGGATGGATGGATGAATGCAAATGTCAAAGAAGAATATGTAACTGTCAGTTCTAGGTCTTCACACCTGTTAAAGAATGGAAAATGTTTAACAATAAATAAAATACTGCTAGTAGAAATTTAAAAATGCACCATGTATGTGTATTGTCTAGAAAGGCTGTTTAGTCAGTGGACATGATTGTCAGAAAATAAAGGCTGATACATTCTAACAAAAAAAATGCTCAGTGATTTTGGGTTCACTTTTAAATATATTTTATTTTTTGATTTTGTACTTTTTAGGCATTGTTTGGTAATTTGTTTTATATTTAATTTAGGTTTTTCTATCCACACAAAACAAAACAGAAGTTAAACAACAGAATTTAATCTAAACTAAATAAGTTGTGCATATTTCGCCCACTAAAGATGAAATAACCATCTCCTACACAAGTAAATCAGCCACTCCACTCATTACTTCCATCATAGATGACCTTTTAGTCATTTAACACTCTTTTTCTAGTCATGACTTCAATGTCAGGTCCAGCAAAATCAAAGCAGTATTATTTGGCACTCCCAAACACCTAGAATGTTTTACCAAATTGCTGCATCCCTGCTCCTACCAACACACAAACTGAGCCGATTCAAGCTTTAAAATAACTTGCAGCATCCCCATAGAGATGTTTATTTGACACACCACTGATTGTTGTGGGCTACAGTGAAAAAAAGTTTCAAGCAAACTCAGAACCCTTTGAAGAACATGTTTCAGAGTAACTAGCTGCCTTTGCCCAGAAGCTTGGTCTTCTTTTAAGAAAGCTATTCTTCTTTCCAGTTTGTAATATGCTCTAGTAATGATTTAAACCTCCTCTGGACTCATTACCACATCTGGGAAATGTGCCCAAAACAATATTTATGCCAAATTAACCAAGGGGAGAAGCACTCTGATTAGCAAATACACAAATTAAATAGTCAGAAAACAAAGGATGGCAGATATAGGCTCCCTTCTCAAAATGGTTGCAAGGATGCTGGCATCAATAACCAGCTATCCTCACTGTATTGGTGGGAAGGTTAAGGGTCAATGCTCCAGTAAAAAGAACTCTGAAAGATACCAAGGCTGTTAGGCTATGCAGCACAAGATAAAATGCAGTCATAGAGGGTTGAAAATTTACAACATGCATGAATCTAGACTTTGGTCTCGGGAAACTGAATGAGATGTGATATGTAAGGGTGGCAAGAAATTATGGCAATGAAGTGGCTATGGAAATGAACCAAGGATGGCCGAAAGAAGAAAATAGAGTCCTGTATATCAAGAAGAAGAACACACAGCAATATGAAAAAATGCAATTGCCATGCACATATGGAAAATAAATTATAAAATAAAAGAGACAGACAGACGAGAACAAAAGTGGAAGAATACTACAAGTAGGCCAGAAAAAAAGTAATGTCACATTCTAGGGCAGCCCTACAAAAGGAGATGGAAGGGGAGTGTGTGAAGTGTAAAACATTTTATTTAGAGTCACTGGGAAGTGAAGGGAGACTCAGCAAGATATTGTTTTACTGAAAAAATGTGGGGTGGCATCTAACAATGGCAGTAATCGGGCAAACATTAATTAACCTTAGTTACAGATAATCAATATGGCAGGTTACATCTTTGGGATAGTAGCGTGGGAATAGATTGTGGTAAATGGTTAGATGAAAATAAAATTATCAGGGAGGAAGTACAGAAGAACTTTGAGGACTTTGAGGAAATAAGGCACAACTTCCACTTGACTGGCCTCCCTGTGTGCTCAAGAATTTTTCACCATGAAGTAAACTGCTGTACAACTTGTACAGCCTGTCCACAGAAAATGAAATATCACAATAGAACAGGGAGATGATATTGATAGTTTAGGTGGTAGTCTTTCAACTACAATTCTATCAATCTCACTTTCATCCCAGTGACTCATGGAAAAGGTTATGAATGCCAAGTCAGTGGGGTGCCTGAACATCAACTCTCTTGCAAATAGATAGCAGCATAACTCAGCACAGCAGAGGTTTTGCCGGTCCATCCTGATCTACTTCACTGTTTCAGTCATTAACGAGCTCAACAAATAAATCCTTGTATGAAAAGATATATAAGGACCTCAAGAAGATCATCGACATTATGCCTATATCAGTGACGTGGACAGGAAACTTATTGGGAGCAATAGGTGGGAGTTAAAAGTAAGGTGTGTGGAGAAAAATCATTGACCAGTATGGTGGCATGTTGACGTTGTGCAGGAAGGAGACTGGTCTTATTTAGAACATTTGTGACAGATACAATATACTGGCCTGGAGAGATTGTACAGTGCAGATAAAAATAAACTCAGCCTGTTTACTGATAACTCCAAGACTGACATGGTGGTTACACATGGTGGAGTCATCATAAACAATGAAGATATGGTGACTTTGAAGAGTATCTCATGGAAGACACTTTTATGATATCTATCACCTCAAACAACAGAAAGATCAAGCCAGTAAATCATGAAGTTCAAATCTTAATAAGAAATCAGTTAAATACCTTGTTAATTATATACCAAAAACTATGGATATTTTTAAATTAAAAGAGTTCACATCAGTACTGAGAAATCACTGTTTTCATCCTAATATGAACAGGAAACAAATTCCAAAAAAAAAAATGTTGTGAAAGGAAATACAGGAGAGCCAAAGTACGTAGTGCAGCATCACATGAGACAACATTCCTCAGCCCTATAGCGTGAGAGTTAGTAACACCCTTTTGCTAGCCCATAGACATTATGGTTTTTCAATACCTACATTTAATAATGGGTATTTTGTGAGCTTCTGCTCCCCCATACTCCAATTATATATTATAATCTCCAGGTCTTTAAAAAATTGTATTAAATGCAAGTTTGCAAACTCTTTGCACTGTCTTCAGCTGTTGTTAACCAACACAGTGTCAGTAAAGGATGTTCATTGAGCTTGTCTGTAACTAAGAAAAAGCACATCATTAAATGCATACATTCTGACACTGCAGGATGTGGACATTATAATGCCTGTTTACTTCCCTAAAAACTTAGGTTAAGTACAGGCATATGACAATGGCAAGTAAAAGGATATGATTATGCAGTGTGGCAATCATGCATGCCTTACTATCTGTAAATAGTATTTGAGTCCTATTGTGGTATTTTATTTTATATATATATATATATATATATATATATATATATATATATATATATAGTTTACCTGCAGCTTATCAGATGCAGCTACAAATCCTGTTAATGTGACGCATCTCAACATGCAAGACCTTTGTCTCACTTACAGTCTAATCATTTTTTATCATGTGAGTCACATAGTCCAGGAGGAATAAAGTACAACTTCTCTTTCTCTATCTTTATTACTCAGATAATGCTCATTATAGACAAAAGGCCTGTTATCATATTTTTGGGCCCTGGTACTGGTGTGCATTGACTGACAATATGAAAATCCCAAGAAAAATAGCCAAATGTGAAGATTATCAGTCAGTGTATATGTTCCTTCTGTTTCTTTATTATAATTATAGATTTCAGAAATTTGCACAAACTTCTAAGCACTGCTGTTTGAACACACACACGCGCGCGCGCGTGCGCACACACACACACACACACACACACACACACACCACTAAGCATGCACACTGCTGCAAGTAACACATTATCAATGACACTTGAATTTGTTCAAAGTCTCTGGAAAATACAGCTGTCTCTGCTTTGCTTGCCAATATGGTTATTGCTGTAAAACCAGAAATACTTACAATGCCATCTGCTGTATATTGGCAGTAATGACATGAGCGTGCACACATATGCAAACACGCGCACCTAATGATCAGGACCTGCATCAGTAAGAAAATTTCACTTCCTTTTTTAGGCTAGCTTTTCTTTTCACCAAACCTCTGACAAATAAAATGTGCTGTTTGCAAGAGTTGGGATGCTCTGACATGTAACTACTTCACCTTTACAACTGTTAGAAACATGATGCTCTGTAGCCTTGCTTGTGGTTAAGTTATCTTCCATTTAGGTCCATCAAGTCCACAGTGTGCACTCCGATGACCTGGGCTTATTTGTAAATGTTGGGCACCAACCCCACAGATGGACATCTCATCTCTTTGGTAGTATGTCATCTAACTATATTTTCCTTTATGCAGCAACAGGGAAATCCCTCTATTACAAAAAGCCAAAACTAACTGTACAAACGAGACAACTAGATGGTCATGATTCTTCACTACCATTAAAATACTACCACTGATTAGCATTCAGTCTGTCTATATATGTTTAATCTGCCACAGTGTTTTAAGATCCATTTTTCATCCGCACTATTTATGTTTTCAACAACTAGAAATGGAAACACATTTTCAGATAAATTATTATGAGGTACAATATCTTTGTATTTTAACTTCCGTGATGCAGTGAGGGCAGAAAACTCCCTTTCAATTGCCTGAATGGCAACCTCCTCTAGGCAGCTCTCATCCCAGCTCTGAGAAAAATCCCAATGTACAGGGACTGAATGAGCCATGACCAAACAGAGTGATTTGATGGCTGGAAGGCATGAGGGCAAAAATGTCATAAAAGCAGAAAATAAAACTGATGCACAGATCAGTTGTCTGCATAGCAGGTTGGCAGGTTACTTCCTTGTTACCATCACCTGTGTACTAATTCCTTGTTACCATCGCCTGTGTACCACTTCCTTGTTACCGTCGCCTGTGTACTACTTCCTTATTACCATCACCTGTGTACTACTTCCTTTTAACTAAATGCAGCGATAGCATCAATAAATAAGTTTTAGGCAGCAATGAATTATGTTTTTTCTTGTCTTGTTTTTGTACTTCTGATGTTTATGGTACTATTTATTACTTGCTTTTAAAATCTCTGCATTTTGTTCACAAAGTGTTAGCTATTAGTATTGATATCAGGCACTATTTTCCAGATTTCCACAGTGATGTCACAATTTATGAGAGACAAAATGCTAAAGAGGCTCTGTATATTTAACTTTGTGCTATTTCTGACATCCTCTTAAAGACAGTATCTCATAAGATTTCTAGCATCAAAGAATGGTACTCTAAGTGGCATGCATCATGGTACAAATGTAGTTTCCTTGTTATGTTCTTAAGTGCTTAACACAGACATACATGATACAGTATAAGCAACTTTCACTGGGCAGGACCATAAAAAGTAGCAAATTGCAAGGCTGCATCAGTGGCATCTTGTTTAACAAAGGGCCAGAACTTCATGAGTCCATGAGCAGAAAGCTATCTTGACTAGCAGTGGATTAATAACATATTGCAGTATGCTGTTATGGATGGCTGGCCTGAAACACACAGAGCTCAGCACCACATATGTTCTCTTGCATCCACCAGACGCCTTGACACCAGTTGACTACTTATACTAACAGTAGCACATGTGATACCACATATCATTCCTTGACATGCCCACTTGCTCTAACCATTTCATCTCATTCTTTTCAAGCACTGTAAAAACTTCCTTGTTATCCTAAAGTGTTTCATCAGATATGGAACCAGATCTCTATTACTACTCACAAGTGACTCAGTCATCTGGCATTAGTTCTGAGAATGAATGGCCTCTAGAATATTATAACAGGGATCTGCTTTCTTGAAATCAGGCACAAGGTTCCAACAGCACCCAGATATGTCCATGACTTAATTGATGCAAGCTACTGTGATCTACAAAATCTTAACACATTGCCTGCAATACCAGGTCTAGCATATAAGTGGAACTGCTGTATGGAAGAACTTTGACTGGACTCAGCAGCTTTACTGAGGCTTCAAGTATGCTCGAGCTATGCTAAGAACAGGTAATGAGATTCATTAACACACAAGGTTACAGAACCTGATTATTTGTTCCTTACAAACTGGGAATGCAGTATCTCTGCACTGTGAGATAATGGATTTGGCGATTTTCTCAGAAAGATGTCATCACAGGGTGGGGTGAATTTTGCAGTTTAGCACAGTGAGAGTGCAATGGCAGAGGCTGGTCACCCTTGCTTCTCCATTTTTGTGTGGTGGTGTTTTCGTGTGTTTGTCTGGAGTTAGAATATTTAAGTAAGGGGGTGCAGGTGGGCTTGCCCCTCTGCTTTTCTGTAGTGTAGGTTTGTGTGTTTGTGTTTTGGGTGATGGTGTGTATATGTGTATGTGTATGTGTATGGTGTATGTTTAGTGTAGTGTCTGGTATTTCAAATTGCGTGCTTCTGGTCTTATGGTCTTCTTGTCTTTCGGTTTCTGGTCTTCGGTAATGTAAGTATTCGGGATTTAGTAGTGATCCTCTTCTTTCACACAATCCATCCACCTCTTTGCTGGATGTCCTAATTTCCTCTTACCTTCTTCCTGTCTGCCCCAAATCGTCTTTACCAGATTGTCTTCTGCTTTTCTGCACATGTCCGAACCACCATAATCTGTTCTTTTTGATCTTTTCTGCAATTGGAGCCACTTTGGCTTCTGCTCTTATGTCCTCATTTCTTCGTCTGTCCCACAGTGTGCATCCTACCACCCTTCTCAGGCACTTCATTTCCATCACCTCTAGCTCCTTCATCTGCTCTGCCTTTACTGCCCAGGTTTCTGTACCATACAGTAGTACTGGTCGCACCATTGTATTGTGTACCTTACTTTTCAGCTTCTTTGGTATTCTTCTGTCATAGACTACACCTGAGACTCTATGCCAGTTGGCTGCAGCCCTTCTGATTCTAGCTTTGACCTCTTCATTCAGACTTCCCTTCTCCTCAACCACTCCTCCCACATACTTGAAGCCATTTACCTGTTCCACTATGGGTTCATAGGTTCATAGGTTGGTACTGGGCTATCTGCCCGAAGGCATATATTAGCCCAGCCACATTGTGCGGTATTCACCGCCCCTTTAGTAGTTCCCTAGACCCTTGTACTAGCAGCTAGTACCCTTGGCCCCTATCTAGTAGTGCTGTTGGTGTGATCCCCGGTGTGAACTTTCTGTTACCCATCCACTTATCAAGGTTCCTCTTGAAGAGTGATAGTGAGGGGCTCTGTCTTATGTAGATCGGGACCCAGTTCCATAGTAAGGGAAGTCTCTGCAAAGGGAATCTATCCCTCCAGCATGTTCTATTCATTGTTGTGTTGAGGTTTATATCCCTAGAGTGTGTAGCTCGAGTAGATTTGGTTTTGCTAAGATGGAGCATGTTCAACAATTCTGGGTTGGACATGGCTCTGTACGTTAGACAGAGATCGCCTCTGAGAAAGCAGTATGCAACAGAGAACAGTCTTAGCTTTTTCAATCATGCTGCATAGGGCAACTGTTTGAGGCCAGTAATCCTCTTGGTTAGGTACCTCTGTGGTCTCTCCAGCTGCTGGAGATGTCTAGCCAGGTACATTCCAATTGGTGCGTTGTACTCAATAATGGGTCTGATGAGGGAAGAGTAGAGGGGCACCATTACATCCTTAGATCTTGATGCGAACCCTTTCGTGATCAGATGGGTCACATAGAAGGATTTTCTAACCACTTTGGCAACATGGCTATCAAAGGAAAGCTGACTATCTACTTGGGTCCCTAGATCCCTTATTTCTTCTTCAGATTTCAGGGGATTACCTCCTATGTTGTAGTTCTTGGTACTCTGTTTTTTCCAAAGGGGATTACTACGCATTATTTTGCATTTAGCTTGAGACCATGGCTTTGACACCATGCATCAGTCTCATTTAGGCCTTTCTGGAGGATCTCCATGTCAGCCGGAGACTCTATTATAGCACCCGGTTTGCAGTCGTCCGCAAACTTAGACAGCCACAGCCCTTCTGTGCTTGCCTGTACTTCTGAGAAGTATATGTCAAACAGGAAGGGCCTCAGGACAGAGCCCTGAGGCACAACACTCGTTATTGGTCTAGATTCGGACATAGATCCTGCTACTCTTACTTTATGGGATCCGTCTGAGAGCCAGTTTGCGATCCATCTTGTTATGTAAGGGTTTATGCCCAGGCTGGTGAGCTTATCAATAATACCTGAATGGGGAATGGTGTCAAATGGTTTAGCAAGGTCAAGGTATGCCATGTGTATCTCCTTTCCCTTATCTATAGCCTGAGTAACTGTCTCAAAGAATCTTCCCTTATATCTCAGTTCTCATCTTCTTCTGATTTTCTCAATTTGCTGCCATTACCACTGTGTTATCTGTGCTTAGTTTCAACCCATGGGCCTTCAGTTTTGCATTCCATTCCCCTATCATTTGCTTAAGTGCTTGATCAAAGTCTGCCTGTAATGCCACATCATCTACATACAGTAATTTTGTTGATCTGTCCCCTCCAACCTGTTTGCTAATGTAGCCCATCACCAGTATGAATAGGAGTGGGCTCACAGCTGAACCCTGATGTACACCCACTCCCACTGGGAACCCCTCTGTGAGCCCAAACGCTGTTCGTACTTGAGTCATTGGGTCCTTGTACATAGTCTACACTAATTCTACCAATGTTTCTGGGACTTCAAACCACCACAGTACTGTCCAGATCAGCTTTCTTGGGACCTTGTCATATGCTTTCTCCAAGTCTAGGAATGCCCAATTGGACTCTTTCCTCATCTCTAGCTTCTTCTCAAGTATCTGTCTCAATGCAAACATCGGGTCAGTTGTGCTGCATCCTGATCTGAATCCAAACTGCTCATCTCCAATCTTACTTTCTACTGCTCTGTGTATCTGTTTATCAATCACCCTCTCCAGAACTTTTATGCAATGTGACAGGAGTTTGATGCCTCTGTATTGTCCACAGTTGTGGATGTCCCCTTTGTTCTTGTACAGTGGCACAAGTATGCTTATTCTCCAGTCATCTGGGATAAGCCTTTCTGTCCACACTGTTATGAGTACCCTCAGGAGCCATTTATCCCTTATCTCACCCAGCATCTTTATCATATCTGCTGTGACCTCATCTTACCCTGCTGCTTTCCCTGACTACATTTTCCTTAGTGCTATTCTTACTTCTAGGATAGGCTCCTCTTCTTCTCTCATTGTAGGGTGTTTCTGGGTCAGTACAGCTTCTGTGGGGTTTTCTTCATTAAGAAGTTGTTGGAAATACTCCTTCCATCTGCCTTTGATGTCCTGGAGACTGGTGAGCAAGTTGTTGCTGGCATCCCTTATGAAGGGTATCTGACTATCTTCTTTATCTTTCTGTCTTTGCCTTGCAACCTGATATAGTTTCTTTATAACACATAACAAGTCACTTTCCAGAAGTTGGTAGAGTGCCTCCTATGCCCTGTTCTTTGCTATTGCAACTCCTTTCCTAGCTTCTTTGTTAGCCAACCAGTATTCCTTCCTAGCCTGGTCGGTCTTTTCTATCTCCCATTTATTCTTGCACTCCTTCTTTCATTTGATCACTTCCTGGACTTCTGCATTCCACCATTAGCTTTCCTTATGTACCTTATTTCCATACCTGGCTCAACCACATATCTGTTCTGTAGTCCTAACATATGCTGTTTTGAGTCACTGCCATTCTTCTTCAAACCCACCTATTTCCCCCTCTTCTTGGGGTGCTAGAGACCTGAATAATTCCTTGAACTTCTCTCCAGTCAACTTTCAGGTCTTCAGCCTGGTCTCTGTTGACCTTAGAGCCTTCTCTGACCACTACTTGCAGCTGATTGTGGCAACCAGTGGTTTATGCTGTGGGCCGACTGTTTCACTGGGATGACTTTGCAATCACGGATTCTACTCCAGTGCATTTTGGCTGACTGTTTCACTGGGATGACTTTGCAATCACAGATTCTACCCCAGTGCATTTTCCTTACTAAGAGAAAGTCTACCTGAGTTGCACTTTGGCTACTCTTGTATGTGATGTTGCGACTGTTTCTCTTTCTGAACCATGTGTTGGCTACTATCAAGCCATTTGCCAGACAGAAGTTTAGAATGGCTTCATCTTCTTTATTCCTGTTGTCCCACCCATGTGAACCTAGGCACTCCTCATATCCTTTTCTGTCTGTCCCAATATGTGCATTCAAGTCACCAATTATCAACACCAATTCATGTTGTCCTGCTTTATCTAGTAGGCCCTGCATCTGATGTCTGAATGCACTCTTTTCCTCACTATCACAACCCTACTGTGGGCCATAGGCTGAGATTATGAATACTACACTATCATTACACAGGAGTCTGATTGCCATGGGTCTGTCATTAATACTGCAACTTTGTATCTCTATTTATCATGTACACGATGTGAAGTTTTTCTCCCCGGGCATCCACTGAAAAAGGACCTGCATCCAGTCGGAATTTCCCAGTAAACAAATGCAAATAAATAAATAAATAGCCCTAACTGACTTCTGAAGCCTCTCTCACACCTCAATTCCCATACTATTTCTAGACTGTCCCCCTCCTGAGTAGTAGACTCTGGATCCCAAGCCAAGTGGCTTTGCTCCACTGCCCTTCCATCTTGTCTCTTGAATACACAGAATGTCCAGCCTCCTCCGTATCACCATGTCATCCATTTCCAAGTTGTGTCCTGTCAGTGAACCTACATTAAGTGTAGCACTTTTCAGTTCGTTTGGCAGGTTGATTGCTTTTACATCCAGCTTTTGCTCAACAGAGCTATCCCAGGTAACCCAGGCTGGGCAAATAGACACCAGATGGCCAGTAGCTTATTGAAGCAGGGATTTTGGGCTTTATGGTGGGCACACACTGGCCAAAGTGGGCATATACACCCCTCCCACCATTAACATCGGTCCCTGGCATAGGTTAGAGTAGACCAGGTTCTTAACCAAATTATCACCTGTAACTAACCATGCCCATTTTGGTGACATTACTCAACATGACTGAGTCACTTAGAGCCATATATTTACACCGTAGAGTGGCTAGCCCTACCCTGGTACGCAGTCTGTGATCCGTGTTCTCCTATCTTGAGGATACTGTACACCACAATAAATGCTCAAAGTGGTTGGTCTGTACAACTCTTCCCCCTATAGGATACCATCTGGAGTCTGTGCTGCTGCCCACAGCTCTATTCATTGGTGAGTTTTGAGACAGAAAAACTCAGCATGTTTTTGGAGGTGGGAGGAACCCCACAGAGACACAGGGGAAAATATGCAAACTCCAAAAAGGCATTGGTCAGAGGTCAGGATCAAATCTTGTACCTTGTGCATGGAAGGCAAAGACCTTAACCATTATTCCAAGTGGTTTCCACTTCATTTGTCAAGTGAAAAGGGTGGGAAAGTACAGAACAAAAACAAAGTACCTAACAAATAAAAGAATCTATGCAATATTTATTTACTTAGTTATTTTAGTTTGTTTACAGGGGAAGTACACTTATTAGGATAGAGCATTTGTAGGCATAGCCCAGGTGAAAAGATTCACAAAAAAGGAAAATAGAACAAATTCACAAAGTAATCACAGAAGGTAGATAATCCCAAAGACAATTGATACAGTATGTAAATAATATTAGCAGAGTAGAGAATCAAATATGAATTCATTCTAGTAGTAATTATGAGAGGGAATCAGCAGTTGAGATCAGGGTATCAAAGTAGAAGTGATGCAGATGACTAGGGAGTTACATAAGTTTACTGGAAAAATCAGTTCCAGTCAGATTTTTGTTGAAGGTGTCTTTTGAGTTGAGCTCTGTAGATGGGGAAACAGGAGACTTCATTAAGGTGAAGGGGGAGGGATTACCAGAGTCTGGGTGCAAAAATAGAGATGGAATGGTCAGTACAGTGCAGTTTACTTTGGGGTGTCAGGAGTGAGGGAGTTAGCTAGGAGAGGTTGCAGACGTTGTAGGGGTGGTTTTATCATGGAGTTTGGTTGCAAGAGATTGAAAGGCACTTGGATGAAGTAGTTTGAAAACAAGACACCTTAGTAGTAGCTCAACTCTGTAGGAGACAGGTAGCCATTTGGCCTTGGAGGGGGTGATGCAGTACTACTCCTGAAGGGAGGAATTGGAAATAAATTGGCAGATTTTGTTTTCAATGGACTGTAGAGTGGATGAGCTTTTTATTTATTTATTTATTTATTTATTTGAGGCTGTAGCTATGATGGGAAGCCTGTATTCAAATCGAGCAATGCAGCTCTAGTTGGTCTGGAGAGAAAGGTAGATATTTTAACCAATCCTTTTCATGGTATTTTCAGTGTGGCTTTGTAAGTTAAGTGTCTGGTCCAGCCATAAGACAATGCCCTAAACCATCAAACCAGCTGTTGAGACAGTCATGTTGATTAATTTGACCTGAAAAAAAAACTTGTACTTATTCATGAACACAGGTAATACAATGTCAGTCCCCTCCCCCCAAAAACAGTATAAGTAGCTACTGTAAAGTACCTGTCTTAGATGTGGAAGATCATCCACATTGCATAGTACATCCACCAATACTAGAATAAAACAGATACAATGGCACATTCCTTTGAAAACCTCAAAAACTAACTGATGTCTAAGATTATCCACCTAGATGTGGGCGAGGACAACATCACCACCTAGATGTGGACAGGAACATGTCAGGACACTATATCTTGCAATACATACACATGCATCATACTGCATGTGAACTGCATTGCTGTTTAGTCCTTCTGTAGCACAACTGCTGAAGGTGGACACAGAGAGTGGTTGCTGGTATCTATTTAGACAGGAGTTAAGCAGCAGAGAGCAGACCTATCAGTTAAAAGAGAAGCTGAGGTGATTTCCATAGTGAGAAGGGTTGAGTGTAAATGTGTTTCTTGTGGTTTATTAGTAATGTGGGTTGAGGCAGGAGATTTAATAATCTGAGGTAAGAAGCAAGTCACAAAAATTGTTGTGAGTATTGGGGAATAAAACAGGGAAGCTGCTGGGAATGCTGGACCTCTAGAGTTATGAAGTCAACTGGTTTTCAGTGTCTTGAGCTTTGGTTTCAGTGTGAATTTGTTGACATAAATTTCTCAATCACAGAACAGGAGGCCCGGTTATAAACTTCTTTTATAACGTCAAAGAGTAGCTTGTATTAATTTGTTATCAATTGTTGTTAGTGGTTGAAATTATAAGAATAAAAGTAATGAAGTTTAAGCATTTGCTCACAGATCTTCAGATAGCCATGGTGTTTATTCAAGAAACACATATCAGCTTAAGAGGATGATGTATTTGTTCAAGTGGAAAGAATAACATTCTGTTTTTTTTTTTTTTTTATTATTCATTTATTTGCTTACTTATTTGTTTTCAGCAGGCTTCCAGTCTAGGTGCGGTATTTTTCTCTAATAGTAATAGTCAAGATACAGTCTTAGTAACAATATATGATTACGATTCACTCTAGTTCAAAGTTCTATATGCAGCACCAACACAACTTCTAGTTATGGCTTGAATTAGGGCTTACTGGGTTTCATAACTAAAGTTACTCTAGAGATTTCCTAGAGATTTCCAAGGGAGAGTACCAATCTATCATTCTTGCATGCTATAGAATGTGGTTCTTAACAATTACTTTAAAAAAACAGAAATAAACTTACAAAATATTATAAGGATGCTAATGCTCTTCTAGAAATCTGTGTGACTCTCAGATTTTGCTCCCTACAAGAGTTTTATATCACAATAATAAGCAATACAGTTTAAAGCACCCCAAAGTGCAGCTTCTTTAAGACTCCCTTTCTTTCTTAATCTGATTGCAGCATCTCACTTGTTGCAGTCTCTAAAACATACCTCTAAGACCAGCTGATCAGTCTGCCATTGATTTGAAACTCTCTTCCCCACCCAGCCCCCACAGAGCTGTGACCTTCCCCATTTATCATGCAGCAAGTAAAAATGAAAGAGTTATTGCACAACAAAACACTTCACTTTTCTGTTGTTAGTAGTTCCTCAGTTACCAAAATGTAGATGGTTTATCCTAAAGTTTTTGTTACTGGGATGATGTTAAGATATCTAACAATGAAATTAAAACACTATTAGATAAAATTCAAGAAATACAATCTCTTTTTTTCTGAAAACATCTTTATTGAATCAACACGTGTTTACAGAAAAGAAAACCATAGTAACTGTTTTCATTTTTACTGTCATGCACGTTTTTCCTTTTGCAAATTTTCATTCACTCCATTAAATAAATTGCACAATTTCTGCCTCTCCTTAAGCCTTACTCCTCCTACTGAACATTATTCTGCATGTCTTGTTAGTGTAGATTCCATTTATTTATATGCAATTTACTTCTTTCCTTTTCTGAAGAGTCCACCTCCAGTTCTTTTATCTGTTTTACAATATTCAGTACTTTGGTTATAGTTATCTTAGAATTTGATTTCCATTTTATTTTATGGTAATTGCTTTTTTGATAGCCAATGGCATTAAAGTTAGTCAGGCCTTACTATGTCTAACTGAGATCCTATATCTTACATGCAACAATGAAAAGGTGCAGTAACCATGACATCTTAACACTGTCCAGTACCTTGGATATTTCCAGCCAGATATCTACTCCCACAGCTTTCCCAGCCTTTCTGTTTAACCACTGAAATCATCTTATCTATTCAAATGGATTGAATCCAATTAGATGTTTACGGTGCTGCCTCTTAGGGGATGGCATGTCCACTATATTCACATGTTCCCTAATATGTTCCGTCTACCTCTAGACAATGCCGTTTCTCAAGATCTCTTTCTCCACCCCTGTTGAGAACAGCCTGAAAAATGCCCTGTCTTTCTCTCCTGGGTTACTGATGGTTTGTTATAACTTCTTGAAAGGTATCTGAAAGTTAGTTTTCATGGCTTCATGGAACACTTCCCACATTAGGGCCTTTACTTCAGTAACAGTCACAGCTACTGCCTTCCTGGTCTGTCAACACCTATTGGTCTGATCTAGAGACTTTCCTTTCCCACTCTGACAAAAGACCTCTTTCTTTAACTTGACAGCTTCCCTTCAATACTAGTATCCACCTGAAGGTTCCAGGGCTGCCTCTATCACAAACACCAGTCACCTCAAATACTAAAATCTGGAACAGTATTTTTTTCAGCCTCAATGTCTGTGAATTTACAAAGGCATATGAGAGAAGCTTTTCTCAATGAGATAGTTAACTCATCCTGCAAAACAACATTAGCTAGGCACTAGGACACCCCCACTACATATTTTAGTTTCTTAGGAGTGTCCATCCATTATTTGGCTGACACAACACATCACTAAATGATGATCTGCAGACATCTCAGTGCATCTCCTGATCCAGCTATCATATCGCTGAATGCAAGATGGTGGCACTTTGGCTGACTAGTTTCACACTGTACTTAAGTTTGGCTGTGAATTATCTTTAAACTGTTTTGCTGTTCCATTCTAATTTCATCTTTCAGCCATTTACAGTTGTATAGTCATGCCATCTGAAGCATTTACAGCTATGCGGCACTTGATTTGCATTTATTTAGCGTCATACAGTTTACTGTTTTAAGCACTGATTTATGCATTGTAGCATTCACCTTACAGTTTTTGGTGAAATGCATTATTATTTATTTACTGGCATTTGTTTACCGGGAAAGTCCACTGGGCCAAACAGACCCCATTTTCAGTGGAGGCCCAAGGAGAAAATCTCCACTTGAACACAAATAGAATACATGGTACATCAAGGTATACATTTTCAGTATATACAGGACCAATGCAGGAAAAGATTTTTAAACAGTTAAACACTTAAGAGTATATACAAAACTTGATACACACTTAATAAAACTAATTACAACATAGTGTAACTGAAGTTGATGTAGAAGCATGAGTAAATATAAAGAAATTATGGAAAAAATTTGATACACACAATAAAATGAATTACAACATAGTGCAACTGAATAAATGTGAAATAGCCAAACAAAACAAATAAATGAACAAAATAGCAGAAAACAGTGGCTCCCAGCAATGAACTCCAGATACTCCAAATACTCCAAAGGCTCCAAAAAATAGCGTACAGAATCTTTTATTACCGCTTTCATCAACTGACTTCCTCAGAATACTTGATACAACAAAAACACACCCTTAAATACACATTTCAATTAAATAAACAATTAATTAATTAAAAATTTAAAGTTATATTACAAAAAATGTATATGTACCCAAAGTCTAATTTAAAAAAGAAGACAACAATAGTTCATTGTGTTTGTCAATGTGTAATTTCCTATACTTTAGAAAGCATTTTACATTGATTGTTTCATTAAGACCTGGTGGTAGGTCTGCTTTTAATTTTATCTGCCACAAGGTCTCTCTTTGTTCAAGATAATTTTTAAAATCACCAGCCCTTAAATCATGTGTGCAAGCTTCCAAAATAGTAAAACAAATTTCTTAAAATTTGTGCAAACAATAGAATGTTTAAATAAAGCACTTTTAAGATCTTTAATCTTAATGTTGTATAAATGCTCTTTAATCCGTGTACCTAAACTCCTCGTGGTCATGCCCACATAAAATGCGGGACAGACCGTACATAGAGCAATATATACCACACCAGAAGCATTGCAAGTAAAATATCCTGGAACCTCAATAGTTCTATCCATAGTAGTGATAGAAATAAATGAACCTGTGGAAATGTACCTACATATTTTGCAATTATAACAGCAAAACATTCCCTTTTTAACAGTGTTAATTTTACTAGTTGTCACTTTGTTATGTTCAAGTATTTTCTTTATATTGTAATTATTCCGATAAACAAACTTTGGTTTATTACCAACCACTTTATAGATGTCATTATTTCCCTGTATTACTCTCCAGTTTTTTTCTATAACTGACTTAATGTTGTTAATGTTGGTATTCATTCCCAAAGAACAAATTAATCCTGGATCTATAGGGTTGCATTTTTCTCCTTGATTTATTTTAGATTTATTTAAAATGGCCGGATAGTGTGTTTCATGTTTGTCAAATATCTCATTACCACTGTCAATTACCAGCTTTTCATCATATCCTCTGTTAACAAAAAGAGAGGCAATAAAAATAAATTCTTGTGTTAAATCTTCAATTCTGCTGGTCATCCGACAGGCTCTAATATATTGGCCCCTTGGAATATTTTTAATAATGTGCTTTGGATGATTACTCTGGTAATGTAGGTAGCTGTTAGTAAAAGTCTGCTTCCGAAAAATTTTACTATGAAACCTCTTGCTAGTATCATCCCACCACAAACAAATGTCCAAAAAATTAATTTTTGAACCAATGTTGCCTTTAGTAAATTTTAAAAAATGACATGATAAATTAACATCATTAAAAAATTCATTAACTGTATCGTTGTTTCCCTCTATAATAAAAATTAAATCATCTATAAACCTTGAATAAAAAACTGTTGTAAATTTACTGTTTAATAAGGACAAATGTTTAACCTCCCACCATGCCATTACCATGTTAGCATATGCTGGTGCAGCCGGGGAGCCCATGGCTACCCCTCTGATTTGTTGAAAATAGTGATTTTTAAATAAGAAATAATTGTTTTCTAATGTTATTTCCATGAGGTTGCAAATGGTTGAAATTTTGTTGTTAGAAAAGGCAGTGTTATTAGTTAAAAAACATCGTATGGCTTCTATTCCCTCATCATGGGGTATACAAGTATACAATGACACTACATCTAATGTGAAAATAATGTGTGTCTGGGGATTAAAAATTCCCTCTTCTTGAAACTCTCGTAGTTTTTCTAGAAAGTGCCAAGAATCCTTGACATAAGACCTACATTTAGATACTAGTGGCCCCAAACAAGCATCCAATACTAATGAAATTCCTTCGGTGATGGAATGGGGGGCAGATACTATTGGACGAAATGGAGGAACAATAAGTTGTTTGTGTGTCTTAGGTATTCCAAACAAAACCCCTATTTTGGGGTGCTCAACTGTGCAAAAGTCATATAGTTCAGTACTCATGTCACCTGACATCAATGCTTCATAAAGATAGGAATTGATGAACCGATATGACTTTTGTATATCAACCATAGTAACTTCCTTATATTCGTTTTCATTTCCTAATATTTTTAACATATTAGTTTCATAGACTTTTTGTTCCATAATTACAATATTGGAACCTTTATCACTTTTCATGTATCTATAATGTTCAGTTAAACCCCTAAGGTTCTCTAATGCTGTTCTTTCAGCTTTTGTGAGATTATCAACAAAATAATTTTTAGAGTTAAACACCTTATTGATGTCGGCTATACACATTTCCTCAAACACTTTTATGGTATTGTGTAATTTTGGGGTGTAACTCGAAGGTTTGAAAAAAACTTTTTCAGTGGGCCTTAAATCATGCATAACATATGTTAAATTGATTTTTCTAGCAAATTTTTTTATATCAACTACTGTCCTACTGTAACTTCCCCTGTTGCAAGGTACAAAGTTCAAACCATATTTTAACACATTAATTTCAGTATCACTGAAAGCATGTTCAGATAAATTAATTACATTAAAACAATCATTGCTCTCATTTAAATTTCGTCCTCTGACGAATTTGACCCCAAAAAAGTTTTACTGCGTGTTAACACAGTACTCTTATTAATGTTGCTGTTACTATGACTATTAGTAGATGTTTTTCTGTTTTGTACTTCCTCCTTATTAGTCCCCTTAGGTTTTAAATTATGTTCCCTCCTTTTATTCTGAACATTTTCTTCACTACTGCAACCAGCTAATTCATCCTCTGCAGTTATGTTAATTACTTCATTTTCAAAAACAGCATTATTTCTGTGGGTGTCATGTGTTAAACATTCAATATGCACATCTTTATCTGAATTAGAAGTTACACCAATGTTGTGGTTTCCTTGTGAAACCACAAATTTATCATTATAAGAACGTTTGTTCAAAGTAAACATTGTCGTTTTTTTATACTTATTATCACTTCCATTGGAACCTCTGTTGATAGCAAAATTATCATATGCTTTCCTGTTCTTGTACACAGCAATGTCCCGGTCTAATTTCTGCTGTTTTCTGTTAGTTACTTCAAGGGAATGCTGTTGCACTTCCTTCGTAACCCTTGAAAAAAATATCTGGTAAATTTCTTCACTACTGTTGTCACTCAGTCGTTTTTCAAATTCGGTAATATCTTTTCTCAGAAGCCCCATTTTTTGTTTGTTATTTTCTATTAACAGCTTTAAAAAATTTAAACCAGCTTCATTGAAAAAAGCTACTAAAGTATTGAACATTGCACTACCCAAATTAACTCCGTTTGGGCATTTAAAGAACCTTAAACCTTTCGGTACTATACCCAGTTCAATGCAATATTTAAAGTAACAGTTTTCTAAATGGAGCGACTTATACCTTTTTAGTAGTTTAGTTAAATGTTCTTGTTCACCACTTGATGGCCCTTGACGGAAAAATTCAGGGCATTCCCGTGTAGAAAGAAAAGGATTTTCATCTTGGTTTAACAGCTGCTGACAACCCATAGTCTTACTGTCACGAGCGGAAAAGGGCAAACGTTTCTTTGCTTCTCGTTCGTGCAGTCCTTCAATGTTTGGGGCGGGACTTCCGATTTCCAACACAGTTCCCAATTCTTGTTCAAAACCATTCGGGCTTGATGCCTGGATAGCATTTTCAGTTCCGTTGGATCTGTTCAACAAAGTTTTTAAGGATCCACGAATGTCCAAAAGCGTCGCTAATAACAAATTGTTCATTTTTTCAGTTTCCGATGACGGTGTTGAATGTATTGTCATATTCAACAAAGAATCATCAGCCACTTCTGCCATGTTGACTAAATAAACGATTAAATGTGAAATAGCCAAACAAAACAAATAAATGAACAAAATAGCAGAAAACAGTGGCTCCCAGCAATGAACTCCAGATACTCCAAATACTCCAAAGGCTCCAAAAAATAGCGTACAGAATCTTTTATTACCGCTTTCATCAACTGACTTCCTCAGAATACTTGATACAACAAAAACACACCCTTAAATACACATTTCAATTAAATAAACAATTAATTAATTAAAAATTTAAAGCTATATTACAAAAAATATATATATGTACCCAAAATCTAATTTAAAAAAGAAGACAACAATAATTCATTGTGTTTGTCAATGTGTAATTTCCTATACTTTAAGAAGCATTTTACATTGATTGTTTCATTAAGACCTGGTGGTAGGTCTGCTTTTAATTTTATCTGCCACAAGGTCTCTCTTTGTTCAAGATAATTTTTAAAATCACCAGCCCTTAGATCATGTGTGCAAGCTTCCAAAATAGTAAAACAAATTTCTTAAAATTTGTGCAAACAATAGAATGTTTAAATAAAGCACTTTTAAGATCTTTAATCTTAATGTTGTATAAATGCTCTTTAATCCGTGTACCTAAACTCCTCGTGGTCATGCCCACATAAAATGCGGGACAGACCGTACATAGAGCAATATATACCACACCAGAAGCATTGCAAGTAAAATATCCTGGAACCTCAATAGTTCTATCCATAGTAGTGATAGAAATAAATGAACCTGTGGAAATGTACCTACATATTTTGCAATTATAACAGCAAAACATTCCCTTTTTAACAGTGTTAATTTTACTAGTTGTCACTTTGTTATGTTCAAGTATTTTCTTTATATTGTAATTATTCCGATATTGTAATTATTCCGATAAACAAACTTTGGTTTATTACCAACCACAAATTTTTTAAAGCTGTTAATAGAAAATAACAAACAAAAAATGGGGCTTCTGAGAAAAGATATTACCGAATTTGAAAAACGACTGAGTGACAACAGTAGTGAAGAAATTTACCAGATATTTTTTTCAAGGGTTACGAAGGAAGTGCAACAGCATTCCCTTGAAGTAACTAACAGAAAACAGCAGAAATTAGACCGGGACATTGCTGTGTACAAGAACAGGAAAGCATATGATAATTTTGCTATCAACAGAGGTTCCAATGGAAGTGATAATAAGTATAAAAAAACGACAATGTTTACTTTGAACAAACGTTCTTATAATGATAAATTTGTGGTTTCACAAGGAAACCACAACATTGGTGTAACTTCTAATTCAGATAAAGATGTGCATATTGAATGTTTAACACATGACACCCACAGAAATAATGCTGTTTTTGAAAATGAAGTAATTAACATAACTGCAGAGGATGAATTAGCTGGTTGCAGTAGTGAAGAAAATGTTCAGAATAAAAGGAGGGAACATAATTTAAAACCTAAGGGGACTAATAAGGAGGAAGTACAAAACAGAAAAACATCTACTAATAGTCATAGTAACAGCAACATTAATAAGAGTACTGTGTTAACACGCAGTAAAACTTTTTTGGGGTCAAATTCGTCAGAGGACGAAATTTAAATGAGAGCAATGATTGTTTTAATGTAATTAATTTATCTGAACATGCTTTCAGTGATACTGAAATTAATGTGTTAAAATATGGTTTGAACTTTGTACCTTGCAACAGGGGAAGTTACAGTAGGACAGTAGTTGATATAAAAAAATTTGCTAGAAAAATCAAGTTAACATATGTTATGCATGATTTAAGGCCCACTGAAAAAGTTTTTTTCAAACCTTCGAGTTACACCCCAAAATTACACAATACCATAAAAGTGTTTGAGGAAATGTGTATAGCCGACATCAATAAGGTGTTTAACTCTAAAAATTATTTTGTTGATAATCTCACAAAAGCTGAAAGAACAGCATTAGAGAACCTTAGGGGTTTAACTGAACATTATAGATACATGAAAAGTGATAAAGGTTCCAATATTGTAATTATGGAACAAAAAGTCTATGAAACTAATATGTTAAAAATATTAGGAAATGAAAACGAATATAAGGAAGTTACTATGGTTGATATACAAAAGTCATATCGGTTCATCAATTCCTATCTTTATGAAGCATTGATGTCAGGTGACATGAGTACTGAACTATATGACTTTTGCACAGTTGAGCACCCCAAAATAGGGGTTTTGTTTGGAATACCTAAGACACACAAACAACTTATTGTTCCTCCATTTCGTCCAATAGTATCTGCCCCCCATTCCATCACCGAAGGAATTTCATTAGTATTGGATGCTTGTTTGGGGCCACTAGTATCTAAATGTAGGTCTTATGTCAAGGATTCTTGGCACTTTCTAGAAAAACTACGAGAGTTTCAAGAAGAGGGAATTTTTAATCCCCAGACACACATTATTTTCACATTAGATGTAGTGTCATTGTATACTTGTATACCCCATGATGAGGGAATAGAAGCCATACGATGTTTTTTAACTAATAACACTGCCTTTTCTAACAACAAAATTTCAACCATTTGCAACCTCATGGAAATAACATTAGAAAACAATTATTTCTTATTTAAAAATCACTATTTTCAACAAATCAGAGGGGTAGCCATGGGCTCCCCGGCTGCACCAGCATATGCTAACATGGTAATGGCATGGTGGGAGGTTAAACATTTGTCCTTATTAAACAGTAAATTTACAACAGTTTTTTATTCAAGGTTTATAGATGATTTAATTTTTATTATAGAGGGAAACAACGATACAGTTAATGAATTTTTTAATGATGTTAATTTATCATGTCATTTTTTAAAATTTACTAAAGGCAACATTGGTTCAAAAATTAATTTTTTGGACATTTGTTTGTGGTGGGATGATACTAGCAAGAGGTTTCATAGTAAAATTTTTCGGAAGCAGACTTTTACTAACAGCTACCTACATTACCAGAGTAATCATCCAAAGCACATTATTAAAAATATTCCAAGGGGCCAATATATTAGAGCCTGTCGGATGACCAGCAGAATTGAAGATTTAACACAAGAATTTATTTTTATTGCCTCTCTTTTTGTTAACAGAGGATATGATGAAAAGCTGGTAATTGACAGTGGTAATGAGATATTTGACAAACATGAAACACACTATCCGGCCATTTTAAATAAATCTAAAATAAATCAAGGAGAAAAATGCAACCCTATAGATCCAGGATTAATTTGTTCTTTGGGAATGAATACCAACATTAACAACATTAAGTCAGTTATAGAAAAAAACTGGAGAGTAATACAGGGAAATAATGACATCTATAAAGTGGTTGGTAATAAACCAAAGTTTGTTTATCGGAATAATTACAATATAAAGAAAATACTTGAACATAACAAAGTGACAACTAGTAAAATTAACACTGTTAAAAAGGGAATGTTTTGCTGTTATAATTGCAAAATATGTAGGTACATTTCCACAGGTTCATTTATTTCTATCACTACTATGGATAGAACTATTGAGGTTCCAGGATATTTTACTTGCAATGCTTCTGGTGTGGTATATATTGCTCTATGTACGGTCTGTCCCGCATTTTATGTGGGCATGACCACGAGGAGTTTAGGTACACGGATTAAAGAGCATTTATACAACATTAAGATTAAAGATCTTAAAAGTGCTTTATTTAAACATTCTATTGTTTGCACAAATTTTAAGAAATTTGTTTTTACTATTTTGGAAGCTTGCACACATGATCTAAGGGCTGGTGATTTTAAAAATTATCTTGAACAAAGAGAGACCTTGTGGCAGATAAAATTAAAAGCAGACCTACCACCAGGTCTTAATGAAACAATCAATGTAAAATGCTTCTTAAAGTATAGGAAATTACACATTGACAAACACAATGAATTATTGTTGTCTTCTTTTTTAAATTAGATTTTGGGTACATATATATATTTTTTGTAATATAGCTTTAAATTTTTAATTAATTAATTGTTTATTTAATTGAAATGTGTATTTAAGGGTGTGTTTTTGTTGTATCAAGTATTCTGAGGAAGTCAGTTGATGAAAGCGGTAATAAAAGATTCTGTACGCTATTTTTTGGAGCCTTTGGAGTATTTGGAGTATCTGGAGTTCATTGCTGGGAGCCATAGTGCAACTGAAGTTGATGTAGAAGTATGTGTGAATATAAAGAAATTATGAACAAAAGACTAGTTACACCTAATAAACTAAATTACAATGTAATACAGCTATAGCTAATATAGAATTATGGGTGAAAAAATAAGCTAAGCCTGTAGAAGATGAAAAAAAGATTTCAAACTGGGAAGACATTTAGAAGCTACAGCAATTATAGTATATAACAGGAAAATAAGTGATAGAATATGAGAAGGAACATGTAGAAAGTTATGAGTGACAAAAGTAGAGATAAAGATTGGGAAAGAATGTCATAAGTAGTAATAGAAATATGTGAGTAACAAGGAAAATGGCAGTAAGGCACTAAGATCTAAGTAATGGCGAGAGAAGGCTTGGTGCAGTGACATATCCATTTGGAATAGAGATGTGTGTAGGGCAATTTTAAAGGAGGATATACACTGCATAGTGCCAACGGCTCAGGGAAGGCTGTTCCAGGTTTTAGCTATAAACCAGGAGTATAGACATATATAAGCTGACCAGCAGGTAGTTTAGGCTATTGAATTTGGACGACGTGTTGGTTTTCCGATCTTAGGGACCTATTAAGGTTATAATGGGAGAATAGGCAGTTTAAAGCAGGACAGTTCTATGGTTTAGTAAGTAATTTGTGTGTAGTAGTTAACTGAAGATAAGTTAGATAGTGGGGAAATTTGAGCCAGTTTAATGTTTTTAGAGGGATGCAGTGGTGGGTGGAGTGATGATTGCTTGCTGCAAATTTGGCTATCTTGTTGTACCATATTTCAAGTTTAGATATGAGGGAGGATTGGAGGTTAGTAGGGGGGGGCACCATAGATCAGAGAAAGAAGTAGATAAGGAGAAGAAATTACTTGTTTTGTGGGGAAACAGAATAAATGTTTATGTCTGTAGAGTAGTCACAGTTTTTTGTGAGTTTTGCTGATGTTATTTTGCAAGTGTAGATTAAAGTTTATGTTTTCATCAATTATAACACCTAGCAGTTTGGTCTGGGTGACTAATTAAATTTTGGTGTTATTCAGACAGAATATGTGGAAATGAGCTTTATTAATGGGAGTGTTTTTCTTTGGGGTAAATATTATGAGTCTGGTTTTATTTGGGTTTAAAGACAGGTGGTTATTATGGAGCCAAGTCTCTACAGCAGTAAATGCCAATTGAGTAATATGCTGTATTTCGGTTGAGTATTCAGAAGGGCAGATTATAGTAGAGTCATTTGCGTACTAAACAAGAGACCCTTGTTGGAATGATTGATGGAAGTTGTTGACAAAAATATTAAAAAGTAGAGGTTCTAATATGGAGCCTTGGGGAACACCAGTGGGGTTATGGCTATATGGAGATATAGAGCATTGCCATTTTACATGTTCTCTGTCAGATAGGTAGCTTTTGAACTATTTTAGAAATTAAGTAGATAGTTCAATGCTAGAAAGTTGAAAATGGAGGAGTGTGTGAGAAATAGTATCTAAGGCTTTAGACAAATCCAGAAATAATGTTGAGACAATTTTTCCTGAGTCACAGGCTTTGAGTTACAGCTGTGAGCTGTAGTTCCAGTGGGGCAGGTTCTGATTCCTGCAGTCCTCACTTGCATACTGTGTGAACTTGAGCAAGTCACTTACAAATAGTCAGACTTTGGTCCCGGGCTGCCTCTGAAAAAGGACTGTGTGTCCAATGGGTTTACCTGGTGAACAAATGGAGGATATTATTCTATTAAACTGAAATGCAAAATTCTGTAGTTTCATTTTCTATTTAGACTATGGATGGTTTCTTCACTTTTGACAGCTGTTCATTGGAATACAGCTTCAGGCAAGCTTGCAGTTACACTCTGCCTTTTGTTGCTGTTGCAGCACTCATCACCTTTAACGTCTGGTTTTCAGTTAAGCTACTTGAACTAAGAGGTTTGTTTTTTCCATAAACTGTTTAATAAATAATTTTTTATATTTGATATTGGTTGATTTTGATCATCTGACACCTCTCTCATTTCTGATTTTTTGCTTGGATTTTCCTTAACTATTAGATACATGAGAACAAATTTATATGCACCTCAGCCATTTTGCCACCCTTACTTTTGCTGCTGACTATCTGTGAAGGAGTGGTCTTTTAGTCCTTCTTCCCAGCTATTGTCTGTCTGCAGTCTGAACGCTATCACAGTGCTTTTGAATTACAATCTTTGATCCACAGAAATTAGGAGTTTGTAGTTTTAGGAGTGGTTTATGGTATACCACACAAACGCCTGATTATCCCATCTAGGGCCTTGAAGGTGATGATCAATATCACGTACATATCTGTTCATGCCAAGTTTACTGATGTTTATCAAGTCATAATTATTAATTAGCTCTAGCCATTGGCCATTGCTAGGCTCAGACGATAAGTACAGGAACAGGGTTTATGGTTGCTTGAAGTGGTTGTTTTACTACAAATATTATTTTATTTTAGAACAATTAGTATTAAATTGTGTTTGAGTTGATATAGGCAATACTACTTTTTCATATAAATGTGATATCCTTCTTGAATTTTTCTCTAGTGCTGTCAAAACTTTCACAGATTCACAGATATTCCAAGGTCACTGAGTCTCATGACCATTCTCTCCTTACCAGTACCAAACCTCAGACTACACCTCCACTCTCCAAGACAATCATTCCAATCAACCCTGGAGTAAATTTGTGGATACTCACCCTCTCATGTTACTTTATGTTTAAAGGAAGCCAGTGAATCATGCTGCTCAATATGCAAGGAAGGTTTACTTCAGAGGTTTGGGAGGTGCACGATTATAAATCTGTCCCTCTGTCATGCTTTATTTATCTGTTGATGAAGATTATGTCTCTCTGGCTCTAGCATTAGTGGAAATACTGGATTTGTGAAGGACAAGAGGTCTAGGACAATTGAGTCCCTAATAGCATGGTAAGCAAATCAAAGATCTCCCCTCAAAAGTCAGTAAGACACAGAATAAAGGGATAGAGCTTTCAGTCTTTCTTGGTAGCTGATGACCTTTAGGCCTGTATTTTTTTGGTTACAAACCTTTGGGGCCTTTCTAACTGTTTGATTTGTATAGTGAGATACATCCCAAAGGGGATATTGTACTTCATAACTGGCCTGATCAATGTGGAGTATAAGGAAGTTATTACCCCTTTAGACCTTGATAATATTCCTCTGGCAATCAGCTGGGCTAAATAAAAAGATTTCCAGACAAATACTGTTATTTGATGATCAAAAGAGAGGCAGCTATCAACCAAAGTACCTAGGTCCCTAACTATATTTTTGTTTCATAGAGGTGAGTTGTCTAGACAGAATGATAAGAAGAGGGGTTGTCTAACAAAAATGAAGATACTTCACTTTTTAGCATTTAGTTTGAGCCCATTTTAATGCAAACAGGAGTTTAGAAGGGCAAGTTCTTTCTGGACGGTTTAGGTGTCACAGGGTGGGTGAATTAACAACAACCATCCAGTTTGCAATTATCTGCCAGATGATCTTGACTCCCTGCTTGGAGATCTGAGAAGAAAATACCAAAAAGGAGAAGCCCCATCATCGAGTTTTGAGGGATACTGCTGGTCACTTTCATAGTTTCTGATGAAGCATCTGAGTTCAGTTGAGATCTTTCATATATACTAAAGATAAAACACACACACACACACACACACACACACACACACACACACACACACACACACACACACACACACACACACACACACACACACACACACAGCATGGTGAGTGTCACAAGCATGTCAGCATGGGGGACTTCAGTCATCATAACTATTCAGTTGTTTCAGTAAACAAGCACTGTAGGATTTAAGTTCTAACTGATGTACTGAGAGTTCCTGGCATTCAAACAAGTCAGGAACTGGGGTTTTCATTCAAATGTCAGGTTTATCCAGGCAATCCAATATTATAATCCTTTTGTATAATGCTAACTTGGCATTTTCAGAAGTATTGTTTGTATTAATATGTGGGTACTTATCCTGTAGTGTCAGTACCCCTAGGTTTCCCCTATGAAACTGGGCTAAATAAAAAGATTTCCAGACAAATACTGTTATTTGATGATCAAAAGAGAGACAGCTATCAACCAAAGTACCTAGGTCCCTAACAGTGGCTGTGGCAGAAGGGTTGTGACCATACCTCTCAACGCCTTATAGCAAGGAATCTGGACAAAGCCATAAACAATCAAGGTATAAAGGCTCAAAAATAGGGACACTTTTTAAATATTGCTCTTACAAACTTAGAAAGTTGATAGAATAACAAGTTTTGCATTAGCATGGATTTTCTGAAAGGTAGAAAATCTGAATCTCAAATATCTGTCATTATTATGACTTCGCTCCTCAATAACTTGCAGATGATTTGCCAGAAAACCAGAATTTTATGAGAAACAGACCAAAAATAAGAGGCAAAAATCTGGACATTCTGTGAAAATCTGTACAGTTGAGAGGTATGATTGTGACTTGTTGTTGCTCACCACTCTGACTGATTGGGATTAGTACTGGTGCTACCAAATGTTTTGAGCATGCCATGGATATGGAAGCAAGCTGCATGTTCCATCTTGTCTACTGTCTTCCTGACATTGGTCCACAACTTCCTTAATTTTCTTGTTGTCTTAGTGTTAGGCTCACTAAAATTGTTAATTTTGGGTTATTTCAACATCTGCACCAATGACTAGTCATCATCTTTTGTCAGCGAATTCCTCTATTATGAAGGTTTAAACTTCACTCAGGTTATTTTCTCTGAAAGCCATATATCAGGTCACACTCGACTTGGTTTACCAACTTCTTGTTTCAGTCTCTGA
Source organism: Protopterus annectens (assembly GCF_019279795.1). NCBI lineage: Eukaryota > Metazoa > Chordata > Ceratodontiformes > Protopteridae > Protopterus > Protopterus annectens. The sequence continues at coordinate 1,765,323,644 of NC_056728.1, read as the reverse complement.
CATGGTGGTGGAACTCATTTCCTGGTCTGATCGTCACTTTATTTGGTTTTGTGAGACAACCCGTTACAGCTGCCCCCCCCCCCCCGACAGATGGAATTCAGGGATTTAAATGCATTCATGGGTAATTAAGTTTGCTTCTGCCTTTCACCAGTTCCTTTCAGTGCGCAGTGATGATGGTCAAATGTGCCATCAAAAAATGTAAGATCAACTATGAAGTTAGGGCTGCAAATAATTCAAAAGAGAATATAAAGCCTTTTTCAGCTATATTAAGAAGATCAGATGTAACCAACAATTTTGTACTGAACTTATTTCCAATGGCACCTCCTTCTCTGACCCCAAGTACATTGTTTATATTCTTGTAGGATAAATTCTCTTCCTCTGATACTGAGGCAGCCCTTATTAGAGTTATGAATGACCTCCTCATGGCTACAGATTAACATTTCTGTTTTGGTTCTGCTTGATTTCTATACTGCATTAAATATGGTACACCACAAAGTCTTACTAGATCATATTTAGACTTGCTGTGGGACTTCAGATAGTTCCCTAGATTGGTTAGTCTTCTACCTCTCTGGATGCACCTAATGGATAGTTTCTGGCATTTCCGCTCTGTCTAGTTTTGCTGTCACCTCTGCTATCCCACAAGGATTGATTCTGGATCTTTTATTATTATCAGAATATATGTTTCTCTTAGATGAACTTATTAACAGGACAGGCTTACAGAGTCATTACTATGCTGATGATACTCAGCTTTACCTCTTCTTTACTCAGGACAATCTGTATGCTGTGGATTCCCTGGGTAAGAACTTGAAATGCAACCAAAATTGTACAAGCTATATAACAGATTCAAACTGTCAGCAACACCACATGTGCAATTCTGTTCAAACATTGGAAAATGAGTCTAGAGGGTATAGTTACCCAATTTGCTATCTATGAATACAAGCTGTGGTTATACACTAGGGAACATTTTAAATATATAGTTTTAAAAGAATTTTGGCCATTTTTTTTTCTTTACTGTTTAGTACAGCCAATGTTGTTGTTGTGTCTTTTGGCTTTTCCCGGTTAGGGGTCGCCACAGCGGAACTCCGGTCCACTAATGATTGGTAGTTAATTTTTACGTGCCAAGTTACCAGCCCTGACGCACAACCTTCAAGAAAGGTACACCCATTCATGCATGTCTCCACGCAGAAGACGCTCTAGCTGAGAATCGAACTGGACAGCGTATTACTGTGAGGCGACAACGCTACCGCAGCACCACCACCGCGGATGTTTAGTACATCCAATATGATGCATTATTACAGATGTGTTGTTATGTGTGTTGACTTTGTATATAAGTAAACTTACAGTATGAAACAAATGGATGAAGTATAATCACCCAAACTTTAATACCACCAAGACAATGGCCAGAGATTTGGGATGCATGGCTAGGCTTAAAAAGGCTCTTGTGGTTGATAGTCTAGTAAAGATCTATGAACCAATGATGATTCATGCTCCTTTTAGGTACTTCAAAATCACAATTTTGAATCCCATCATTGCTTATGATAGTAAAAAATGGAGTTTGTTGAGAAGTCGAAGAATTTTGGTACTGCTTTTGACAACAGTGTGGTGCTCGGGGATCAGGTGTCATTTGCTGTCCAGGCATCCTGTTTCCATCTGCAGAAACCTGAAGCTTGAAGCATTTACTCCAACAACAGGACATTGTACTGGTCATGCAAGCCCTGGCTTTATCTCATTCTGACTACTGCAACTCCTTATACCTAGGGCTTACAGGCACAGAGCTTAACTAGTGGAGTATTCTGTGGCATGGTTACTTACAGCTGAGCATCTGCTGCTCTGTGCAAGGTAAAATTTTGATTATTTGGCATTAACTGTTTTGCGATGTCCTTCTGTCACCTTAACTGATTTAAATCATACAATATTTGATGATTATTCTGTCGCTTTATCTGCTTTAGGTCATATAGTATTTTGTGATTATATTGAGATGAATATTGCTTGCATATGCAGTCGCTGGTGTGCTTTTTCTTGCAACTCTAGCTTTGTGAATATTTAAAGTCTATTTTCCTTGTCACAAGGAGCTCCAGCACCTTATGATCACAGGTAGCTTAGCTTTTGAATTGTACTCATCTTATTTCTTGTTTTTTAATGAAAGACAACTGTAAATGTGAATATTTATCACCTAAGTTTCTTGTTGCAAGGAGCACCAGCACCTTAACTTCACATTTAGATGTATCTATAGTATTTTCACTGCAATTTCTTGGTGTAGTACTAAAGTAAAAGGAAGACCTATTGTCTGAAAGTGTACCAATTGTTCTTGTCCTCAGTATCATGCATTTCTGTTTTCCTGCTTTGTGAATTATTGCCTTGTGTATGTCTACACTGTGCTGTTAACTACTGTTGTTCTGCATTACTTTATGCATAGGTGTAAACACTGTGTTCTTAGCCAGCTATGTGTGTGTAAGACACTCATACAATGGAAATTAATGCTTGGTATACTGCCTCTGCCTACCTGTATTACTTTTTTTCTCTCTACCCATGGTATTTTTGTCCCACGCTCTTTTCCTGAATTACTTGCTCATAACTAATCTCCCTCCTCTCTGTTTTTATAGCCCTAGTGGATTTTTCCCTGTGGTTTTCTCCTGGCCACAGTACAGGCAACACAGGTTTGAGGACCTTAACAGATACCCTGCAACTCTAACCATTGGTCCGGAAGCCACCATTTTAAGCTTAAAATAATACCACTGAAGTATGTGTCCCAGTGAATAACTACTACATGATAACTTAATATTTAATTAATGCTAGAATTTATAAGCACAATGGGAATTTATAGTGTTTTTTTTGCTAGTCGCCATGAAAAGCAGATGCCAGCAGCTCCTATCCTTTCTCTTTGGTTATCCACTATCCTCATACTGTTTCTGTGTATATTCTCCTGTTCTCTACTTTACCCTTCCCTGAATTCATTTCTAGCCTCACTCATAACTGCCTTTGTTAGTGCACCCACCCTATTTTACTGTCTTCAGACTCTTACATATTGTTTTTTTTATTTTTTGCCCTGCTTTTAGCTGCTAGTAAGACCTCTCTAACCCTCTAAAGCCCCTCTCTATTGTAGCTTATTTTAACCATGCAGCACTGGGTTTGCTTCAAGTAAATCTACTTGTGTAGCTTGAGGCCAGTGTCCTTGTAAGCATACTTCTGCTCATATTTTATTTATTTTTTATTTATTTATGGTGACTATAACTTTAGAAACTTTATATCATTGTCTCTCAAGCTAGTTTTTCAATATCTTTTTCTGATTGTTTCTCTGACTTCATCTTGACCAGGGTGCTAGCCCCGGTCCGTTCACCCTCGCTATGCTTGGGCACACTTCGCTTCCCTACCCTACCCCCATTCCCACCAACCCCATTACAATTACCTTTATACCTAACTATCCCTCCCCTTCCTGTCCCACTAGCCACTACAATTCCACTTCCTGCCTATTACCACAACCACCTTACTAATCTGTCAATCTTGTCAACACCACTTCCTCTATACCACTGTCTCTACCTTCTCTATCTGACCATATTTTATTCCATGTATTATTTTCTAATATCTTCTACACTACTCCTTATTCTCTCTATCTCCACCTCTTACCACTCCAATCTCTTTGACCTACTCCTATGTTCACCAACTTCTCACTCATACAACATATATCCAACTACCTCATCTTTTACTATCTCCCCTAATCTCTTTACTACCTCTGCCTCAAGTCTATATAAACTATCCATAATACAGGTTTTTAAACCTTCCCGCAAAGCTAAGTCAAAACTATACAAACTCCATCTAGCATCTACCACACATTCTCTCCTTACTAAAAACCTACTTTGTTCTGGAGATATCCATCCCAACCCTGGACCCTCTTCTTCCCTCCCCACCCTCACTCTCCCCAAAACTACCTCCACACTGCCCCCATCTTACTCCTCTAACAGTCACCAACCTCAGTCACAACAATCATCTCCATCCAAATACTTAACTATTTACTCATTGAATATTCAGAGTCTAGCAAATAAAGTTACTGAGCTGCACTCATGGATAGCTCTCAATACTCCTCACATCCTCTCCCTATCTGAAACCTGGCTCAAGCCACAAATCTCAAATAGTAAAATACTCCCACCAGGTTATAATATCTTCTGATCTGATAGACCTGTAAAAAGGGGGGTTGCGTGGCCATCCTCTACTCAAACAATCTTAACCTCTTACCTTACCCTTCCCCAATTCCTGACTTCCTCCTAGCTGAAATCATCATCCTTAACTGCCATCGTAATCCCCACAAAAAACTTGCAATTGCCTCTACTTTCCTCCTGGTAACAATCTGCCTATTCTTGAAAACATCCTATCCTGGTTCTCCCACAACATACCATATGAGGCACTTATCCTTGGTGATGTCAACATTGATTGGTCCAAACTCACAACTGACTCCCCCCAACTCAGTATCCACCTACACAGCTTCCACCAACTTATAACATCTCCCACTCACTTCCATAAAGATTCCACCTCCAGCTCCATCATAGACTGGATCCTTACCAATTCCCCCACCAATGCCACAATCTCACCACCTTACATAACTCCCTCAGTGATCATCTCCCTACCACCATCTTAAGACACTACTCCAATATTCCTAAACCCCTCCTTATCAAAGACTGTTGAAAACTATCGAATTTCAATTCATCCCAATTTAACTCCATTCTCCACAACATAGACTGGTCCATCCTAAAATACCTCCCCCTAAATGATGCTGTAAGCACTTTCAATAGCATCTTCACGAGTACTCTAAACTCCTTAGCTCCCTCTGGGAAGATCAGAGTAAAATCAAATCATGCTCCCTAGCTCTCCAAGGAGACTAGGTCCCTTATGAAACAAAGAGATAGTGCTTGGAAAACCTGGGCTAAAACTAAACAACCAAGTCTTCTTCAAAAATACAGGCAACTGAGGAACCATGCAAAAAACATACAACTAATGACAAAAAGTTATACTATAGCTCTGCTCAGCTTAACAACAAATCCAATCCTCGAAAATTTTGGTCAACTCTCAACAACATCCTCTAATCCCTCCCCATACCCTAACTCTTCCTCTCAATAAACAGCTACCCTCTTGAATAGACACTTTATCTCTTCCATCCAAAATCTGGTAATCTCTAAGCCAAACTCTACTTTGACACCCACCTCTCCAAGTCCCACTAACACAACTTTGCTTTCATTTGAGCCAGCTCCCATTACTTACATCAAATCTCTACTACTCAAGCTAAAACCTTCCACTGACAATCTATCTCCTACATTCCTCAAACTTGCTGCTGACTCAATTGCCTATCCTATATCTATACTAATTAATCAATCTGTTTCTGGAATCAACTTTCCCCACCCTTTGGAAATCTTTCTTTACTATCCCTCTTCATAAAGGTGGAAACTCCACTGACCCCTCAAACTACCGACCCATTGCCATTCTGTCCCCCCTCTCCAAGATATTAGAAAAATTTATTCACTCGCAGTTTCTCAATCACCTCCTCATACACCACTTACTTACCCCTACCCAGCATGGATTTCGTCCTCACCACAGCACCACCACTTCCCTCCTCTCCTTCATTCATATCATTGCAGAGGCCCTAGACAACAATAAACTAATTTCCTGTCTCTTCATAGATCTCTTCAAAGCCTTCAATACTGTCTCTCATCCTCTACTACTATCCAAACTCGCAAATCTCCACCTATCCCCCTCCGCACTTTCCTGGTTTAATAGTTACCTATCTGGCAGGGAACAATCTGTTAAATGGCTCTCATCCTCCTCACCTTTCCTTCCCATCTCCACTGGTGTCCCCCAAGGCTCCATCTTGGGACCCCTTTTGTTTAACATCTTCACCAATGATCTTTACACCTCATGCAAAAAATCCTCCCTTATTCAGTATGCCAATGACTCTACACGTATATCCATCTTAAATAACATTCCTGAACTGCAGTCCCTGACCCAACAAGCCCTACTATCCACTGAGCAATGTCTCTCTCTCACAACCTACTGATCCTAAATCCCAAAAAGACCAAACTCCTACTTTTCCTTCCCCATTCTCTTTCTCATCACAAAACCTTTTTTATTACATCCTCTAACAATACAACTATCCAACCTGACACCCACACAAAACTCCTAGGGGTCATTATCGATGATGAACTAAAGTTCAATCTACACATACTCCAGTGTATAAAAAAAACAAACCAAAAACTAGGTCTGCTATAACGGAACAAAAAATTCCTAACCCCTGAATCTAGACTTACCCTGGGCCAGGCACTCCTCCTCCCCTCCCTCTTATACGCTGCCCCAGTTCTTACCAGTATCCAGGCCTCCACTCTAAACAAACTCCAACAGACTTACCATAAAATACCCAGATTCATTACCAACTCCCCATACAACTCACACCACTGCATTTCTTTAAACTGTCTTCAATGGCTTGCACTTCCCCAATTTCTGCTATCTTATCAATTTCATATGCTACACTCTATTCTTTATAAAACCTCCTTCTGTCCATCTCTATCTTCCTTAGTCTACTTCTACATCCCATCCTGGACCCTCCATACTTCTAACCAACAATTACTTGATGTCTACCACCCAAAAAGGTCAGTAGGCAAACTACTCTACAAACACTCCCTTGCCCATGCTTGGAACAAACTTCCCCTTGACTTACGTTCAATCTCCCGCACCTCACACTTTAAAAATGAACTAAAAGCTTATTTTCTCAATTCCAGGACCTGCTCTTGCCATGACCCCACATAGTCTTCCTTCCCTTTATGTACCCTCAAAAGGTCCATACTTAGTACCTCATTACACCTCTCTCTCCAATGTGTCTACTATGCATTTGCATAATTTTATACAAACAAAAAAAATGTTATTGTTGACCTATTGAACTATATCAATGTAAATTTATGTTACTAAGCTTCTTTTTAATGCAACTTTAACTTTATGCATGTAACCCAACATATGTGAATCTTTTTGCTATAAATACTATTATATCAATATTGTTTAAAAATGTACTAGTGGAGCTTTTCTACTCGGATCTCCAATGAAAATGGGCCACAAGCCCAGTTGGACAAACACGGTTACCAAATGTCAATCAATCAATAAATAAATAAATAAATACATAAAGAGCCATTCTTCCGTAGTGGAGACTAGTACATTTTTAATCAATGCTCCTTCTGCCTTGCCTGGTAGTGCACCTGATCCCCAGCCTTCACTGTGCAGCTCTTTCAGACCAATCTTGGCCAAGATATGCATGCCATCCAGCCACCTGCCTCTTGCTGGAAAACATCATCCAACCTGGCTCCAAGCTAGTTCCAAGAATCTCTATTTCAGAAAATATTGATTCTTTAAACAAACCCTTAATGGAAGCATATTCTGGATCCCTGCTTGGCAGGTTCTTCCTACCAGACCAATTTGGCAACAAGAGCACAAAACACTTGCCAATGAAGCTCCAAGGATCATGGGAACATGGAACCTCTCTGTAAAGATAAGGTTGTGATCCATTTTTTACATAGGTTCATTGGTTGGTACTATGCTATCAACCCTAGGGCCTATACAAGACTAGCCATAACAATTCCCTAGCTATTTCTTCCCACAGTATTTACTTCCCTGGACCCCTGTCTAGCAGGGTGACTGACATGATCCCTGGGGTGAATTTCCTATCTCCCATCCAATCATCAAGGTTCCTTTTGAAGAGGGCCAAAGAGGCGCTCTGCTTGACATGTATGGGCAGTCTATTCCAAAGTCTGGGGAGTCTCTGGGTCACTATCCCTTCAGCATGTTTTGTTCATTGTGATGACAAGGTTTAGATCCCTGGAGAGTGTGTCTCTGAGGGATTGGGATTTCTTTAAGTGTAGCATGTCCAACAGCTCTGGGTTTGACATGGCCTTGTATGTTAAGCAGAGATTGCCTCTGAGTAGACGATATGTGACATAGTATAGGTGGAGTTTTTTTAGACGGTCAGCATAGGACATCTGCTTTAGGCCTGTGATTCTTTTAGTGAGGTATTTCTGCGGCCTTTCCAGTTGTTGCAGATGTCTTGAGAGGTACATACCAAATGGGGCATTGTATTCTATAATGGGTCTAATGAGGGATGAGTACAGTGGAACAATGACTTCCTTTTTTCTCGATGAAAAGCCCTTAGTGATGAGTTGTGCCACATAGAAGGATTTCCTGACTGTTATGGCGATGTAGTTGTCGAAGGTGAGACCAATGTCCACCTGTGTCCCGAAGTCTCTTATCACACTTTCGGTGTTTAGTGTACTGCCACCTATGCGGTAATTCATGGGTACATGTTTTTTCCCAAAGAGAACAACTATACATTTCCTGGCACTGAGCTTGAGCCCATGGCTCTGGCACCAAGCATCTGTTTCTCTAAGGCCCTTTTGTAGAATATCCACATAATTTGGGGATTCAATAATGGCTCCCAGTTTGCAGTCATCTGTGAACTTGGTTAGCCTGAGTCCCTTAGTGTTGGCCTGTACTTCAGAGAAGTAGATGCCAAACAAGAGCGGTCCCAGGACTGAACCCTGAGTGACTCCACTTGTCACTTGTCTGGAGCTGGATTTGTATTCGGCTACTTTTACAGTACGGGTTCTGTCAGTAAACCAGTTGACAACCCATCGAGTGACGTAGGGATTAATGCCCAGCTTAGTAAGTTTATCTATGATTCCAGAGTGAGGGATGGTGTTGAAGGCCTTGGCGAGGTCAAGATAGGCTGTGTGAACCACCTTACCCTTGTCCACGGCTCTGGAGACTGATTCGAATAAGTTAATCAGGTTCAGGAGACAAGATCGGCCCTTCATGAACCCAAACTGTGTGGAGTCCAGTGTTTGAAGGTTGCCAATGTCTTTGTTTATAAGTTCTATGATAATACGTTCCATGGCCTTGCAGATCAGGCTCATCAGACTGATGGGGCAGTAGTTCCCGGGATCTAAGGTGGATCCCCCCTTGTGGAATGGGTAACTGTAGCTGTGCACCACTCAGTGGGCATGAAGCCTGAGGTGAGGCTATGATTAAACATGACACTTAGGTGAGGTGCCAGTTCATTTTGTAGTTCATGTAGTACACAGCCTGGGATGTTGTCTGGTCCCATGGATGCTGTATTCTTAGCTTTGGAGAGTGCATTTTTTACCTGTGTGGACATTATTACTGGAATTTGGCAATCTTTCGGTATTGAGATGGGCTCTTTAGGGGGTGAGAGGGGGTGCAGTTTGCACTGAATTGATCTGCCAGGATATTGGCAATATCCTTGAGATTAGTATATTTAATGCCATTCTGTTGTAGCTCAGAGCAGATCTGAGCATTGCCATTTAGATTCTTGACATAGCTATAGAATGCCTTGTGGTTGTCTTTGGAATCTTTGGCAATTTTATTTTCATAACTAGCTTTGGAGGATTTTATGAGGGATCTCAGCTTCTTACTGAGGCTGGTAAGAGAGTATTTTGCATCCTGAGGATTTTCCTCTTTTCTGCAACAGTTTCTTCCTTTTTTTGTAAAGTTTGTTTATGACAGGGGGCCACCAGATTGGCTTCCTTTTTCTGGAGGAGAGCTTCTTGATTCTATTGGGGATGGCATGATTCATGCACGAGTGGATGTGCTCGTACAGTGCCTTAATGTAGGATTCAGCAGTCGAACTTTCAGTTCCTGTCTGTATGGGTGTCATGACGTTTGTCACTTCTGACTTGAGTAGCATGAAGTTGGGTTTGGAGAAGTTTTTTTATGGAGGTTTCCTTACTGGGGGTGGGGGTGGGATGTGGATGTCAAGGGTGATTAGCTTATGTTCAGACCTGACCAACGAGGGGCTGACCATAGGTGTGGAGCATTGATTTCCCATGTTGGTAATGACCAGGTCTAGGATATTGGAGCCCTTGTTGGGACTAAGGATTAGTTGATCCAGGGCACTGGAATTTATGAATTCCAAGAACTGTTGAGCAAAGGTGTTGTTACACTAGTAGTCTTCCCAGTTAATGGCAGGGTAGTTTAAATCACCCAGTATTAGGGTGTTTGGTTGTATCTTAATATTTTCCAGTATGTTTAGAAAGGTGTAGTGAGAATCTTGGGGCATGGTGGGGGATCTGTAGCAAGCTACAATTTGAATTGCAGTCTTACCTAGTGTTAGTTGCACCTCACTCTATTTATTTCTGTGTAGAACATCGCTAATGCTGAATCTGTGTTTTCAGTTACCCAACAATACACCCTTTTAAACATTTTTTTGATAAGGAATTCTGTTTCTTCCAACTCACTTACCTATGTCACTCCCACATAGGGCAGAATAGTACTGATTTCAAGCTGTCTGACAGCAACCACAACTGGGTTATTATATGTCTCAGTTTTGTGGTATTCTATCACAGAAGTTAGGAATGGGCCATGCTATAGCTGCAGCATTTGTGATTTAAATAACAGCTGCTATATTTTTGTGTGTTTTTCCCTAACTCTAAACTTTTCTTCCCATCCCTAAGGATTGTAAAAAAATGCAGTGCTGGTCCACTAACAGAAAACACAAAGTCATCTGAATACGGGGTGTGATACCTTTCATTAGACTAACATGGGTTTTGCCATTACTTGAGTTTTTGGGCTAACAGGAGCCTGAAGAAGGGCCAAATGTCTGAGCAACTGCTAACATCATGTTCCAATAAAGGACATTAAACCACCTCTGTGTTCCAGAGTCTTTGTCTTTTCAGTCCCTAGAGAGAAAGAGAGAGGGTACTAGTGACTTCCAGTGGACCATTACCCTTGGTTCTGAGAGAGAGAGGGTACTAGTGACTTCCAGTGGATCGTTACCCTTGGTTCTGAATGTTGCCAATAAAACAGCTGGCTCCCATATGCAGTGCTTCAGGTTCAGACAAGAACTCAAAGTCTTTTGGCTTTTCCCGGTTAGGGGTCGCCACAGCGGAACTCCGGTTCGCTCATGATTGGCAGTGAATTTTTACTGTGCTGAGTTGCCAGCCCGATGCCCAACCTTCAAAGAAGACACGCCCATTCACACTCGCACCTACCTGCATGTCTTTAACGTCAATTGACTGCGGGGAGGACATGCAGACTAGACACAGAAGATGCTCCAGCTGAGAATCGAATGGGAGAACCTCTTGCTGTGAGGCGACAACGCTAACCGCTGCACCACCACGGCTTGTTCAGACAAAAACAATTTGTGTAAATAAGCCCGCATTCATGTTGTCACTGTTTAAGCAGGCAGTTTTATAGGATTTCTTTAACTTACTCCATGTTTCACAAAAGTATTTCTGGTTTACGTTTTTCTTAAATGTAAGGAAAGTGAAGTCATGAAGGAGTAGAATGGGACAATGATGTGCTCTGGCCCCTATCCTACAGCAATGATACACAGTGGGAAGTTCAGTGTTTGAAGATTAATGCATCTCTGCAAATACATACAATTTAAGCATGTGCACATCTGGTTTGCCTGTTCTTTTGCTCTTTTTGCAGTTTGTTGACCTACCTCTGTTTTGTTGTAGAAAATAATTCTGAGGCTTGATCCAAAATTTAAAATACTATTTCTATAGCATTTTACTGACATATGCAATGTAGCAGCCGCAGTTTAACTTTCACTTGACAATGACAGGAAACGTTTTCTTTTTGGAAATACTGCTAAATAACAGTACAAGTACCTTTGGAATGAAAACCAATATTGGAAAAACACCTCTTATTAAATTGGAATAACCAGAGAACTCTAGATTATGTATGGGTTATATTATTTTAAAGCTTGGATTGCAAATAAAATTAAAAACAATAATTGTATGAAATTAAAAGGGAAAAATCAAGTAAATTCTACCCTTTTAGCTGGCCCGGAGTAATGATATCTCAAAGACTCAAGAGTATATAAATAAAAGCCATGATTTTTCAAATGATTAACATTATATAAATATCAATTTTAAGTAAAACCTACATGACTTGGAACTATTGGAACAACTTGGAACTATTCCAAAATGAACTGAATGCATGTAACTGGACACCCTTAAAACATCTTTCTCTAGATGAAGCTGTAGATTACTTTAATTCTAAGTTTCTGACCATACTCAGCAACCATGCCCCCACTTGTTCTATAAGAATTAGAACCAAATCTATCCCCTGGCTCTCAAAAGAAACTAAGCAAAAAATCAATCTCAGAAATAAAATCTGGAACAAAACTCGCTTAACTAAAAACACAGCAGATTACCAAAACTTCAAACAACTGAGAAATTAGACCAAAAAAGCAATAATAAGTGATAAAAAAACTACTACCTAAAACCTCAGCAAACTTGCCAAAATAACCCACAAAAATTCTGGGCTATCATAAATCAGTTACTTCAACCAAGTAAACCACTCACACCCAACCCTCAGGGCTCTGATATAAAGAACCCCAACCAAATAGCCAATGACTTTAATTCTTTTTTCACCAAAACTATTCAAACCCTAGCCAGTCAACTCTCCAACAAAAACACATACATATCTAACAGCAACATAAACCCACCTCCCCCATTTCATTTCCAACCTGTCCCAACAACTTACATTCTTTCCCTTATCAAAAAACTCAAACCATGTATGCCCCTCTGCAGACCTATTACCCTCAGAATACTTGCAATTAGCGGCCAAATCTATAGCCTACCCAATTTCCATTCATATAAACAGAACCATCACTGAGGGATATGTCCCTAAACTTTGGAAAGTCTCTCATATTCTACCTCTTCATAAGGGTGGATATTCTACTGATATCTCCAACTACCGCCCTATAGCCTTACTCTCCCCCTTATCAAAGATTATGGAAAGATGTATACACAAGCAACTGCTTGACCATCTTCTCAAAAATAACTTACTCTCTAATACCCAACATGGTTTCAGACCTTCCCATTCACTGCCCTCCTCTCCTTTACAGACAAAATCAACAAAAATCGTAACCATAACACCCTTTCCTCTGCACTTTTTCTAGACCTATCCAAGGCTTTTGACATGGTCAACCACCAGATACTATTACAAATTCTTCAATCTTTGTCTCTGGAATCCCAACCTATTAACTGGTTTAAGTCCTACTTAAATAATAGACACCAAGCAGTAGTTTGGATCTCCACTCTATCTTCCCAACTACCTGTCAACATTGGTGTCCCCCAAGGGTCCATACTGGGTCCCCTCCTCTTTTCTTTATTTATCAATGACCTCCACCAAGTAGTTCCCCTAGCAACATGCATACAATACACAGGCGATTCTACATTAATTTGCTCAGCCACATCTGTATCACATCTTCACTCCCTCACACAACACACATATATAATTCTGTAGAAGAATGGTTCTCTCAATGCTGTCTACTACTTAACCCCCAAAAAAACTAAACTGCTCCTCTTCACACCTTCCAGTAAATCTCCCCACATAGACTTTACTATAACATCCAAAAATGGCACACCTATATCACAAGATCCTACAACCAAACTACTAGGCATTACCATTGACAATAACCTTAACTTTGACACCCTTATAAAAAACACAGTGAAAACGATTAACAAAAAAATAGGCTTTCTTTACAGAATCAAACCTTTCCTCACTCCAGAATCTAGAAAAACTATAGCCCACTCACACCTTATCACACCACTTCTCTATGCCTCTCCCATATTTACTAACTTATCAAAAAATAATATTTTGAAATTAGAAAACTCCTACCATAACATAGCCAAATTTGTCACAGGCAACCCTTTTAGAACCCACCACTGTATTAATCTAAAACAACTAGGCTGGCTAGAACTTCAGCAGCAATTAAAAATTAATCAACTAGCATTGCCCATCAAATTCTTCATCAACCTGACAAAACACCTATACTATCTACTCTTATTTACCCCTATCATAACCTACAGTCCCTAAGATCTGCACAGAAACTTCATGTAAATATTGACAAAGCAAACAACAAGGCTGGTGATTCCCTGTTCTCTAACACTGTTGGAAAAGATTGGAACAGACTTCCCTCTGAACTTTCTAGTATTCCCTCAAAATCTCTCTTTAAAAAGAAACTCAAGCTCTACCTTAAAACAAAATGGCTGTGCCCCTGTACTAATCCTGACTAACCTATATTCTTGACCCCTGACGAAATTCCACATCCTTAGAACCCTAAATCCACTTCATTTTTGCATCCACTGATCTATTTATCCTTCCTACTATCTATCAAAAAAAAAAAAAAACTGCCTCCTCTTCTTACTTTCCTGCATCCTCATTCACTGTACATAATAATAGCATTGTATGTAAGTCACATATAACAATAATTTGATGTTGATTTTTCTAAGTGCTGCACTTTAATATTTCATAACTATGTCTCCAGTCTTAATGTTTTTATATGAATATTACATATGTATTTCTTTATGTAATTGTATTTTATTTTCATTTTTTTTTAATGTTGGAGCTTATCTCTTCGGGCCTCTACTGAAAATGGACATATATCCAGCTAGACTAGCCCGGTCAACAAATGTAAAATAAATAAAATAAAAAATAAAATGACAAAACCATTGTTTAATATAATGATAATGTCCACTCTAAAACATTTGGAATATTGCCAAAGAGAGTGGCTTTCAAATTGTAGTATATTCAAAACAAATAATCAGAAAGATTTATCTTATGACATAAAATAAGGAATCCAACATAATCTAATCATTCCCACACAACCCTGCAACACTACATTTGATAACACACTCCCCTCAACTCACAGAACCACTCTTTTTCCATCTTGATTACCCATAATTGTTCTTCAAATTAGTAACAAAGACAATCCAAAAACACAAAGTCCAAAGCTGAATGAACATTATATCAAAAAGATAGACTGTGTCAATGAACCAAACAGTAACACTGATACACAGCCAAGTACAGATAAAAACTTTTATTAACAATTTAATTTAGCAAGTGGTAAGCTCTTTCACGATTACTCTAATTGCTTCATCAGACCATTTAAAACAACACTATACAAAGTTTCATTTATAAAACTCTTAACAATCAAATTAACTAACAAAGCTAAATACAACCAATCACGCTCACAGCATTCATTCCAAGCATACAGCATCATACCTCTCAATCTCTTACAGCAAGAAATCTGGACAAAGCCACAGATAATGGGGGGGGGGGGGAGAAAGGACCAAAAATAAGGACACTTTTTAAATATTGCTCTTACAAACTTAGAAAGCTGATAGACTAACATGTTTTTATTAGCATGAATTTTCTGAAGGATAGTAAGTCTGAAAATCATATGTCTGGAATTATTTTCTGAATTTAGTCCACAATACTTTGACAGTGATTTGCCAGAAAACCACAATTTTATGAGAAACAGTCCAAAAATATGAGGAAAAAGATCTGCTCATTCTGCAAAAATCTGGATTGTTGAGAGGTGTGTACAACATATCACCCAAGCTTACTTCATCTTAAAGCAGAAGCATCATCCAAAAGGACGACATACCCATGAAACATCTCATTTCACTATATAATAAGTGCATTTTATACATTCCATAAAATGCATAAATAATCATAAATAAAAAATCATATGCACCAATAAATCATATCTTTAAACCACGTGTTTTAAAACCGGTTTAAGTGAGACATAGGCTTTCAATCCTAAACCTCTGTCCACTCTCAACTTAATTATCCAAGCTTGGCTTTCTCAGTTATACTGCGAATATCACCCTTTTTAATACTCCCAAACAGGTTCTCAGTTACCATACATTTAAAAGAGTGGGTGGTATCAGTACTGATAATATGCTTAGCCAACACGTTATTAATATTGGACGTCTTAATGTTGTATAAATGTTCTCTTACTCGTTCCCGATTAGTTTTACCCACATAGAATGAGCAGCATGTGACACACTGGGCGAGGTACTTTATATTCCTGGTATCACAATTGGCATGTACTTTTCATAACACATTCCCCTCAACCCACAGCACCACTCTTTCCCCAGCTTGATTACTCATAATTGTTGTTCAAATCAGTAACAAAAACAAGTCAAACATATTCTTAGCATAATCTCAGAAAGTAAATTAACAATATACTACACTAAACACCCCTGTTTTCTGAAAATGGGTAGTCAGTTCTTAGTCAGCCTCTTAGCAACAACAGAAAATGCACCGAATTTATTCAAACATTAAACCATAGTCCCTAAACCAAAGCACTCAGCCCAAGATCACAAAGGAATTATCACCCAATTGCCAAGCTTGACCCTCTAGCCAAAATTTTTGGAAAGCTTGTATATGACCAGATTATTGAGTAGAAAGCTTGTATATGAAAAGATTATTGGGTACATCAACCATTATTATATTTTTTCTGAAAAGCAACATGGCTTCAGACTCAAGTACAAAACTACCACTACTACACTCTCACTTACAGCAGAATTGTCTCATAAGTTGACAATAGGTAAATTGATTGGCTTAATATTTATTGACCTAAAACAGGCCTTTGAATGTGTAGACCACAATAGTCTTATTTCAAGACTCAAAAAAAGTAACTTCTCTGTTGAACTTTGCTGCTGGTTTGAAGTTGCCTGCTCAACAACACTTTAACCATAACACCTACTGCACATCCAACATCCCATTCTAGCTAACACAGCTATGCCTCAAGAATCTTTTATTGGCTCTTTGTTATTCTCTCCATCTATTAATGACCTTCCGTGGGATCTACTCAACCCTAATTGTATTCCTTATGCTGATGACTTAGTTAAATTCAGATCTTCCATTTCTCACAAGGAAATAAACTCATCACTCCAATATGACTTTAAACTCACCTGGAACTGGATGTGCCAAAACAAACTCTTACTAAAGACTAAAAAAATGTATGGTCATGCTAGTTGAAACTAAGAAGAAGCTCTCCACCTCACCACCTCTAACCATTTTATGCACAAAGCAGAAGAAACTGCTAGCTATCACACAGCAAAGAAACTTGGGAATAATTCTTCACCAGTCATTATTTTTCCTAACCCATAAACAGTAGCAATCCAGTAAAGTCCTTACAAATTTAAAGGCAGCATATAAAAATCTGTCAGCTTCTCACTACAGATACAAGAAAAAAAAACATTGCTATCAATGTCTTACTACCATGTCTTTAACACTCATTTACCATTGTTGCACCTCAGTCCTCTAAAAACCTCAACATCCTAAAAAAACTGAAAATTAAGTTCCCAGGTTCATATACATCAGCCCCCACTATGGACACCACTGCCTCACAATTAATGTCATACTAGCTCTGAGTAGATGTCAGTGTCTCCTTACTTCTAAATGCAAATTGATAAATGACTGTTATCACCTGCCACTCAAAAAACACCTTTTCAGAAAAACTTCATATTCTCTCAGAAGCCCTGATGATAACTCGCTAGTGCACTTTCCTTATACACTTGCCATTGCAGAAAAATCTTTGCAGCTCTAAACTGGAAAAAAAAAACATCCTCCCAGATATAAATAACTCCATAATACTAGACACCTTTTGCAAATCCCTCAAACACTACATCAGAGATAATTGCCAATGTCATTGTTTTGACAGTAAAAGATAATAAGTAATGTACTTCTTCCCTCATCAATCTAACTAATGCACACCACTCCTAATACAATCACAGCTGATACAAACCTCTGTATATACTTACAGAATCTCTTTTGCTGATAGTTTCTTTGTATATTAACAACTTATACTTTCAACATTGATGACCTTTTTCGACTCCCTGTACTGTTTTACACCTATAGTTGTTCACTCATTATATTAGGATCCATTCCTCCTCTTTTCACCACTACAAAAATCTACTATCTGAACCACGCAATATCTAAATTCACTATTAAGTCCCAAGAATAATGTCCTAATTATATTGTGTTTATATGCCTGGATGTTGTAAATACTGCTGGGCTATACCTTCCTTTTCATTAATATAAAGCTTCTGTATTTTACATTTCTGTTCACAGCCTTGATTGTCACTATCACTGTATGCCTTTTGGCCCTGCTCGTGCCTGTGTGTTTACTCTTGACAAATGTTAAAATAAATAAATAAGTAAATGTATGTTCCATTTTAGCTAGGATAGTATTAGAGGAAAAGGGGAGCAGAAAGGCAGATACTCTGAAGAAGCCTTTAAACCCCCTCCCCTTTTGGTTACCTTTTATATAAGGATATGATCTGAGTTATGTGTTTTAAAATTACATTCATGCCATACCTCAAGAGTCCAGAATTAATAATGCCTGTCGTAGCTATGGAATTCCAGTAAGTTATCAGTTACATGTCAATGTCTGTACTCTTATTCATTGCACAATATGTCTAAGTTTTTCAGTATCTGTAAAATATCTTAGTTCCAGAGGCATCAGTAATCAAATACTTGTTGCATGATATTGACCATAGCAGCATTGATTATATTATTTTCTGAATATGGTCATGGATATAAAGAACAAAGACTGAAACATGGCTTGTCTATTGGGGTTTGACTTTATGGGCCTGAATGCACCGATAAAGACTTAAAAAGCAAAAAGTAATGGACATTCAGAAGCTATGTAGATAAAGCATTGTTATGTCCTTAATGGGTCATTTGAATATTTCCCACGGGCCTCCCTTACAAAAGGCTTGAGGTATTACACAGTGAAGACTCTAGATTGGTTATGTCCACTAGTTTTTTTACCTTTTGGTTTGGTGTGTGTGTGTGTATGTATATATATATATATATATATATATATATATATATATATATATATATATATATATGTGTGTGTGTGTACACCTATATATTCATATACACACACACACACACACACACACACATACATGTGTAGTTTTGTGTGTGTGTATATATATATATATATATATATATATATATGTATATATATATATATATATATATATATATATATATATATATATATATATACATATATATATATATATATATATATATATATATATATATATATATATATATATATATATATATATATATATATATATATATATATATATATATATATATATATATATATATATATATATATATATATATATATATATATATATATATATATATATATATATATATATATATATATATATATATATACAGTGGATATAAAAAGTGTACACACCCTTGTTAAAATGCCAGGTTTTTGTGATATAAAAAAATGAGACCACAATAAATCATTTCAAAACTTTTCCCACCTTTAATGTGACCTATAATCTGTACAATTCAGTTAAAAAACAAACAAATCTGTTAGGGGAAAAATATAAAAAATAAAAAATGTACGATAAGCTGGTTGCGTAAGTGTGCACACAATTAAACTAATACTTTGTTGAAGAACCTTTTGATTTAATTACAGCATTCACTCTTCTTGGGTACACACCTGCCATTAATTAAAGAGACTCTGATTAACCCCAAATAAAGTTCAGCTGTCCTAGTAGGACTTTCCTGAAATTTATTCAGTTGCCTGCTACAGCAAAAGCCATGGTTTGCAGAGAGCTTACAAAGCATAAAAGGGATCTCATTGTTGAAAGGTATCAGTCAGGAGAAGGGTACAAAAAAATTTCCACAGCACTGGATATACCATGGAACAGAGTGAAGACAGTCATCAAAAAGTGGAGAAAATATGGGACACCAGTGACATTACAAAGAACTGGACATCCCTCCAAAATTGATGAAAATACAAGATGAAAACTGGTCAGGGAGCCTGCCAAGAGACCTACAGCAACACTGAACAAGCTGCAGGAATTTCTGGCAAGTACTGGTTGTGTATTACATGTGACAACAATCTCCCATATTCTCCATATGTCTGGGCTATGGGGTAGGGTTGCAAGACAGAAGCCTTTTCTTACACAGAAAAAAACACATCCAGGCCTGGCTAAAATTTGCAAAACAATACATCAAGTCTCCCAAAAGCATGTGGGAAAATGTGTTATGGTCTGATGAGACCAAGGCTGAACTTTTTGGCCACAATTCCAAAATATATGCTTGGTGCAAAAACACTTTGTATCACCAAAAGCACACCATCCCCATGGTGAAGCATGGTGGTGGCAGTATCATGCTTTGGGGTTGCTTTTCATCAGCTAGAACTGGGGCTTTAGTCAAGGTGGAGGGAATTATGAACAATTCAAAATACCAGTCAATTTTGACCCAAAACCTTCAGATGTCTGCTAGAAAGCTGAAGATGAAGAGGAATTTCACCTTTCAACATGACAATGACCCCAAGCATACATCCAAATCAACAAAAGAATGGCTTCAACAGAAGAAAATTAAAGTTTTGGAATGGCCCAGCCAGAGCCCAGACCTAAATCCAATAGAAAATATGTGGAGTGACCTGAGGAGGGCTGTGCACAGGAGATTCCCTCGCAATCTGATAGATTTGGAGCACTTTTTATTTATTTTATTTTTTATTTATTTTACATTTGTTGACCGGGCTAGTCTAGCTGGATATATTTCCATTTTCAGTAGAGGCCCGGGGAGAAAAGCTCCACACAGCTATACAAAGTATACAATATTGTTACATGGTAAAAAAGGAATACAAAACAAAATAAAAATAAAAACAGGTAGATTTACATTCTTGAGATAAAAACACTTGAGAAAAGTTCCAATATATAGAGTAAAGTTTAAGAGAGCTAGATCAGAATATAATACAGTAAGAGTTATGTACCATAGATAAAAACACTTGTGAAACAGTACATTGAGCAGAATATAGCTTAAGACAGCTCAAAACAGAATAGTAAGAGTTATATACAGTAGATCATATGAGGTAGTAGTATTTAAAAGCTAAGATTATTAGAGTTTAAATAGGGTCAGTCTAATTTACAAGTCAAAAGCATGTAAAGGTTTGGAAGTACGGCAAGAAGAGGAAGAAAGAGGGGTGAAGAAGATGGTTAGTCAGGGTTACTACAAGGGCATAGCCAGTGCATTTGAAGGTATTTTCTAAGGTTTTGTTTAAAGCGTGGTAAGGATGTAGTTAGACTTAGTTCAGTGGGTAGTAGATTCCAGTGTTTTCCTGCTGTGTTGGTAAATAGAGAGTCACCAGCTGTATTATTAGACTTTGTTAAACTGGCAAGAGGCTTGCTAGAAGAACGTAGGGAGTTCAGATTATTATATGGGACTATAAGTTTTGAGAGTATAGGGGTATTATTGGGCTGGTAAAATAACTTGTGGGCAATTGTGAGTTGGGGGATAATCAGATGGTTTTGGAATTTGAGCCAATTTAGTTGTCTAAGATTAGTACAGTGATGGGTTCTGAAGGGATTGCCAGTAGCAAATCTGGCGATATTATTATAGGAGGTTGCTAATTTGTTAAGGTTGGTTTTCTTAAGGTTGGTAAATATAGGTGAAGCATACAGGAGGGTTGAGATTAGATGGGAGTGGGCAATTTTGGCTCTGGCTGCTGAGGTTAAAAAGGGTTTTATTCTGTATAAGGAGCCTATTTTTTCTGTTTACTGTTTTAATGGTGTTGTTTATATGGTAATCAAATGAGAGATTATTATCAATGGTTATACCTAGAAGTTTAGTGGTAGTATCAGGGAGAATAACAGTTCCATTATTTGAAGAGATTGAAAAGTCTAATGGGGAAGACCTAGTGGTGGGTGTAAAGAGAAGGAGTTTTGTTTTTTTAGCATTGAGAAGGAGACAGCGTTTGGTAAACCATGTTTCTACAGTGTTGAAGACATCTTGAGTAAGAGAATATAGTTCAGATTGAGAGGTAGATGAGCATATTAGTGTGGAGTCATCCGCATATTGAATACAAGTGGCTTGTGGAATTGCTACATGGAGATCATTAATAAATAAGGAGAAGAGAAGTGGACCAAGAATAGATCCCTAAGGGACCCCAATGGTAACAGGTAGAAAGGATGAAACTTGATTTTCCCAGAGGACTGCTTGTTGTCTATTGCTGAGGTATGATCTGAACCACTTTAAGGCTAGAGAATCAAAGGAAAGAGATTCAAGAATATTGATTAAGAGGGTATGGTTAACCACGTCGAAAGCTTTAGAGAGGTCAATGAAGAGTGCAGATGAGAGGAGGTTTTTGTTACGATTTCTATTGATGGTATCTGTGAAGGATAGAAGGGCAGTAGTGGTACTATGTGATGGTCTAAAGCCATGTTGACAGTGTGCTATTAAGTTGTGTTGAGAGAGATGGCATAGAAGTTGTTTGTGAATGCATTTTTCCATAATATTTGCTAGGGGTGATAAGAGAGCAATTGGCCGATAGTTAGAATAATCATTGGAGTTCCCACCTTTATGTAAGGGGATAATGTGGGAGATTTTCCAAATATTTGGGATGGTTCCTTCCTGGATTGTCCTATTTATAAGGATAGATATAGGATAAGCAATTTCCTTAGCTGCTTTTTGGAGAAATTGAGAAGGAAGTTGGTCAGCAGATGGAGTACATGGCTTAAGTTTTTGTATAAGTTTATAGATGAGAGAGGTAGAGATGGGTTGTAGTTGGAATTTTGAGAAAGAGTGTGGTAAGTTGATGGGAAGGCTGGAGTTTTCTGAGATAAGTTGAGTAGCTAGAGATTGTATAGTGTCAGTGAAGAAAGAGTTGAAGGTATTGGCAGTTTGATGGGGAGTATTTGGATCTGCATCAAGTGGGGTGGGTGTTCAGGACTTACATGGGGAAAGGAGCTTATTTATACAAGACCAGAACTGTTGGGGATTATTTTGATGAGTTTGCTGAAGTTTACAATAGTAATTTTTTTTATCTGTAAGTATAGCTTTTTTTTGTACTGTTTCTGAGCTGCCTATAATATAGGTGATCAGAGCTATTTCTATAGGTTCTCCATTTAGCCCAGACTTTGTTCCTAAGTATAATTTGATTCCTAGTTTCATTAGAAAGCCATGGGGCTGGGTTAGACTTCATTCTAATGGCAATTTTGGGAGCATGCTTATCCAGGATAGATAAGAATGCAGTGTTAAAATACTGTACTTTTGCAAGGAAGAGTGGTCAAATATTGCCAAGTCAAGATGTGCCATGCTGATAGATTCCTACCCAAGAAGACTGAATGCTGTAATTAAATCAAAAGGTGCTTCAACAAAGTATTACTTTAAGGGTTTGCACAATTATGCAACCAGCTTATTGTACACTTTTTATTTTTTATATTTCCCCCTAACAGATTTGTTTGTTTTTCAATTGAATTGTACAGGTTATAGGTCACATTAAAAGTGGGAAAAATTCTGAAATTATTTATTGTAGTCTCATTTTTTATATCACAAAAACCTGGCATTTTAAGAGAGAGAGAGAGAGAGAGAGAGAGAGAGAGAGAGACAGATGATATAGATATATACATATATATATATATATATATATATATATATATATATATATATATATATATATATATATATATATATTTACACACACACACACACACACACACACACACACACACACACACACACACACACACACACACACACACACACACACACACACACACACACACGGATCTACTTTCATTCACTGAAAACATATTTCACTGAATTTCAATTCACCCACACCAAATTGCTGAAAGCTCAAATCACTGAAAACTCATTTCACCATATCACATTTCATGGAATGCAGAGTACTGTAAGGCAAATAAAACGTATATGCCCTTTTCCCCAATGTAGTGTGATCCTGGAGTTAGTATATATACTTGGGGGTGTAGTCCCCCACCTAGTTTGCTTTTATATTTATGAATCTCATTTCACTGAAAGCTAACAATAAACTAGGTGGGGGGCTTTACAATGAGTTCTGCACATTGCTGTTTTCTGCCTTTGTGGTGTCAGACATAATTAAAGAAAGCCTTGTGGTTGTCCTTTGCATATGATACTATTTTCCCCTAAAATTTGGATTTAATAGGCTTTATTTCATAGGTTAGTACTAAGTTAACTGCCTTTTTGAGTTATTTTAAGCTTAGCCAATGATCCCTTGTGAGACTCAAACCCTGCACCTTGTGTTTGCAAGGCAAACACTTTAACCATTAGGCCACCCTCCCAACCCTATTGTAGTTGTTTGTTTAGATTGATGAGAATGTTTTTATCAGGCTGGGAATAGCACTTCCTAATCCTGGCTATGACTTTTTATTTTTTTTTGTTATACAATTTGTTTATGTTTGGATTCCACCATGTTTTTTTTTTTTAGTTAGTTCTGGGCTTATTTCATGTGGGTACAGCTGTCTTTATGCATTTATTGACATGATTGTACAGGGTATTGGTGACCAATTCTGAATACCACCTGTGTTCTTGGGATTTGGGGGGCAGGCTTGAAACTTTGTCAAGTGATATCTTAGTAGTAGGAAATTTGCTTTAAAATAGTTCCTAAATGTTATGGGGTTAGCTGGGGTGTTTATCTTTAATTTCAAGACAACCTGGTCATCAGCAGAGTATGTTCATAGTTATATACTAGGACAATGACAACCAGGACCTTTATAAGCCCAGCCATGAAATCCAACGCAGTTGTGTCCTTATGTATCATTGACATTTATTAGGAGACGTGTGTTACTTATGAAGCTGCTAGACATTATGTGGGGGAGGGTATGTTAGTCTGGGCATTACTGCCTATGTGTATCAGAGGCACAGGGGCCAGACCAGGGTGAATTTATGATTTTCCCATTCATTGTTCAAGGTTATGCTTAAATAGGGTTAGGGATGGACTCTACATCTACGGATGGGGAACCTGTTCTAGAGTGTGGGAATCCTCTGAGACACATATCTGTCTCCATAATGTCTTATTTATCTCACAAGCAAGTACTTTTATGATATGTATGTCTTACACAATCTTGAAGCTAGGATTTATGTATTCTTTTAAATACACTTGAAAATAGTGTGAATCACTTTCATATCATCATATCACGGCTGTATAACCTGTTATCTTAGAAATGTTTCACCCTACAAAGGCTAAGTCCCTTCAACAAAAGAAGCTAAACTTAAATTATGTAATGCCATTTACTGGACTTCTTTACTTTAGTTGTAGTCAGTTGTATACTTTTAGGTTGTTTTGTCTCTTTCGCTTCTCATGATAGCTTTTTCTAAATCTGCTTCACTCTTTCAGAGCACAGGCATTTTCATATATCCCCCCACACCATCACCACACACATCACCTCTTATCAAAGTGTTACTGCAATTCCTTTTATAGGGAATGTTTTTTCTCCACTATTATTGTATTGTGATAGTGAATGAGTAAATTTCTTTAAATAACTCATCAGCATTCAAGCTCGCAGTTATAATCCCTCCACCTAAAGTCACTTCTCCTTACGGACTGAAGGAATATAGACCTATTTCTACCCTGTGTTCTATTATTAAAGTATTTAAAAAGACTTTTATACAGGCAACTACTTAAGCACATTAACAGCTCTGGCCTGTTACGTCAACCACAGAATGGCTGTCGCAATGCCTTCAGTACCTTTACTCCTTAGTAATGGCCACTAATACCATTTACTGCAACCTGAATGATGGACTTTGCAAGGGCTTTTGAAATGGTCAGCCACAGCCTTCTTCTCAGCAAACTCAAAAGACTCACCTTATGATATAATGCTACTTGCTGGTTTAGCAGCCTTCTAAAAGACAAAACATTCCAAGTCTATAGCGATGTCTCCTCGCCAACAGGTGGTAAACTTAATACAGGTGTACTACAAGGGTTTGCACTAGGTCATCTTCTCTCTCTCTGTTAATGATCTCCTCCTAGAACTACCAAATCTTAATAATGTATGCAGATGATATGCTGTTCCTGCAATCCAGTAATAGCCAGCCTGAGCTGCAAACCAAGTTATAGGACAATTTCATTCCGTTATGAGCCTGGTCCACTACTAACAAATTACTAGTTAACCCTAAGAAAACCAATGTCATGGTCTTTGCTTCACTCAGTAAATTACACAGTATTCTTTCTATTCTCTTACCAGATCTTAATGGGAATATAATACCTAATGTCACTGAAAATAGGTACCTAGGCCTAATACTTGAACCTACACTTTCCTTTACCATACACACAGACTTGGTAACTAATAAAGTCCTTGCTCAAGTAAAACTGTTGCAAGAGCAGTCACCTCCTTTCATCTGCTACTCATAGAGCCAATAATAACAATATTTTAGTACCCAAACTCGAGTATGGCTTTCCTTTGTTTGTTATGCATTCAGCCACCAATACTCACACAATACAGACTGTTGATAATAAAATCTGCAGAGCCATTCTATTACTAGACCCCTGCCATTGTAATTTGCTAAAATAATTCTAGATGGCTTTCAGTGCCTCATAGGACCACTTTTCTTCCAAGTACTCTAATTTACAAAGTGCTAAACACTATCATTGCTTCCCTTAAGAGGGAAACTACCTTTACAAGACAACCCTTTTGTACACAGCACAACAGCTTCTGTCTAATACACCCTCCATTTAAAACTGCTGTAGGTGAGGCAATCTTGTCTAGACTGTGACCTGCTACCTGGAGCCACCTGCCTACAGACATCAAAAATCTAGAAATCATTAAAAGCTTCAAAGATACATTTAAAGAGCATCACTTTACTGAATCTAATATTAGATACATTTAGTAAACTTTTCTCAGCCTCTTAATGTGGAATCTTATACACAGATATTCCACATGTATATAGAAGTGTATGTATCGTATGTATGATTGCACTGTATTTTTTGCATATCTTAACTTGCATTTTGGACATATTTTTTTTCTTAATGCATTCTGGATATCTTAATGTTACAATATCTGCATTCAATCTTACTATGTTGTGAATTTTGCTATGTATCTATTTTGTATATAATATTGTTGATTGAAATACCATGATGTTATTTTTTGCTCTTTGAGCTCGGGTCATGGCTGAAAAGTGTCAATACAGGAGTCCACTTATCAAGTGAACAAATAATAAATAAATAAATAACTGTGCTTGCATGTGTGTTTGTGTGCATATGTATGAGTGTATGTATACATGTGTGTGTGCTGCATGTACAATGCTTCAGCTATGGTGGGGTGAAAGGGGTGGCTGTCCCAGGTAAACAAGTTATTAGTGGCAAAATTTGCACTGCTCATGAGGTACCAATGAGTTCCTGCACATCAATGGTGCTCACAACTTGAGTGCTAATAATCATTTAAATAGCTGTGGTTACCAATGCAGCTGCTTAAATGAATTACTTGCATGTTAGCAAAACAGTATAATAACTGTATATGAACTTTTTAAAGTTTTGTAACTATGTAAACCTATCACTTTTTCATATTTGAAGTGTATAACTTAAGTTTACTTGCACTGAGTCAAGGCTGAAAAGGGTGTCTAAACCAGTCCCCCTACTCAGTTTCCATATATTAAATAAATACATAAATGGGAAAGAGTTACTATAGTTATTTGCTACATTCATTTGCTGGAGAAAAAATGAGGAAAATATTAGAAAGCAACATGGCTGTTTGGCTAGAGCTGAAGAGTATTTTGGCCCTCATTTCCACAGGGTTTTTTTTCCTCTTCCACTTTGGTTAGCCAACTAGGGGACTGTCCACAGTACTAACTGTTACAGCTACAGCTCACACGAGAGCACTGGAGACACTTTTATAGACCATACAACAGGACAGGAAGTAAAACTGATTCAGTTAGGCCAGGCATGAATTAAAATAACCTTTGTGCACTGATGATATACTAGTATTCTCTCTCTCTGTTTCTCTCTCTCTCAGTTCCATCCATGCCATCCAGCACATCAGGCAACGAGTGCCTTCCAGCCCTTATTCTGTCTGTAGTGGTTATGGTTTTACAGGTTCAGGTTGCTAGCCCGGCACCCAACCCACCTGGGTGGGGGACCACACACTCACACACACACACACATCATGGGTCAATTTAGACTGTCCAAAGAACCTGCTTCATGTCTGGAATATGGGAGGAAAGTGAAACACCTGGAAGGAACCCACATGAACACATGGAGGATATGCAGACTCTGCAGAGAAGGCACCCCAGCCAAGAATTGAACTGGAGAACCTCTTGCTGTGACAGGAAAACATAAACTGCTGCACCACTGAGCCACCCATACTAGTATTAGTCATTCAAAATTGTCAAAGTACTAAGTCTTTTAGAAGCTTACAGCACATTTTAGAATTACAGAATTAATTAATATCTGTAAAAATGTCTTATACCCAGTCATCAAGGGGGTTGATAAAAGGGTTATCATAAATCTAGGCTTAGAGTTGGTTTCTCGTGGGTTTAAATATCAAGGCATGTGGATATCCAACAAATCAGGTGCACATTGGCAGCAAAAAAAAAAATGAATAACTGATAGGAAAGGCTGTTCTCAGAATTTGCAGCTAGAACTTTATTTTGCTGGGAAACAGAATCAATGTGGTTAAAATGAGCATTCTTTCTAGAATTGTGTATCGTTTGACCATGCTCCCTTCTATCTTCTCTCCTGTATATTATGTATATTCTTATTTACATTCCAAAACAAAAGCAATGGTACACTGATTTTTTTCCTCTGTGCATTTCCCTGCTGCATCTGCTATCAAGTCTCCCCTAGCAGCCATACCCATTTGTTTCTAAGTTCTATGTTGTCAAGGAAGGTCATCTTACAGGCAGCCTCAGAAGTGGTTTGTACCCTCACCAGCATCTTGGCAATGAGGGCATATTTATTAGGCTTAACCCATGCCCTGGGCAGGGAGATATACAACCTATACCAGAACAGGGACCAAAATGCCCTGTCTAATGTGAGTGCACATTTCCATGGATCTGCAATGAGAGCTACAGCTGAAGGGGGTTGATAGCTGAATGCCTGCCACTGAGAACAGTCTCCTGCAGTGCCTCCTCTCCTCTGAAGGACTATGGCATTACATTGCCTTGGACCACCCTCTCATTCCCTGGATGGATACATTGATTCTCTTTCCTGCTCTGTCAAGTACCAGAGCAGCTAGTAAGTTTGCATGTAATTGTACAATGAGTAACTCTCAACCTTCCATCTCCAGAATGTGGAACAAATGGGCAAAATGTGGAACACTTACTAACAGCTTCAAGTAGGAAGATCATAAGAACCCTTTATATGATTCATTATTATTTATTGTGGATAGCAATTAAAAAATACTTAATACTTACTGCGTCAGAGATCCTTTCAATGTTGAGCAATAAAGATCATGGACATTTTAAGACTCAAAATGAGTAATATTCCTCATGATGAGGTACACTTGAGAGGCATATCTCTCAAGTGTACCTCATTATGACAAATGTTCCTCATTTCCAGTCTTAACAAATCCATGTTCCTCGTAGTTGCACACTGAAAGGGTCTGGCACACACTTAGTGTTAATAATTTCTTTAACTGATATGCATGGGCAATAATACTGAATCATATTAATTCATCAAGTGAACTTTTTATAAGTATAAAGTAACATATTTTAACCATCATGGAAGCTTTCTAATTGAAGTTGTTAGTAACTGATGTTCATCATATTGATCACTGTTGCAGCAGCTTAGCTATATTGGTTGTATCCTGCCAAGGATATAACAGCCAGTCAGTTTCCAAAGCTTCTGGTCACCTTCCACAGACTAAAACTGTCAAGAAGCATGAGATGACATGACTAAAAGGCAAGTTTGGGCGTGAAGTACTTCAGAGCTTTAGTGCCGCCGAAGAGTACACTTCTCTGAGGCTTTCGAGGATCGATGGCCAGCTTATACTATCCTTTTTTGGGAAGATAAGTTCCCTTTGGGAAAAACAATTCCATTTTCTTCCATTTACTGATGTTTTATTACTTTCCTCTTTGGGAAAGTTATTTTAATGCTAGGAGTGTTGTGTTTCAACAGACTGTCTCATGACTGTAGCACTCAGTTTTTCTATCACTTTTAAAGTAGTGTAAACTAAATGACAACATATTTTCTGTGTAGAAGTTGTGTTTAAGTTTCCTTTGTGTGACTGCCATAGCATTTGAAAATGCTTTTACTATTTTTTTTTTCTGTCAAAAAAGTACCTTCTAAGGAATGGGAGTTTTACCAGTATTTGCTGCTTGTCTTCCCTGGGAAAGAGGCACCATTTTCAGCTTGACTACAGAACATATTCTCGGTCCTACGGTCAAGTCCTTCTTCCAGCCACAAAAAGGAAAAGTTAAGCAAACAGTCTTTGCCACCACAGCAGGCTAGCAATTTGCCTGAGCTGTAGGTGGGTGACTTTGCTGTGGCCATTTGTTGTACCTTAGACAACTCATCTTTTATCTTGAATTACTCTGATGTAGCACCAACCTCTACTATGGACTGGGGGTTAGCCATGTCCTCTGCAGCTGTTGGAGTCCTGTCAGTGGGCAAGGCAGAGCCACTCTCATCAGTCCTGGGAGAGGGAACAGGGAAGGTTTCCTTGTTATGTCAGAATGCTTTGCCCTTCCCTGGGGAAGCTGTGTCTGCCTTTAGTATCACAGTTGGTCCAATTTTTCCTATAAAAAAAAAACAGAAAAACAAACATTTACCTATTTCTCCTCAAATTTCTTTGTACAGGAGTTTAATTCAGGCTATTGAACTTTTTTGTAGACTAGTTTCTGGTAAAAGAAAGAGGGATGCCTATTTTCCTGAAGAGATTCAAGATTCTGAATCTGATCAGGAAGATGCAGTGATGGATTCAGGGTTTTGTCTTCATATTTCCAATTCAGACTCCAAAAACTCATTCTCTGATTCTTCCTCTGGGTTTTTCCCTTTCTATGACTCTATTTCTAGAATATACCAGTGTTTTTAGTGGGAGAACATTGAGGTTTTGCAGTCCCTCAGAAAATTCTAGGAGTTGTTACAGAAGGATTTTCCACAGTGTACACCCATTACTCCTGACCTGCCTGCTTAAGAGGATGTATCTTACTGCCTGCAATTTTCCCTATAGCTAGCTAGCTGTCCCTAAAAAGGCAGATAAGCTGTATAAAGCTCTCCAGTCCTTTACATTTTTATACACCATTCCCAAACCTGATCCAGCAGCATTAGCCTTAGTAGACCCCACTGCTGCTAAGCACTTAATTCCAATCCTACTATTTCTAATAAGGATGGGGAAATTATTTGTAAGTATGGGGAAAAAAGTGTATACTTCTGCAACTCTGATTTTTAGAATTTTAAATTGTCAGGCTTATATGTTAAAGGTTGTTCTGATAAATTGTGTGTATGAGGAATGTTTTATCTATAGTTTCTCCTTGTGAAGAAAGAAGTGCTTTAAATTCTTTAGTTTCTTTAACTGCATAGGTCGCGACTCATTGAGTCTGTTGATACTTCTTCCAGGTGCTATGTCCACTGGTACTATCTTAAGGAAGTTTGCTTGGCTGCATTCTCAGAACCTCCCAGATGATTTAAATTTAGATAATGACTTAGTGTATGGTCCCTCTGCTGCACAGGTGATCAAAAAGTTTAATGAAAGGGGCAAGCTGATCCAGGGAATCTGCACATTTTAGCCATCCTTTTCCAAACTGTCCAAGTTATTTTCTTTCTCCTTGTCCAGTTTTGGCAAAAAAACAGACTAAACAGTCTCAACAGAATACAGTCAAAAGACTTTTAAGAAGCAGCAGCAAGGGGGTTCCAAAAAGAAGTCTCAAACCTTCCCAAACCAAGGACAGTGCAACAAGTCTGAATGACTATACAAGAGACCTTGTGGCCCCCTCCCATTGTTTCAGACAAATGGCATCTGAAAATCATTCAGCAGGGTGACAGATGGCAGTGGGAGAGAATTCTTCCTTTCCAGGGTGTCATTACTCATCCTGCAGATCAGACTCTTTTGTTTTCACCTGTTTTCCATTACATGCTTCCCCAAGGAGTGATATAACCAGTTCCTCCTTCCCAGGTGGGGAAGTGGTTTTATTCAAGGATGTTGCTAGTGTCAAAGAAAGAAAATACTTGGAGACTACGTCTGCATCTTTCTTATCTAAACCCATTTGTGATAGTGCTCAAATTCAAAATGCTGTCACTTCACAACCTGTTAACCTCTTCTTCCTCTTTCAAGTTTCCTGGTGGCACTAGATTTAAAAGATGCTTATCATCATATTCCTACTTATCCAGACTTCAAGTGTTTCTTAAGTCTTTGTGTGCCTGGATCACATTATCAGCCTTACTCTCTGGAATATACACTGCTCTAAGAGTGTTCTAATGGTTAAGGTGTTTGCCTTACAAACACAATGTGCAGGGTTTGAATCTCACAAGGGATAACTGGCTAGGCTTAAAATGGCTCGCAAGGGCAGTTAGCTTAGTACTAATCTATGAACCTAAGTGTCTAGCTCCAATTTTAGCTCATTGCAGTCTACAGGGTATGTACATTTTCCATATTGAGATGACTGGTGATCTTTGTAGAATCTTTTTCAAAATGTCAGGAGTCTCTCTCTAGGATGAGAGATCTCTTGTACAAGCTGGGATTCCAAGAGAAAATGCAAACCTTTCTAGACTCCCTCACACAGCATTGTGTTCCTGGAATGTCAAGTAGACACCTCAGTTCAAAGAGCTTTTCTTCCACAGGAAAAATAGATCTTTATCTAGATCTATTTCTAAGGTTTTGTGCTCAGAATATGGCCAATGCAGGGGAATACCTCAGAATTTTGGGTCACATGACATCTATGATTCTCATAATACCCCCGGCAAGACTCCATAAGAGAAAGATATAGTGGTATCTGAAACCTCTTTATTCTCAGCATCAACACCCTTTACCTTTTCATACCCCAGTACTTGGGTTTGTCAGACGTGATTTTTTGTTGGTGGAAATAACATATATTCATAAATGCAAGTCTTCCTTTCTGCATTCCTGTTCCAAAGCAGTTAGTTATCACAAATGCTTTGGACTTTGCCTGGGGAGCAGTTTTGGGAGGGTTAAAAGTGCTGAGGGTGTAGGACATCATGGACAAATGCAAACACATAAATATCAAGGAGATGCTTGCCCTGATCAAGGTACTTAACTCTCTGAAATATCTTTGGTCCCTGGGCCCTCTTCAAGTGGTTGCAGACAATATCTCAGTCGTGGTACATCAATACACAAGGGGGAATCAAGCCTTACAGCCTTTGCAGACTAGCCACTTTAGCTTGAGATATAGCTTCATAGCAGAATCTCACTCTACAGGCATCCTACATTCTGTGAGAGCAAAATTGTGGGGCGGACAAGCTGAGCTGGACCAGCTCAGGCCATCATGAATGGAAACTAAATCGGGGGGGGGGTATTTCAATATTTGATCCATCTGTGTGTAGTTCCTCAAGTAGACCTCTTTGCCTCCTCTTTGAACAATCACCTGGAAAAATTCTGTTCTAGGACTCCATGCAAGAAGGCCTGGAAGACAGATGGCTTCTCTTTAGACAGGAAAGTTCCTGTATGCCCTTCTATCCTTTCTGCTAATATCCAGGGTACTTCTGAAGATGCAGAAGGAATTCCCCAAGATCACTGTGGTGACTCTCTTCTGGCCTAGGTAACCACGGTTATCCCTTCTTTTGAAAATAGCCAGGGGCAATTACCACAACTTTCCTCACAGAATGGATCTACTCACATAAGAACAGGGGTGTTTGATACACCCCAACATCAGTCATCTTCAACTTACTGCCTGAACAATAAGGTCTTAATTTCTTTTAGGCATCTGTTTTTTGAGGACATGCAGCAGGTACTAACAGAGGCAAGAAAGCCTGCTACTAGAACATAATATGTTATCAAATGGAAAAGGTTTTTTTAGTTAGTGCCAATAACATAACCAGCACCCATTCAGGTTCTCTATCAATGTTCATTTATCAGCCATTTCACCATGTCTGCCCATGGATCCTCCTTCTTCAAGGCAGTCTCATGTCAACATTTTCTTGAAAGTGGTTTTGCATAAAAGGCATCCAAGTAAACTGATGGCCCCTCCTTGGGATCTTAATTTTATGTTAGAGAAGCTAACAGTTGGTCCATTTGAATCAGCTAATCTGGCTGATTTCAGGTTTTTAACATTGAAAACAGTTATACTGATTGCTCTGACCTTTGCAAGAAGGTAATCTACAATGTATGCACTGTACCTGTGTACTATGTATGTATTCTACCTATGTTCCAAATTTCAGCTGTACACCACAAATCTATTAATTACCTTTATTTTTAAATTAATATTTTTTGTTTGTTCTCTCCACTGTAACTGTTGATGTGCTACATACCACTGTAAAAACATGTATTTTGTAATTTGTGTGCATACTGATAATGTCTAAATAACTAAATGTATCTGTAATTTTTCTTTGTGGAGCTTTTCTCCCCGGGCCTCTGCTGAAAAAGGGCCTTTTCGGCTCAGTCAGACACCCCCGGTTAACAAATGTAAAATAAAAATAAATAAATAAATCAGAGTTGCATTCTCTTATGGTGAGTCAATCCTACCTCATTTTCCATAGGGACAGGGTTTCTTTGAGAACTAATCCTTCATTTATGGCTAAAATTGTATCCAAGTTCACTTTAAGTCAAACTACCCATCTCCCCATTTTCTTTCCTAAACCTAAAAATGAGGGAGAAAAGATACTTTGTACCTTGGATGTCCACAGACAACTCAGGTACCATCTTAACAAAACTAAACCTTTCAGATGTTCAATCAACTGATGCCCTTACATTCACTGCTGCAGCATTCTTAACTATATGGCATTTTGTACCGTGGAAGCCTGACATCTAGCCAGTCTTCCAAAGACTTCTGAATTTAAAAGGTATGCTGAATGTCACCATATGCACCTTGTATAACGTGTGGCATAAAGGGGATGTACAGGCTTACCAAAAACAGAACTTCTTTGCTGCCAGTCTGAAAGTATCTTTTACACCGTCACTCTGTTTACCTGTGTCTGTTTTCTGCTGGTTGAACACATTTTCATTCTACAGGGACTTCCTATGCCTGTTTGTTGTTTTGGCAAGATAAGTGCCCCATTGGTGATTTTTTTTTTTGTTTTTTTTTTTTGTGTTACTTGAAGTTAACATCCTAGAAGGGTAAATGCCAGTTTGACAGACAGATTCCCCATGGAGACCGCCACACTAAGTGTCTTTTTGCTTAGGTGCTTCTCATGAGCATATGTCTTGTTCTATTTGTCAGATGTTTTTTCCAAAAACCCTTTGCAGTAGACTTTCTTCCCTTTCCTTGTATCTTGAGAACCAGCATCTTAGGCTACTTGCTAAAGATATTTTAGAAGAAATACCCTGCCCTGAGGGTCAGACATTAGGGAAGAAGAAGGTGGAAAAGGTACGACTGGAATCTTCCACTGTCCAGCCTCTGCCAGGTGTTTCTCCTGAGGTCATTATGAATCTGGAGGCTCGCCTGGCTGTGTTGCCGGATTTCTCTGCTGCGACCATGTTGGAGGCCTGTGAGGATCCAGCTGGCAGCACATCTGAAGAGACTTTGCAGGCATCTGTCTCAGACATTCAGAGGGTGAGAAGAAAATTAAAACACTGTCATCTGTGTTAGCATGTCTGCCAGGAGATTTGTGTATATTTTCAGATTAACTTGTATTGTATGCCAGCATGTTTAATTGTGAAAATGTAAATAAGTTTTTAAAATGTTGAGTATTTCCCTCTTTATACAAAATGTTTAAAGAATCTGTCAGTGTTTTGATACATTTCTAATTCCACATGTTTGTGAGGGAAATTCTAAAGTGCATACTGTCTGTGGAGAATCAGCTGATCAGTAGGTGATGACATTAGAATGTTCCTGGTTACTATGTGATTATTTGAATGGATAATTGACAGGAAAAATAACTTTTTCAAACAGCTGATTGCTATTTTTAAAATAAGACAGTTGAGACTGCCAACCTGGACTATAAAAAAGACTGCTGAATTTGGCTGAAGGGCAGTTAAAGAGTTGCAGTCAGTTACAGTGCTGTGCAGTGGATATCCAAGAAAAAGAACTCATCAAAAACTGTAAGCCTGCCTTTGCCTTGCTGTTATATTTTAGATTAACTAGTGAATACTCTGCCTAATCTAGATTAGAAAAGTTTAGTAGTTTTTCTAAGATGATGGACTTCTATACTACAGTTTAATTTTATATTTCTGGTGATTGAATTCTGGTGTATAAAGTTATTGATTTACATTTTTTAATAGTCATTTTACTTATTATTACATGCTTTTCATTACTTTACATTGTGGCTGGACAATCAGTGTATTCTTTAGAGTTTAGACAGTGCTTATACCAGTTTGTTACTCCTCAGGTCACCTCAAATGCCTTGCTGCTTCTCGTCATAGCTATATTTTATTTTGATATTTAATTTTTAATAATTGATCACCCTTTGAAGGGTGTGTAGACATTTAACATTTGTACTGGGAAGGGGAAACAGCTGGAAATCTATGTCAGGCTTCCCATAATTGTTAGAGTGTATGAGATTTAAATTTATTTTGAGTGTGAGTGAGTCAGAGGTCTTAAACTGGGACAGATTACTCTAAAGATTATGATAAGGGATTACATTTGGGGTAGGCAGAGGTATACAGTCCAGTCCCAGAAAACAGTGTGTGTTTCTATTGAGCTCTTAATGGAAATTGTGGAATTTTGCTCTTGTGTGCACTGGTGTTTTCCATGATGCTCCTACACTGGAGTCAGTGGTGAGGATTGAGGTTCCTTAATTACTGACCCGGATTTTAAGTGGGGGATGTCACATACTGGTGGCAGTCTGGTTGGATATTAACCGGATGTCATAGAGGGAACTACGATTGATTTTTTTCTGAGAGGCCTAGGAGAGTTCTTTAGTTTCTAGTTGGGAAAGAAGTTCCTGCTACAGTTTTCAACTGTCATCCTGCATCTGAACCTTCTCAGGATGTTCCCTTAAAAAAGAAAAAAATTAAACACATTTCTTCTCCTTCTAGGGATCCACAAAGTGAGAGGCAGGCTTTTACTTGGGGGTTATTTTCTGCTTTAATATCCTTAAAACCTCCTCATGGGGTTTCAGTTCCTACTACTCCTTGGCCCTCTACTCCTCTTAAAAGGCCTAGAGACCAGGATTCTTTTCAGGTGGAGTTGGATTCTGCTGACGAATCCCTAACTTATTCTACTCAAATTCCTTCTCCTTTGCAGTAAGGGTCAGAGGAGGAGGAATCTATTAGTCCTGATGTTCCTTTGGAAGAAATTTCCTTTAGGGACACACTCTCTAGGATGATGGATTTTTTTAAGTGGGATTGTACTCAGGTCCCTGATATCTATAAAAAGTACAATGAGTTGTTTCAGTTAGACTCTCCTAAATCTGTGGCTATTCCTCCTGTCTTGGTTGCTTTAGTGGATGTTTTCTCCAATGTATCTCAGATGCTTGATCCCCCCCCCCATTCCCCAAGAAGCCTGATAGGTTTTATAGGGTTTCTGAGGATTGTTCTTTTTTATATAGACATCCTGCTGCTGCCCCTTCATTAGTGTCTGTAGCCTGTGCTAAGCTGTCTCAATTGCTTCTTTTGCCCAAGTTATTGCCTTCTGACAAGGACAGCAGAACTATGGACAGGCTGGACAAAAAGCTTTACACTTCTGTTATCCTAGCTTTTAGGGTTAATTATCAGACCCATATGTCTAGGTATGTGTTGGCTCTTCTTTCTCAGGACTGTCAACTTATTTCTGATTTTCCAGCCTCTGAGAGTAAAATGTCTGTTTTTTTCCTTGCTAGGGACTTCCTCTCAAGTCATTCGGCATTCTATTAAATGCGGTTATGATGCAGTGGATGCCTCCTCTAGGGCTGCTGTTTTTGGTTCAGTTATGAGGAGGTATTCTTGGCTTAGGCTTCAACCTCTACCTGATAATATTAAAGTTAAGTTGATGGATGCTCTTCTAGATTCTAAACTTTTGTTTGAGGAAGCTGATGCTGGTTTAAGTCCCTTCAGGATAAGGGTAAGGGTAAGAGATTACGGGAACGTAAACATGTTTGTTTCTCTTGCGCCTAAATTTCAGAGAAACTACTCTGCTAATCCTGCCTCTGTTTGTAGGCAGTCACATTCTTCTACTAAAGTTAGAAGACCGGCAAACGGACTCTTCCTGCTAAGGCTACTCAATTTTTGGGGACTCCAAAGCCTTCATTTTTGTTCAAACCAGGTGCTGTGTGACTAAACATCCCTTCCCAGCCATGTTCCTCTTTCTCTTCCAGTTTGGTTTCAGATCACTCAGGATTCTTGGCTTCTGTCAATAATTCATCAAAGGTACTTCATGGTGTGGAAATGCCATCCTCAGTTTATGGGCATTCCTCAGCCTCCTTGGGAACATCTTCCCTTTTACCACTGGTTCTTCAAGATCTTTTGTCTCAGGATACTACTCAAGAGGTACCAATGTCCCAAAGGGGGAAAGGGTTCTACTCCTGTTTCTAGTGTCCAGAAAAGAGAGCACTTGGAGACCTATTCTAGACCTCTCTCATCTAAACATTTTTCTAAAGGTGCCTACTTTTTGGATGTTGTCCCTTCTGATTCTGTTTCCTCTCTTGCTCCCTCAGGGCTATATGGTGTCTCTGGATCTCAAAGATGCTTATCTCCATAGTCTGATCTGTCCTCTTTAAAGGACATTGTTGTACTTCTCTGTTGCTTCCTGGCATTTTCAGTTGTCTGCTTTGCCCTTTCTACTGCCCCAATGGTATTCACCAAATGCCTTGCTCCTGTGATTGCCTTTTGCAGACTTCAAGGAATCCAAATAGTTTCTTAATTTGATGACCTGCTGATTCAGGCATCCTCTCCAGAGAGCCTTTTGCAAAATCTTCATTTTGCTGTATCCCTTCTTTAAGCCTGGGGTTCATTATACATTTCACAAAGTCTTCTCTGATTCCTCAGGATTATTTTTTTCTAGGTTGCAGGATTCAGATGGTACCAATGCTTGCATCACTCCAAAGGCATTAACTCTCATTTCTTTCTTTCATACTCTTCTTCCTCTAGCTTCCATTACCAACAGGGAGTTTCTGAGCATTCTGGGTTTCATGGCATCCACCATTCTGATGCTCCCTTTGGCCAAACGTCATATGAGAAAGTCTCAGTGGTTTCTGAATCCAGTGTGGTTTCAACATGCTCAACCTCTAGAATTTGTAGTTCCTCTTCTTCCTAGCCTCCAACAGGAACTTCTCTGGTGGATTCAGCAGTTGAATCTGAATCTAGGGATCCCTTTTCATACCCCTCTTCCCTCTCAGGAATTGTGCACAGATGCCTCAGACATGGGATGTGAGGGTGACTTTTGGCTCCCTAAAGGTACAAGGAGTGTGGCCATCTTGTCAGCAGAAGGAGCACATCAATGTCAAAGAGATGAGAATTCTTTTTCTGGCTCTTCAGGCCTTTCAGTCTCTCTTTTCTCCAGGGCCTCTCAAGGTATTCACAGACAATACCACAGTGATGTGGTATATCAACAAGCAGGAAGGAACAAGATCTTATCTTATAGGTTCATAGGTTGGTACTAGGCTATCAGCCCTAGGGCCTATACAAGCCTAGCCATAACAATTCCCTGGCTATTTATTCCCACACTATTTTCTTCTTTGCCAGTTGGCACTTCTGGTATGGGATCTTGCTGCTGGGTGTCAAGTGACTCTTCAGGCAGCATTGTGTCAGACACTCTGAGTAGGTCCTTAATTCAGTCCCATGAATGGATGCTTCACAGGGATGTGTTTCTGGACATTATCCACCAGTGGGGTACTCCTCAAGTGGATTTTTTTTGCCTCCTCTCTGAACAGACAACTTCCTCTGTTTTGTGCCAGAGTCACAGGTCCTCTGCTATGGAAAGTGGATGCCCTCTCATTCTCTTGGAAGGGGGTGTTTCTTTATGCATTCCCTCCCCTTCCTCTCATTCCAAACATCCTGTTCAAAACTCAATAGGATGCTCCCAAAATCTTGCTGGTGACTCCATTTTGGCCACAACAGCACTGGTTCCTCTTCTTCTGCATCTAGCCAGGGGAAATCATCACACGTTACCTCACAGGGTGGACCTAATCACACAAGACAAGGGATCTCTTATCCATCCCCATCTGTCTACGCTTCAACTGACACTGTGGGTAATAGGATTTTGATTCCTCGTAGACACCTTTTTTTCTGAGGAAGTGCTAGAAGTCCTGCAGGAGGCCAGGAAACCTATGACTAGGAAATCCTACATATTCAAATGGAAGATGTTTTCTTTTTGGTGTCTCTCTTGTAACCAGGACCCACTTACTGTGGATGCTCTTTTGGTTCTCTCTTATTTGTGTGAGTTGTTCCGTGCTGGTTTGGCCTATTCTTCCATTAAGGCCCACCTATCAGCTCTCTCTGTTTGTCTTTTTCTCCTCCATTAGCTGCTAGATTTAAGGTTTAAAGGCATCCTTAATATTCAACCTCCCAGGAAGCTTGTTCCTCATCCCTGGGATCTTCATTTTGTTTTAGAGAAGTTGACTCAGGCTCCATTTGAGCTTCCTGCTTCAGCTTCCTTGTAATATTGTTCCTGGAAGACTGTCGTTTTGTTAGTGCTTATTTCTGCCAGATGGGTTTCTGAGGTGCAGGCCTTTATGGCTTTTGTTATTTATTATTTTATTTGACATTTGTTAACCAGGTTGATCCAACTGAGCCAAAGCCCATATTTAGTGGAGACCCGAAGAGAAAAGCTTTAAACATATAAACAAAAACGTTGCTTGGAAACATATGCAATTATTTGGTACAATCACATCAGGATACATTTAACAAAATGTGTATCTGTCAAACAATACTGCCACTCATTAAAAACATAGAACATCATGTCCAATATGAAAATACAGAATGTCAAAGAGGCATTATCTGTGTGTAAACAAAAGAAACAAGAATACAGAGGAATAAGTTCTAGCAGATAGCTACTGAAATATAAGGAGTAAGTCATTTAGAGACTTGGCATGAACAGGTTTTGGTATTAAGGAAATAGCCTTTTAACTCTATTTTAAAGTAGTGATATTGGGAGATGCTTCTTATATTAAGGGGGAGTGTATTCTAGATATGTGCTACTGTGTACTTATACAGAGACTTTCTTATGTTCTTTTTGGGTTTATAGACTTCAAGAAGATATTTCTCAGTTGTGCGTAGGTGCCGGAGGGGGTGTAGTAAGATACTAGGTGGGAGAGAGAGGGACAGAAGGAGGGATTATGGAAAACAGAGTGAGTGATATACAGTTGAGGAAGTAGTAGTTGATGAGAGAATCCTGGCCATTGGAGCTTATTTAGGGGAAGAGAGTGATAGGTGTTATGGGGGAGATTAGCAGCGAATCTGGTGATTTTATTATATACCTGGCTCAGTTTAGACAGTAGAGTAGATTGGATATTAGTAAGAATGTGAGTGAGATGATGACAAAGGGGGATTTATGTTGTGTCAGTCCTAGGAAAGAAGAAGAGGAGGAGTTTAGTTTTTTTAGGGTTTAATGCTAGCTGGTTATTGGAGAGCCATGTTTCAATAGATAAGAAAGTATTTTGGGTGAGTGCTAATAGAGTGGGAACACTTTGGGTGGTGGAGATAAGTGTGGAATCGTCTGCATATTGTAATAGAGTAGAGCCCTTATAGGCAGAGTATAGCTCATTTGTGAAAATATTGAATAAGAGGGGGTCCAGGATAGATCATTGAGGGACTCCTGTGTTGAAAGGTTGGTGGAGTTTCCTCCCTTATGTAGCAGAATTGTAAAGAAGGATTTCCATATATCAGGGACACAAGCTTCATTAATAGATCGGTTTATTAGTACCGAGATAGGGTAGACAATAGACTCTGCAGCAGTTTTGAGAAAGTAAGAAGGTAATTTGTAAGATGAGGGAGAACAGGGTTTAAGTTTAAGCAAGAGAGATTTGATATAGGTAGTGGATACTGGTTTAAATGAGAAGCTATTGGATGGTGTTTTGTTTAGGGATGGAGGAGGGGTAGAGGAAGTGTTGTTATTCTGGGTCAGTTTTTGGATTTTTTTTTAAATAGTTGTTAAGGAGACTGGCTGTTTTAGTGGTAGAGTTATGGGGGAAAGGGTTAGGAGAGGTAGGATTGCCAGGATGCAGGAGTTTGTTGATGGTAGTCCAGAATTTTTTTTGATCATTTTGTGGGTTTCACTGGGTCGAGTGGAATAAGTTCTTTTTATTGTTTTTGACTAGTTTTTTAGTAACGTTTCTGAGCTCTTTATACTGTTGAAGTAGAAGAAGGGATTTATTTTTAACCCAGGCCTTCCATACACCATCCCCTTTTACTCATAATGGAGCGGGTATGTTTGGTAAGCCAGGGGGCAAAAGTGGATTTTATTCAGATTTTTCTGGTAGGTGCTAGTGAATCTAGAATGTCTAGGAAGATCTGATTGAATGATTTAACAGCCTCATTTAGAGAGAGGTAATGAAGGAAAGACCAATTTATGCTAGACAATTTAGAGTTAAAAGTAGCCAAACAAAAATTGGTGATTTTATGACAGTCCCTGTATAGGTGGTCTTTGGCAGGTTGGTGAGAGTATCTTTGGATATAGGTGGAGAGATGGTTACTTAGAGAGTTTGATAGTGCCCTAGAGTTATGGTAAAGGTTGGGATCTGAGGTGAGGATTCAGTTCAGAGTAGGACCATTAGTGGAGTTTTTGTTAAAGTGAGTAGGGGAAGTGATGAGTTGATGGAAGCTGTGAAGGTTGATGCAGAGGTTAGGGGATGTAGTTGTTAGTTAGCCCAATCTATATTTACATCACCCAGAATG
The DNA here is from genome assembly GCF_019279795.1 of Protopterus annectens. Taxonomy (NCBI): domain Eukaryota; kingdom Metazoa; phylum Chordata; order Ceratodontiformes; family Protopteridae; genus Protopterus; species Protopterus annectens. Next base: position 1,765,281,192 of record NC_056728.1, on the reverse strand, counting down.
ATTGTATCATATGTTATATGTACAGTTATCCACGAGAGTATGTTCTCGAGGATAGGGATATTGTTCCCAGGGGGAATATAGATAGAGGCTATGGCAATTTTTTTTTTTATGAGAGTTAAGGTGACAGTTTATTATAAGAAGCTCAGCAGGCTCAAAGCTAGGTATAGAGATGGAGAGTGGGGAGAGATTCAGTTGGTCAGAATACAAGATGGCAATGCCTCAACCTCTTTTTATGAGTCTGTTGGCACAAAATATATTATAACCTGGGGGTAGGATTTTGGTGTTTGAGATCTGTGGTTTTAACTAGGTTTCTGACAGGGTTAGGATATGGGGGAGGTGACAGCAATCCAGGAGTGAAGTTCTGTGGTCTCGTTAACAAGGCTTTGAATATTTAGAGTAGATATTTAAAGATTTAGGAGAGGGAGAGGGGGTGTGAGATAATAAGTTGAGGGGAGACATGCAAGGTAAGAGGTTGTGAGAGAGGGTAGTGGGTGGTTCTGGTTTAGGATGGACATCACCGCCCAAGAGAAGCGTATCTATGAAAAGAATAAGATACGAGAGTAAGTCTAAAGAAGAGGGTGTTCTAGTCTTAGGGGCAGAGTAGGGAGAGGTGCTAGTGACTATTTTAATTTTGTAGAGATGTGAAGTTTAGACATTAAAGAGAGATAGAAAAATTAGATGAGAGTGGAGGGTGGTGACATTGATATGAGTACAGGAGAGAGTGGGTGATACTTTGTTGTAGGAGAGTGAGATGATAAGTGGTACATATAGAAGTAAGCAGACATTTAATAAGCATGTTGAGGAAAGAGAGGTAAGTCAGGTCAAAGCAAGTGTATATTTACCAGTATGTAAAGATTAGTGTGACTGCAAAAAGTGAGGTAAAAGATTGATATTAGGGACAATGATAGATATTAGGATAGTACAGGGAGAGGAGAGATAATGTAGTCAGATAAGGAGGGAGGAGGGGTGAGATAAGAGGACAGCAGTGAGTTTTGTTATTGGGGGAGAAGGCTGAAAGGACGAAGTAACTGGAAGAGGCGTGGTGTCGTGAGTATAAATTTAGGGAAAGTGGGGGTGGGTGGGAATGGGGATAGGGGAGGAAAGTGAATGGAGGGGGTTGAGTGGACTTCAAGAATCAGCAGGATTTACCAAAAAAAATCAGTAAGCACAACCTTTTATATTATTTGTAGTAAAAACAAGAGACAGTTTTCTTGGAGTTAGTAGTTTATGGGAAGGAATAGTTAAAGATGCACTTCTATATATTATGCTGTAGAGGCTGAGCTATTAGAGTAAGACGGCAGAAGTTCAAAGTAGGAAGCTAAGAAGGAAAGCTAAGAAAAGTGTTTATGAGAATTAATGGACTACTAATGTGGAAGCAATTTCAGGGACTAACCATGAGGGAGGGAAAGAGCGGAAAGCAGTATAGAGTAAGCTGGAGTAGACAGGAGTGAGGAGGGGGCAGAGAGCAAAGACCAGTGCAGACAACGTGAAGGATAGAAACAGAAGGGAATGGAATGCTATAGGGGCTGTCTGAAAGAGTAACTCTATGTCCATAGTGCAAGAAACAGAGGAAAAGGAGAAAACAAGAGCCGTGTCCTCCTTTTTTGATTTTTCATGAGGGCAGAGTGTCCTTGCACCCTAACCCTTCTTTTATGCAAAGGTGGTTAATAAGCTATCCCCTAATCAGTCTATTAATCTGCCTGTTTTTCCCCTCTCCACAAACTGACAATGAGAGGGTGCTGCATACTTTGGACATGCATAGGCAACTTAGAGTTTATTTGGATATAATCGAGGCTATCAAAAAATCTGATCAGCTATTTGTTTCTTTTCATCCTAGATCTTTGGGGCTTGCTGTATCCAAGCAGACTATTTCTTCTTGGATTTCTAAGGCTATTTCCTTTTGTTACACTTTTCATGGCAAGAGCTTTCCTTTTTCAATTAAGGCTCATTCTACTAGAGTTGTGGCTTCTTCTGGTGGCTTTTCAATGGCTTAGATACTAATTTTATTATTGAGGTAGCGACTTAGACTTCTGTGCATACCTTTACCAAGCACTACAAATTGGATGGTATCTCTAGAGCCAGGGCTGGTTTTGTTAGTTCAGTTCTTCAAGTTTTTTAGGGGATTCTTCTGCCCCTTTCTCCTCCCTAGTTTCCTCTCGAGCTTTGGCACTCAACCATATAGTTAAGAATACTGCAGCAGTGAATGTAAGGACATAGTACAGTTCTGTAAAATCTTACCATAACAGTAGATGTCCTTGCCTTCAATGCTATCCTCCTAGTTCTTTACCTTCCTGGAAGTACACATTACCTCTTGGGTTCCTTGGACTGGTGTTCCTCCTGGGGCAATCAGTTTGGTTTTTGGTAAGCCTGTATGTCATCTTTATGCCTTATGTTACACAGGGTGCATATGGTGACATTCGTCATACCTTTTAAATTTGTAAGTCTTTGGAAGACTAGATGGATGTCAGGCTTCCACGGCAGAGAATCACATATAGTTAAGAATACTGCAGCAGTAAAGGCAAGGACATCTTCATTTATGGTAACATTTTACACAACTGTACTTTTGTTACTTGTGAATGTAAGAAGGGACAACCTGTGTCAAAATAGACTATTTCCAAATGGTTTCCTAAGACTATTACCTGTTATTATACTCACCATAACAAATCTAGTTCAGACATAAGTTAGCTGCCTACCAGCCACCAGGATCCACCACATAATGCAAGCACTCAGGTCACTCCACAGCAGGCACAAATATAACTCGGTCATTGTCCATGTTAGTGTGAACGACCTGAGATGTACCTCTCTGGACTACATGAAAACAGACATGGAGGAACTCTTGGACCATGTAGCTCAGGCAGGTATGACCCCAGCCCTCAGTAGCATCCTGCCATCACCCAGAATAATACCAAAGTACAAGCAGAAAATGATTGAGTTCAACAATTGGCTACATTTCTGGTGTCATTCTAAGGGATCCACTATTGGTCTGCCTGGGGTGACATGATCGACAGACCTTGATGCTTCGCCAGAGATGGCCTGCATTTGTCACCCCTGGGGATTCCAGATACTGGCTAAGGTGCTTGCCAGCCCTATAGTGCCTTTTTTAGGCAATGTCCTGATGTCAAAAGTACCACCATAACTGCTACAACCAAACAGAATCTGAGAGTTATGCTACTCAATGCTAGAAGTTTGAATCTCAAAATGCACTCACTCAAAACCCTCCTTAAAATGGAGAACAGTGATGTCTGTGCAGTAACTGAAACCTGGTTCAAGGCTTTAGAGACCACCCCCGCCCTACCAGGCTATAATTCATACCACACCTTTAGGCCCCAAAACCTGGACCGAAGCACAAAAGATGGTGGTGTCTCCATATTCATAAAGGATATACACACCTCCATACTAGTACCCCTACAGAACACTTCGGAGATACTCCAGGTACAAATAACACTGGGCGAGTCAGCAATCCAGGTGGTTGCCTGCTATAGATCCCCCACCATGTCCCAAGGCTCCCACTCCAAATTCCTACACATCCTGGAAAATACCAAAGTGCAACCCAACACCCTAATACTGGAGACTTTAATTACCCCTACATAAACTGGGAAAATTACTCCAGTACTCACTTGCTCAACAATTCATAAATTCCAATCCCCTGGACCAACTTGTTCTTACCTCCACTAGGGGTAACAACATCCTCGAGCTGGTCATAACCAACATGAGCAATTGCTGCTCTACAGCTGAAATTAACACCTCCCTGGTCAGATCTGACCACAAGCTAATCGCCATGGATATCCACATCCCCCCTCTCCCATCATAAAGGAAACCACTGTAGAAAGCTTCTCCAAAGCAAACTTTGGGCTCCTAAAAACGGAGGCAGCAAACTTTACGATGGCCATGCAGTTGGAAAATAGCTCCTTGACTGCTGAATCACACACCATTGTGCTGTTCGAACATATTCACAAGTGCATGGATAGAGCCATCCCAAACAGAACCAAGACGCCTACCGCCAACAAAGGGAAGCCAATCTGGTGTTCCCCTACCATAAAAAAAACTCTACAACAGAAGGAAGAAACTGTTGTAGAAAAGGGTAAAGTCCCAAGAATGCAAAAAAATTCCTACATAGCCTTAGCAAAAAATTAAGATACCTCATCAAATCCTCTAAAGCTAGCTATGACAACAAAATAGCAGCAAATACTAGACAACCACAAGGCATTCTATAGTTATGTCAAGAATCTTCAGGGAAATGCTCAGGTCTGCTCTGAGCTACAGCACAATGGCAACACATATACCGAACCAGCTGACATTGCCGATATATTGGCTGATAGGTTCAGTGCAAACTTTACCCCCTCTTTCACCCCCCCCAAAGGGCCAGTTGCAATTCCCGAGTGTCAAGTTCTTAATATTACTGCTGCTCAGGTTAAAACCACACTGTCTGAAGCCAAAAGCACAGCTTCCATGGGATCCGATAATATCCCTGGATGCGTCCTACATGAGCTACAAAATGAACTGGCACCACACCTGAGTGCCCTGTTCAATCACAGCCTCACTTCAGGCTTTGTACCTACTGAATGGTGAACAGCCACGGTCATCCCAGTCCACAAAGGGGGAGCGACTACAGACCATGGAAATTACCACCCCCATTAGCCTGACTGGTCTGATATGCAAGGGTATAGAGAGTATCATTGTGGACTTTATAAACAGGGATATAGGAAGCCTCCAAACTCTGGACCCCATGCAGTTAGAATTTGTGAAGGGTAGACCATGCCTCCTCAATCTGGTAGACTTCTTTGAGTCCATCAACAGAGCTGTGTTGGAGGGCAAGGTTGTACGCACAGCCTATCTTGATCTTGCCAAGGTCTTGGATACCATTTCCCACTCTGGAATCATTGATAGACTCACTAATCTGGGCATTAACCCCTATGTTACAAGGTGGGTTGCTAACTGGCTCATGGATAGAACTCACACTATGAAGGTTGCAGACTCCAAATCGGACTACCGACCAGTCAAGAGGGGTGTCCCACAGGGATCTGTACTGGGTCCCCTTTTGTTCAGCATCTACTTCTCAGGAGTTCAAGCCAACTCAAAAGGACTCTGGCTGACCAAGTTTGTAGATGATTGCAAACTGGAAGCCATTATAGAATCCCCAACTGACGCAGACTCCTACAAAGGGGCCTCACTGACACCAGTGACTGGTGCCTGAACCACGGCCTTAAACTAAATGCCAAAAAATGCAGCGTTATTCCCTTTGGGAAAATCTCTGTGCCCATAAACTACCACATCAACAGTGTTACACTTAACTCAGAAGGTGTAATGAGAGATGTGGGAACACAGGTTGATAGCAACGTCTCCTTTGACAACTACATCACCACTGTGGTTAGAAAATCCTTTTATATGGCACATCTCATCACAAAGGGTTTCTCATCTAGGAAGAAAGAGGTCATTGTCCCTCTCTACTCGTCCCTCATTAGACCTATTATAGAATACAATGCCCATTTTGGCATGTACCTCACTAGACACCTGAAACAGCTGGAAAGGCCACAAAAATACCTCACCAAGAGGATCCTAGGCCTTAAACTAACAGATTAAAAAACCTCCAGCTATACTCAGTCTCATATCGCCTCCTTAGAGGCAATCTCTGCTTAACCTACAAAGCCATATCTGACCCAGAACTGCTAGACATCTAAAAAAACCCAATCCTGCCGTGCCACATGCTCCAGGGACCTCAACCTTGTTACCACATTAAACAGAACATGCTGGAGGGATAGTTTCCTTACCCAGAGACTGCCCATGCTCTGGAACAGACTCTCCATCCACATGAAGCAGAGCTCCCCTCTGGCCCTCTTCAAAAGAAATCTTGACGAGTGGATGGGAAATAGAAAATTCATCCCGGGGATCACCTCAGCTGCCCTGCTAGATAGAGACAATGGGAACTAATGTCTGTTGACATGATACTAGGGATTCTTATTGGCTAGGCTTACATAGGCTCCAGGGACATTAGCCTAGTACACACCTATGAACCTAGGTCACGACCCTCTCTACCAGGGCCTTCGCTTCATCTACGGCTTTTTGGAAAGGGTTGGATTCAAAAAGAATTCTAAAACCTACCACCTGGTACTCTGTACATACTTTTACAAAGCACTACAAGTATAATTCCTTCTCTAGGTGTAGATCAAGTTTTGCTAGGACCATTCTCCAGGTACAGTACTTGCTCCCCTCCTTCATCCCCCTTGTTTTTTTATGATAGGGTGTGCACATTTATTTTTTTATTAAGGGCAATGCTAGTATTAACAAAACAATAGCATAGCCCTTTCAGGGCTCAGCACCTCTGTCTCTGCTGGCAGGAAAGGGTTTCACTCCTAAACTTGTCTTTTAGCCTTTTCATCTCCAGCTGCTTGACAGTTTGAATGAACAGAAGGTGCCCTGCAACTTTGTAAGATGGCCAGCTGTTATATCCATGGCAGGATATAACCCATATAGCTATGGCTACTACAGCAGTAAACATTAGAATATCTGTTGTTATGATAAGTTCAAAATACACAGCAGTACTTTCCATATTTTGCTCCTCTTAGTTCCAAATTTAAGAGATGGAAAGTTTAAGGCTGTTTTGAAAGTTATGAGACTGATTAATCTAAATAAGAGCATAATTCAAAAGTTCATCCAGTGACAAGAATTTAGGGTTGCCACCTTTTCAAATACACAAAGTGGGACATTTTTGGTACAAACGTCAGATTTTGCAGGGCAAAACATACCCACGGCCAGTACAAAGGACAGAACTTCACTTTTTTGTGTAAATAAAAGCTTATTCTTGTAGCATTTTAGATGCTTATTCTGTTACTTATAACATTTAGGTATTTCAGATACAGAATAACTGTTTTATGCAACTATTACATAAAATATAGGACATTTGTTTGTCCTAAAATCTCAGGACATTTGCCATTTTTTAAATTTCTTTGCAAGACACAACTGGCCAAAGAGGGACTGTCCCTTGCAAAGTGGGGCAGGTGGTAACCCTACAAGAATTGCATCAAGTCAGAACCAAACTTTAAAATTCAACAAAACGCAGCAAGACTTAATACTTCCCCAACTTCTTGCAGCAGAGTAGTGTAGTCAATCAAGGCCCCACCCTTTGATGACACATATTTGTATTACATGATTTGCCCCACCCATTAAGCTATCAAGTTTAGTTGTAGCTGGAAGCGCACTTTAAAAATTGGAAAGGTGCCAACAGTAACTTGTACTAATAATCAACTGGCTGTTTAATGCCAGAGGAAAACCCATCCTATGCACTTAATGCTGTAAATTAGTCTCATACGACAAACCAGCAGCTGTTGCTTAATTATGTTAAATTGTATATTGCAGTTAGTAAGTCCGAAGGCAATTGACATTAGACTCCTAATGAATCCAAAGTAAACAATCGGACAAATTATATAAGGACACACACACGGCAAACATACTACTCTAGAAACATTAAGAACGCTATAACTTTCGTTATTCATTCACTTCACAAATCTCACTACCAGACCCATTTTTCAGTATGATTTGCCTTCCCATCTGGTAGGCGGTACACAGACTACGTTTACGTTTGATGGACGTGATACGGGCGGCTTGAAAAATAAACATGGATTCATATAGCATATTTGGGTAGAGGATGGATTAAGTATTTCCTGTACTACTCTTTTTTAAGTAGGACAATTTTTGTTAACTTTGGTTCCGACTGACGGAAGTGCGGACGTGTTGGGGGAACCGGTAATGCTGAAGAAGTTACTGAACCTGGGGCGGCAGGGCTCTGATAAGCCACTGCCCGTCGCTGCAGGTAGGGGAGATGGGCTGATGGGACTTAGTGGGTCCCAGGTCCCTGTTTCTGAAAAATGAAAATGTCACTCAATAGGGGAAGTACAAATAGCGAAACAACATGAAGGGCACATGAGTACAGAAGCGAGGTTACAAGTAGATTGTAAACACCCAAATCATACAGGTACAGCAAGTAGACTTCAGTAACCAGCTGTAATTTCCCAACCAAGAATAATTCACGTGAAACTATTTTATGTTGTATAAATGAAGTTATCTTTCTTTTCTGATAAGGATCTTATCTCGCAGTAAAATAAAACAAAATAACACACAGAAA
>NC_056728.1:1765233073-1765258073 GCF_019279795.1 Protopterus annectens | reverse complement strand
TGCCTAGTAGAGCGGGTTTTGGTTTTGCACCAGTTGTCCCACGCTTTATCCATGTTTTTCATTTCAGACTTCGTGTTTTTTGTAGCCATGGAGATTGTTGGGCTCTAGCTCGGGAACGTCTTATGGGGGCATGGTAATTAAGGATGCTTAGGAATGTTTTATTAAAGTAGTCAACTGCGTCATCTAGTTTGAGGTATTTTAGAGGTTGCCAGTTACAGTCTTTTAGGGATGAGCTGAATGAGAGAGGGGTGAAGTTAGTTTTTTGTGTATTTGATGGTAGATGATGGGTTTTGCATTATAAAGGTGTTTTCTTAGTAAGAAGGTTGGGGAGTGATCACTGAGGCTGTCAGATAAGCAGCCTGTTATATATGACTGGGGGCTCTTATTGACTAGTATCCAATCAAGGGTAGTGTGTTTGTTAGAGTTATTTATCCTAGTAGGTGACTGGTCTAGTTGGGTGAAGCCATGAAGATTTACATGATGGGTTGGGTGGTTGCTAGAGCAGGATTGCCAGTCAGTGTTGAAGTCTCCTATAATTAAAGTTTCTTGGGGTAGGTGGTGGGTAGTCCAGCTGAGGAGGTTTTCAAGTGGAGGGATGTTGTGGCCATGTAGGAAGTAGCAACCTATTATGTTTAGGGTTTTATTTTGGTTTATTTTAAGGTTGGTATATATTATTTCTTCCTTACCTATTTGGGGAGCTACTAACTTTAAGATCTGGATGTCTAGACGCTACTTAAATATTATAGCTATACCACTTCCTTTTTTGTTTAGTCGGTCTACTCTTGGTATATTGTAACCAGTAGGGAGGATTTGCTATTTATTTTTGTTATTTATCCTAGTAGGTGACTGGTCTAGTTGGGTGAAGCCATGAAGATTTACATGATGGGTTGGGTGGTTGCTAGAGCAGGATTGCCAGTCAGTGTTGAAGTCTCCTAGAATTAAAGTTTCTTGGGGTAGGTTGTGGGTAGTCCAGCTGAGGAGGTTTTCAAGTGGAGGGATGTTGTGGCCAGGTAGGAAGTAGCAACCTATTATGTTTAGGGTTTTATTTTGGTTTATTTTAAGGTTGGTATATATTATTTCTTCCTTACCTATTTGGGGAGCTGCTAACTTTAAGATCTGGATGTCTAGATGCTACTTAAATATTATAGCTATACTACCTCCTTTTTTGTTTAGTCGGTCTACTCTTGATATATTGTAACCAGTAGGGAGGATTTGCTCATTAGTAATGTGTGATTTTAACCATGTTTCTGTAAGGATCACTACATCAGGGGAGTAGAAGTCTATGGTGGCATGGGATTCATGCACCTTGTTGCATATACTTCTAATATTTAGGCTTATCAGAAGGAGGTCAGTTGGCTTTCTATTGGATGTGATTTGGGAGATGTGGTTTGTAGTCTAATTATGAGGGGAGGGGTTGGAGATAGAGGGACCAGGATTAGGATGGATGTCTCCACTGAGTGCTAGGTTGGATATGGATGAGATTATTAGTTTTATCAATTTCTGTATATGCTTGCTTATAAGGGAAGTTTTTTGATTGTGTTCTGTGGGCAATAGGTATGGTGGTAGGGTTATGTTAGGTTGTGGGGTTGTTTTTAGTTTAGGTATTGTGGTCTGGAGTCTATATAGAGAGTGTATTGGCAAGGTTGCTGACCTGATGATAGAGTAGTAGAGTAGAGGTGGGATATGAGTGGTGGTGTGTGTGGTGGTACAGTGGTAGTTGTTGAGTGCAGCAATGGTGGAGGTTTGGTAAGATGAGATATATGCAAGGAGTGTGCATGCAGTGAGTATAGGTATGGTGTGCTTGTACATATTAGCTGAGTAGGAGGGATAGTAGTGAGAAGTTGTAGGAGGAAGTATAGGTGTGGTGATGGTATAGGTTGAAAGGTGGGAGGGGTTACTGTTTGTAATAAAGGTAGAGGACCACTGGGGGTGGATGGGAATTGGGGGAAGTGGAGGAGTGTTGCAGGCAACAGATGAAGGAAGACCATCAGTAGGTTTTTATATGTGTGTGTGTGTGTGTGTGTGTGTGTGTGTGTGTGTGTGTGTGTGTGTGTGTGTGTGTGTGTACATGTATATATATATATATATATATATATGTTCATAGGTAGGTACTAGGTTATTGGCCCAAGGGCCTACGTAGGCCTAGCCAACAAGGTTCCCTGGCTTAAGCCACCCAAGAAAATATTTTCCTGTGCCACTGTCAAGCAGAGACACAGAAGTGATCCCCGGGGTGTATTTCCTATTTCCCATCCACTCATCAAGATTTTTCTTGAAGAGTGCTAATGAAGAAATTTTCTTGACTCAGATGGGTAGCCTCTTCCAGAGTATGGGAAGCCCCTGGGACAGGAATCTATCCCTGCAGCATGTTCTGTTTGTTGTGGTGACAAGATTTAGGTCCCTAGAGCATGTAGTTCGGAGGGATTGGGATTTCTTTAGGTGTAGTATGTCCAACAGCTCTGGATTTGACAAAGCTTTATATGTTAGGCAGAGATCACTTGGAGTAGGTGATATGCTACTTAGTAAAGCTGGAGTTTTTTGAGGCGGTCAGTGTAAGGCATTTGTTTGAGGGTAGTAATCCTCTTTGTGAGGTACTTCTGTCGCTTTTCCAGCTGCTGCAGATGTCTTGTGAGGTACATTCCAAAAGGGGAGTTGTACTCTATAATGGGTGTAATGAGTGTCGAGTAGAGGGGAACAGTGACCTCTTTTTTCCTGGATGAGAACCCTTTTATGATGAGGTGTGCCATGTAGAAGGACTTCCTGACTACTGTGGCGATGTGACTATCAAAGGAGAGACTACTGTCCACCTGGGTCCCAAGGTCTCTTATCACACATTCAGTGTTTAGTAGATTGCTGCCTAAGTGGTAGTTCATGGGTACAGAGTTTTTACCAATGGGGATGATCCTGCACTTTTTGACATTGAGCTTGAGGCTATGGGTGTGACACCAAGCATCTGTCTCAGCGAGGCCCTTCTGTAGGATGTCCACATCATTTGGGGACTTGACTATGGCTCCTAGTTTGCAGTCATCTGCAAACTTCGTTAACCAGAGGCCTTCTGTGTTAGCCTGTACTTCAGAGAAGTAGATACCAAACAGGAGAGGTCCCAGGACGGAACCCTGTGGTACTCCACTTGTCACTGCTTTGAGGTCAGATTTGGAGTCTGCAACTTTTACAGTGTGGGTTCTGTCAGTGAGCCAGTTGGCAACCCATCTTGTGACGTAGGGATTTATACCTAGTTTGTTGAGTTTAGCTATAATTCCAGAATGGGGGATGGTGTTGAAAGCCTTGGCGAGGTCAAGATAGGCTGTGTGAACCACCTTACCCTAATCTACGGCTTTGGTGACTGCCGCAAAGAAGTCAATCAGGTTCAGGAGGCATGATCTGCCTTTCACAAACACGAACTGGGTGGGATCCAGAGTTTGAAGGTTACCAATGTCTTTGTTTATGAGTTCCATGATGATACATTCCCTGGCCTTGCAGACGAGGCTCGTCAGGCTAATAGGTCGATAGTTCCCGGGATCAGTGGTGGCTCCCCCTTTGTGGAGTGGGATAACTGTTGCTGTGCGCCATTCCCTGGGCACAAAGCCTGATGCAAGGCTATTATTGAACAAAGTGCTTAAGTGGGGAGCCAGTTCGTTCTGAAGTTCATGTAAAACGCAGTCTGGTATATTGTCCGGTCCCATGGATGCTGTGTTTTTGGCTTTAGAGAGTGCAGCTTTTACCTGCGTAGTTGTGATTACAAGGGCTCTTCATTCTTCCTGTATAGATATGGGCCCTTTAGGTGGTGGTGGTGGGGGGGTAAAGTTAGCACTGAACCTATCTGCCAGGATGTTGGCAATATCAGCTGGTTCTGTAATTCTCGTGCCGCTGTGCTGTAACTCAGAGCAGATCTGGGTACTGCCATTGAGATTCTTGACATAAGCTGTAGAATGCTTTGTGGTTGTCCTTAGAATTAGTGGCGATTTTGTTTTTGTAGCTAGCTTTGGAGGATCTTATAAGGGATCTCAGCTTCTTACTGAGGCTGACCAGGGAACTCCACCACTCATAGGATTTTACTCTCTTTTGCAACAGTTTCTTCCTTCTGGTGTACAGTTTGTTTATGGCAGAGTACCACCAGATTGGCTTCCTTTTTTTGGAGAAGACCGTCTTGGTTCTATTTGGGATAGCACAATCCATACACTCGTGTAAGTGCTTATAGAGTGCATTTGTGTAGGATTCAGCAGTTGTAACTGGATTGTCCATGTGCATGGGTGTCATGAAGTTCACCACTTCTGTCTTAAGAAGCATGAAGTTGGCTTTGGAGAAATTTTTTACCATGGTTTCCTTAATGGGGGTGGGGGCGGGATGTGGCTATCAAGAGTGATTAGCTTATGGTCGGATCGGACCTACGAGGAGTTGAATTCAGGTGTGGAACACTGGTCACTCATGTTGGTAATGACTAGGTATAGGATACTGTTGCCCCTGGTGGGGGTGTGGATAAGATAAGTTGATCCAGGGCATTGGAGTTTATGAATTCCAGAAAGCGTTGAGCTGAGGAGTTGGTACATGAGTTGTTTTCCCAGTTAATGGTGGGGTAGTTGAAGTCACCCATTATTAGGGTGTTGGCTTGAACCCTAATATTTTCCAGTACATCAAGAAAAGAGGAGTGGGAATCCTGGGGCATGGCAGGGGATCTGTAGCAAGCTACAATTTGGATTGCGGTTTTGCCCAGAGTTAGTTGCACTTGGATAACCTTGGATGCATTATGCTGAGCAACTAGCCTGGAGGTGTAGATATCCTTAATGAATATAGACACACCTCCGCCTTTGGTGTTTCGGTCCAGGTTACATGGCCGAAAAGTGTGGTATGAGTTATAGCCTGGTAGTGCAGGGGTGCTCTTTGGAGCCTCGAACCAGGTCTCAGTCACTACACAGATATCGATGTTCTCCATTTTAATGAGTGCCTCGAGTGAGTGTATTTTGAGATTTAGATTTCTAGCACTGAGTAGCATTGCCCTTAGTTTTTGCTTGCCTGTTCCTGTTATGGTGGTGAATTTGTTATTTGAACCTTGCCTAAAAAAGGCACTATAGGGGCAGCAAGAGCCTTAGCCAGTATCTGTAATCCCAGGGGCGACAGGTGCAGGCCATCGTTGGCAAAGCATTGTAGTCTGTGACCGTGTCATCCGAAGCAGACAGATACTGGATCCCCTTAGAATGACACCAGAAGCTTAGCCAATTGTTGAAGTCAGTCATTTTGTCCTTGTACTGCGGTATCGTTCTGGGTGATGGCAGAATGCTACTCAGGGCTAGGGTCATACCTGCCTGGGCTACAAGATCGGAGAGCTCTTCCATGTCTCTTTTCATGTAGTCCAGGGAGGTATGTCTTAGGTCATTCACACCAACATGGATAATGACAGAGTCGTATTTGTACTTGTTGTGGAGTGACTTGAGTGCATGGGTTATGTGTCGGATCCTGGCACCCGATAGGCAGCTGACCGTAACCTTCTCCTTGTTTAGCCTGGTGAGTGGGACATCAGTGTGCCTGACTATAGAGTCACCTTATGACTAGTGTGCTGGGTACGTTGTTGAGCCTTATTGGCTCTGGTTCAGTGGCACACCGAGTCTGTGGGCTGTGTGTCATTTGGGTTGTGTTAAGGGATGGAGGTTGCTTGCGTTTCTGCTTTGGAGGTCTCTGTTGCTTAGACAGATTATTATTGAGCGCCTCCGCGAATGTTTTTGTGTTACTATGTGTGGATTTTGGTGGTGTAGATTTAGTAAGTCTATGTGATGAGTGTGGTGTGGTGCAAATGTTTACCTTCTCCTCATGACTGTCAAGTTCAGTCTTGGTTGGAGAGAGCTTTACCTCCAGTTTGGCTAGATAAATGCATCTCTCACAGGTTGTAGTGTTGGGTGGTAGGAGGAGAGGGTTGTCTGTGTACATGAGGCAATTTCTGCATTGCCTCAATATGCCCAGATTCATCAAATAGATAGGAGAGAACACTGGGAGCTGACCCTTGGACATGCCTGAATAAAAAAATCTTTTCCTCTAGATAATTTAGGAAAGTAAGTACAAAAGTTGTAAGTTGTTTTTCCTCTAAGCAAGTGAGAAAAGTAAGTAAAAAACTGTTTTCCTCTAGGAAATGAGGAAGGTTGAGTGCTATAGTAATTAGTAGCTTATTTAGTGCTTACAAGTTCTGAACAACTGCTGAGCATGAATAAGCAAATTTAAGTGCTAAAACTAAGAATCTGTATCTGCGCTAGCCGAGTTACAGGACAGAAACAAGTGCAAATGCAGGCTTTCAAATCAAGAAAGTTGAGAGAGATGGAAGAGATTGCCCAAATGACCAATAACTACACTTTCTGGGCCAGAACCACTCCTTATGTGGTAGACAGATTACCTAGTGCTTTCCACTCCCACTGATAAGCTAGAAGGCTTCCCTCCAACACAGAAAGACTTGGAGGACTCAGAAGCTTACATACAGTCCTGGATACAGCAAATCTGTATCTGGAACATTAGTTACAGGAAAGGTAGGAAACAGGCTTACAGTTTTTACAGAAAAGTAGCAAAAACAGTAGTAAAAACAAGTCTCATGCAGTGCAAGCTAGCACAATTGAGTATGTAGCAATATTAGACCAAACACAGTTTAAAAATGCAATTAAATTAAAAAGGACTAAAAGCAAGTGCAGAAAGAGTTTATTAGGTAGAATTTGGTAAAGAGATAGGACTGGGGGAGTGTCCCAGATCAAATCTACAGTGGGGCGGGCAACTGCAATAGCCACCAAATTTAGAATACAATCCAGAAATAGGGAGGGTGGGTGGGACAAAAGAGTTTCAACAGAGATCTAAGCAACAATTAGCAGTACAAACTCTAAAACCAAAAAAATATGCTGAGCTCTGTATATTTGCAGATAGATTGGAAAGCAGTCTCTCAGAACAGGAAGACAATAGTTTCAACAGAGATCTAAGCAACAATTAACAGTACAAACTCTAAAACAAAAAAAAATACTCATCTCTGTATATTTGCAGATAGATTGGAAAGCAGTCTCTCAGAAAAGGGAGACAATAGTTTCAACAGAGATCTGAGCAGCAATTAGTAGTACAAAGTCTAAAACCAAAAAATATACTGAGCTCTGTATATTTGCAGATAGATTGAAAAGCAGTCTCTCAAAACAGGGAGACAATAGTTTCAACAGAGATCTAAGCAGCAATTAACAGTACAAACTCTAAAACCTTAAAAATATACTCAGCTCTGTATATTTGCAGATATATTGGAAAGCAGTCTCTCAGAACAGGGAGACAATAGCTTCAACAGAGATCTACGCAACAATAAACAAACTCTAAAACCAAAACAATATACTCAGCTCTGTATATTTGCAGATACATTGGAAGGCAGTCTCTCAGAACACATGTTCCAGCAATTAAATGCAGGCTGTTACTAACAGGTATAATTTTATGCAAGTGATCATTGAGTTAGATAACCCACAAGCTGTTATACCAACTGAAGACATGGCAGAAAATTGGGGTGGGGTGGGGAAAACAGTTTCAACAGACATCTAAGCAACAATTAACAGTACAAACTCTAAAACCAAAAAAAATACTCATCTCTGTATATTTGCAGATAGATTGGAAAGCAGTCTCTCAGAACAGAGAGACAATAGTTTCAACAGAGATGTAAGCAACAATTAACAGTACAAACTCTAAAACCAAAAAAAATATACTCAGCTTTGTATATTTACAGATATATTGGAAAGCAGTCTCTCAGAACAGGGAGACAATAGTTTCAACAGACATCTAAGCAACAATTAGCAGTACAAACTCTAAAACCAAAAAAATATACTGAGCTCTGTATATTTGCAGATAGATTAGAAAGCAGTCTCTCAGAACAGAGAGACAATAGTTTCAACAGGGATCTAAGCAACAATTAACAGTACAAACTCTAAAACCAAAAAATATACTCACCTCTGTATATTTGCAGATAGATTAGGAAGCAGTCTCTCAGAACAGGGAGACAATAGTTTCAACAGGGATCTAAGCAACAATTAACAATACAAACTCTAAAACCAAAAAATATACTCATCTCTGTATATTTGCAGATATATTGGAAAGCAGTCTCTCAGAACATGGAGACAATAGTTTCAACAGACATCTTAGCAATAATTAGCAGTACAAACTCTAAACCAGAAAATATACTGAGCTCTGTATATTTGCAGATAGATTGGAAAGCAGTCTCTCAAAACAGGGAGACAATAGTTTCAACAGAGATCTAAGCAACAATTAACAGTACAAACTCTAAAACCATAAAAATATACTCAACTCTGTATATTTGCAAACAGATTGGAAAGCAGTCTCTCAGAACAGGGAGACAATAGTTTCAACAGAGATCTAAGCAACAATTAACAGTACAAACTCTAAAACCAAAAAAATATATACTCAGCTCTGTATATTTGCAGATAGATTAGAAAGTAGTCTCTCAGAACAGGGAGACAATAGTTTCAACAGAGATCTAAGCAACAATTAACAGTACAAACTCTAAAACCAAAAACAGATACTCAGCTCTGTATATTTGCAGATAGATTGGAAAGCAGTCTCTCAGAACAGGGAGACAATAGTTTCAACAGAGATCTAAGCAACAATTAACAGTACAAACTCTAAAACCAAAAAATATACTCAGCTCTGTATATTTGCAGATAGATTGGAAAGCAGTCTCTCAGAACAGGGAGACAATAGTTTCAACACAGATCTAAGCAACAATTAACAGTACAAACTCTAAAACCAAAAAAATATATACTGAGCTCTGTATATTTACAGATAGATTGGAAAGCAGTCTCTCAGAACAGGGAGACAAAAGAATCAACAGAGACCTAAGCAACAATTAACAGTACAAACTCTAAAACCAAAAAATATATACTCAGCTCTGTATATTTGCAGATAGATTGGAAAGCAGTCTCTCAGAACAGGGAGACAATAGTTTCAACAGAGATCTAAGCAAAAATTAACAGTACAAACTCTAAAACCAAAAAAATATACTTAGCTCTGTATATTTGCTGATAGATTGGAAAGCAGTCTCTCAGAACAGGGAGACAATAGTTTCAACAGAGATCTAAGCAACAATTAGCCATATAAACTTTAAAACCAAAAAAATATACTGAGCTCTGTATATTTTCAGATAGATTAGAAAGCAGTTTCTCAGAACAGGGAGACAATAGTTTCAACAGAGATCTAAGCAACAATTAACAGTACAAACTCTAAAACCAAAAAATATATACTCATCTCTGTATATTTGCAGATAGATTAGAAAGCAGTCTCTCAGAACAGGGAGACAATAGTATCAACAGAGATCTAAGCAACAATTAGCAGTACAAACTCTAAAACCAAAAAATATATACTGGGCTCTGTATATTTGCAGATAGTTTGGAAAGCAGTCTCTCAGAACAGGGAGACAATAGTTTCAACAGAGATCTAAGCAACAATTAGCAGTACAAACTCTAAAACCAAAGAAATATACAGAGCTCTGTATATTTGCAGATAGATTGGAAAGCAGTCTCTCAAAACAGGGAGACAATAGTTTCAACAGAGGTCTAAGCAACAATTAACAGTAGAAACTCTAAAACCATAAACATATACTCCGCTCTGCATATTTGCAGATAGATTGGAAAGCAGTCTGCCAGAACAGGGAGACAGTTTCAACAGAGATCTAAGCAACAATTCACAGTACAAACTCTAAAACCAAAAAAATATAGTCAGCTCTGTATATTTGCAGATAGATTGGAAAGCAGTCTCTCAGAACAGGGAGACAATAGTTTCAACAGAGATCTAAGCAACAATTAGCAGAATAAACTTTAAAACCAAAAAATATATACTGAGCTCTGTATATTTGCAGATAGATTAGAAAGCAGTCTCTCAGAACAGGGAGACACTAGTTTCAACAGAGATCTAAGCAACACTTAATAGTACAAACTCTAAAAGCAAAAAAAAAAATACTCATCTCTGTATATTTGCAAATAGATTGGAAAGTAGTCTCTCAGAAGAGGGAGACAATAGTTTCAACACAGATCTAAGCAACAATTAAGAGTACAATCACTAAAACCCAAAAAAATATGCTCAGATTTCTATATTTACAGATAGATTGGAAAGCAGTCTCTCAGAACAGGGAGACAACAGTTTCAACAGAGATCTAAGCAACAATTAGCAGTATAAACTTTAAAACCAAAAAAAATACTCAGCTCTGTATATTTGCAGATAGATTGGAAAGCAGTCTCTCAGAACAGGGAGACAATAGGTTCAACAGAGATCTAAGCAACAATTAAACTCTAAAACCAAAAGAAATACTCAGCTTTGTATATTTGCAGATAGAGTGGAAGGCAGTCTCTCAGAACATGGGTTCCAGCAATTAAATGCAGGCTGTTACTAACAGGTCTACTTTTATGCAAGTGATCCTTGAGTTAGATAACACACAAGCTGTAAAAAACAGTTATACCAACTGAAGACACTGCAGAAAATAGGCGTGGGTTGGGAAAACGGTTTCAACAGCGATCTAAGCAACAATTAACAGTACAAACTCTAAAACCGAAAAAAATACTCAGCTCTGTATATTTGCAGTTAGATTGGAAGGCAGTCTCTCAGAACACAGGTTCCAGCAATTAAATGCAGGCTGTTACTAACAGGTCTACTTTTATGCAAGTGATCCTTGAGTTAGATAACACGCAAGTTGTAAAAAACAGTTATACCAACTGAAGACACTGTAGAAAATAAGGTGGGGGTGGGGGAAACAGATTCAACAGAGATATAAGCAACAATTAACAGTACAAACTCTAAAACCAAAAAATATACTCAGCTCTGTATATTTGCAGATAGATTGGAAAGCAGTCTCTCAGAACAGGGAGACAATAGTTTCAACAGAGATCTAAGCAACAATTAACAGTACAAACTCTAAAACCATAAAAAATATACTCAGCTCTGTATATTTGCCGATAGATTGGAAGGCAGTCTCTCAGAACACAGGTTCCAGCAATCAAATACAGGCTGTTACTAACAGGTTTAATTTTATGCAAGTGATCATTGAGTTAGATAACACACAAGCTGTAAAAACAGTTATACCAACTGAAGACATGGCAGAAAATATGGGGGTGTGGTGGGGAAAACAGTTTCAACAGAGATCTAAGCAACAATTAACACTACAAACTCTAAAACCAAAAAAATGTACGCAGCTCTGTATAATTGCAGATAGATTGGAATGTAGTCTCTCAGAACAGGGAGACAATAGTTTCAACAGAGATCTAAGCAACAATTAACAGTACAAACTCTAAAACCAAAAACTATATTCAGCTCTGTATATTTGCAGATAGATTGGAAATCAGTCTCTCAGAACAGGGAGACAATAGTTTCAACAGAGATCTAAGCAACGATTAACAAACTCTAAAACCAAAAAAATATACTCATCTTTGTATATTTGCAGATAGATTGGAAGGCAGTCTCTCAGAACACAGGTTCCAGTAATTAAATGCAGGCTGTTACTAACAGGTCTAATTTTATGCAAGTGATCATTGAGTTAGATAGCACACAAGCTGCAAAAAACAGTTATACCAACTGGGGACCTGGCTGAAAATAGGGGGTGGGGAAAACAGTTTCAACAGAGATCTAAGAAACAATTAACAGTACAAACTCTAAAACCAAAAAAATATTCTCAACTCTGTATATTTGCAGATTGATTGGAAAGCAGTCTCTCAGAACAGGGAGACAATAGTTTCAACAGAGATCTAAGCTACAATTAACAGTACAAATTCTAAAACCAAAAAAAAAATACTCATCTCTGTATATTTGCAGATAGATTGGAAAGCAGTTTCTCAGAACAGGGAGACAATAGTTTCAACAGAGATCTAAGCAACAATTAGCCGTATGAACTTTACAACCAAAAAAATATACTGAGCGCTGTATATTTTCAGATAGATTGGAAAGCAGTCTCTCAAAACAGGGAGACAATAGTTTCAACAGAGATCTAAGCAACAATTAACAGTACAAACTCTAAAACCAAAAAATATACTCATCTCTGTATATTTGCAGATAGATTGGAAAGCAGTCTCTCAGAACAGGGAGACAATAGTTTCAACAGAGATCTAAGCAACAATTAGCAGTACAAACTCTAAAACCCAAAATAAATATACTGAGCTCTGTATATTTGCAGATAGCTTGGAAACCAGTCTTTCAGAACAGGGAGACAATAGTTTCAACAGAGATCTAAGCAACAATTAGCAGTACAAACTCTAAAAACCAAAAAAATATATTGAGCTATGTATATTTGCAGATAGATTGGAAAGCAGTCTCTCAGAACAGGGAGACAATAGTATCAACAGAGATCTAAGCAGCAATTAGCAGTACAAACTCTAAAACGAAAAAAATATATACTGAGCTCTGTATATCTGCAGATAAATTGGAAAGCAGTCTCTCAGAACAGGGAGACAATAGTTTCAACAGAGATCTAATCAACAATTAACAGTACAAACTCTAAAACCAAAACAATATACTCATCTCTGTATATTTGCAGATAGATTGGAAAGCAGTCTGTCAGAACAGGGAGACAATAGTATCAACAGAGATCTAAGCAACAATTAGCAGTGCAAACTCTAAAACCAAAAAATATATACTGAGCTCTGTATATTTGCAGATAGATTGGAAAGCAGTCTCTCAGAACAGGGAGACAATAGTTTAAACAGAGATCTAAGCAACAATTAGCAGTATAAACTTTAAAACCAAAAAAAAAAATACTCATCTCTGTATATTTGCAGATAGATTAGAAAGCAGTCTCTAAGAGCAGGGAGACAATAGTTTCAACAGAGATCTAAGCAACAATTAACAGTACAAACTCTAAAACCAAAAAATATATACTCAGCTCTGTATATTTGCAGATAGATTGGAAAGCAGTTTCTCAGAACAGGGAGACAATAGTTTCAACAGAGATCTAAGCAACAATTAGCCGTATGAACTTTACAACCAAAAAAATATACTGAGCGCTGTATATTTTCAGATAGATTGGAAAGCAGTCTCTCAAAACAGGGAGACAATAGTTTCAACAGAGATCTAAGCAACAATTAACAGTACAAACTCTAAAACCAAAAAATATACTCATCTCTGTATATTTGCAGATAGATTGGAAAGCAGTCTCTCAGAACAGGGAGACAATAGTTTCAACAGAGATCTAAGCAACAATTAGCAGTACAAATTCTAAAACCAAAAAAAATATATACTGAGCTCTGTATATTTGCAGATAGATTGGAAAGCAGTCTCTCAGAACAGGGAGACAATGGTTTAATCAGAGATCTAAGCAACAATTAGCAGTACAAACTCTAAAACCAAAGAAATATACTGAGCTCTGTATATTTGCCGATAGATTGGAAAGCAGCCTCTCAGAACAGTGAGACAATAGTTTCATCAGAGATCTAAGCAACAATTAACAGTAGAAACTCTAAAACCAAAAACATATACTCAGCTCTGTATATTTGCAGATAGATTGGAAAGCAGTCTGTCAGAACAGGGAGACAATAGTTTCAACAGAGATCTAAGCAACAATTAACAGTACAAACTCTAAAACCAAAAATATACTCATCTCTGTATATTTGCAGATAGATTGGAAAGCAGTCTCTCAGAACAGGGAGACAATAGTTTCAACAGAGATCTAAGCAACAATTAACAGTACAAACTCTAAAACCAAAAAAATATACTCAGCTCTGTATATTTGCAGATAGATTGGAAAGCAGTCTCTCAGAACAGGGAGACAATAGTTTCAACAGAGATCTAAGCAACAATTAGCAGTACAAACTCTAAAACCAAAAAATATACTGAGCTCTGTATATTTGCAGATAGATTGGAAAGCAGTCTCTCAGAACAGGGAGACAATAGTTTCAACAGAGATCTAAGCAACAATTAGCAGTACAAACTCTAAAACCAAAAAATATACTCAGCTCTGTATATTTGCAGATAGATTGGAAAGCAGTCTCTCAGAACAGGGAGACAATAGTTTCAACAGAGATCTAAGCAACAATTAACAGTACAAACTCTAAAACCAAAAAATATATACTCAGCTCTGTATATTTGCAGATAGATTAGAAAGCAGTCTCTCAGAACAGGGAGACAATAGTTTCAACAGAGATCTAAGCAACAATTAGCAGTATAAACTTTAAAACCAAAAAAAAAATACTCATCTCTGTATATTTGCAGATCGATTAGAAAGCAGTCTCTAAGAGCAGGGAGACAGTAGTTTAAACAGAGATCTAAGCAACAATTAGCAGTACAAACTCTAAAACCAAAAAAATAGATACTGAGCTCTGTATATTTGCAGATAGATTAGAAAGCAGTCTCTCAGAGCAGGGAGACAATAGTTTCAACAGAGATCTAAGCAACAATTAGCAGTATAAACTTTAAAACCAAAAAAAAAATACTCATCTCTGTATATTTGCAGATAGATTAGAAAGCAGTCTCTAAGAGCAGGGAGACAATAGTTTCAACAGAGATCTAAGCAACAATTTACAGTACAAACTCTAAAACCAAAAAATATACTCAGCTCTGTATATTTGCAGATAGATTGGAAAGCAGTCTCTCAGAACAGGGAGACAATAGTTTCAACAGAGATCTAAGCAACAATTAGCCGTATGAACTTTTAAACCAAAAAAATATACTGAGCTCTGTATATTTTCAGATAGATTAGAAAGCAGTCTCTCAGAACAGGGAGACAATAGTTTCATCAGAGATCTAAGCAACAATTAGCAGTACAAACTCTAAAACCAAAGAAATATACTGAGTTCTGTATATTTGCAGATAGATTTGAAAGCATTCTCTCAAAACAGGGAGACAATAGTTTCAACAGAGATCTAAGCAACAATTAGCAGTACGAACTCTAAAACCCAAAATAAATATACTGAGCTCTGTATATTTGCAGATAGCTTGAAAGCAGTCTCTCAGAAGAGGGAGACAATAGTTTCAACAGAGATCTAAGCAACAATTAGCAGTACAGACTCTAAAACCAAAAAAATATACTGAGCTATGTATATTTGCAGATAGATTGGAAAGCAGTCTCTCAGAACAGGGAGACAATAGTATCAACAGAGATCTAAGCAGCAATTAGCAGTACAAACTCTAAAACGAAAAAAATATATACTGAGCTCTGTATATCTGCAGATAGATTGGAAAGCAGTCTCTCAGAACAGGGAGACAATAGTTTCAACAGAGATCTAATCAACAATTAACAGTACAAACTCTAAAACCAAAACAATATACTCATCTCTGTATATTTGCAGATAGATTGGAAAGCAGTCTGTCAGAACAGGGAGACAATAGTATCAACAGAGATCTAAGCAACAATTAGCAGTGCAAACTCTAAAACCAAAAAAATATATACTGAGCTCTGTATATTTGCAGATAGATTGGAAAGCAGTCTCTCAGAACAGGGAGACAATAGTTTAAACAGAGATCTAAGCAACAATTAGCAGTATAAACTTTAAAACCAAAAAAAAAAATACTGATCTCTATATTTGCAGATAGATTAGAAAGCAGTCTCTAAGAGCAGGGAGACAATAGTTTCAACAGAGATCTAAGCAACAATTAACAGTACAAACTCTAAAACCAAAAATATATACTCAGCTCTGTATATTTGCAGATAGATTGGAAAGCAGTTTCTCAGAACAGGGAGACAATAGTTTCAACAGAGATCTAAGCAACAATTAGCCGTTTGAACTTTACAACCAAAAAAATATACTGAGCGCTGTATATTTTCAGATAGATTGGAAAGCAGTCTCTCAAAACAGGGAGACAATAGTTTCAACAGAGATCTAAGCAACAATTAACAGTACAAACTCTAAAACCAAAAAATATACTCATCTCTGTATATTTGCAGATAGATTGGAAAGCAGTCTCTCAAAACAGGGAGACAATAGTTTCAACAGAGATCTAAGCAATAATTAACAGTACAAACTCTAAAACCAAAAATATACTCATCTCTGTATATTTGCAGATAGATTGGAAAGCAGTCTCTCAGAACAGGGAGACAATAGTTTCAACAGAGATCTAAGCAACAATTAGCAGTACAAACTCTAAAACCAAAAAATATATATACTGAGCTCTGTATATTTGCAGATAGATTGGAAAGCAGTCTCTCAGAACAGGGAGACAATAGTTTCATCAGAGATCTAAGCAACAATTAGCAGTACAAACTCTAAAACCAAAGAAATATACTGAGCTCTGTATATTTGCAGATAGATTGGAAAGCAGTCTCTCAGAACAGGGAGACAATAGTTTCATCAGAGATCTAAGCAACAATTAACAGTAGAAACTCTAAAACCATAAACATATACTCAGCTCTGTATATTTGCAGATAGATTGGAAAGCAGTCTGTCAGAACAGGGAGACAGTTTCAGCAGAGATCTAAACAACAATTAACAGTACAATCTCTAAAACCAAAAAAATATAGTCATCTCTGTATATTTGCAGATAGATTAAAAAGCAGTCTCTAAGAGCAGGGAGACAATAGTTTCAACAGAAATCTAAGCAATAATTAACAGTAGGTTCATAGGTTCATAGGTTCATACTAGGCTATCTGCCCTAGGGCATTTATAAGCCTAGCCAGAGTATGTTTGGCTTTCGCCACCCATTTTAAATTAATTTTGCTATGCCCTTTTTCGAGGTTAGTATACTGTGCCTCTGTCTAACAGTGACACAGAAGTGATACCCGGGGTAAACCTATGATCTCCCATCCACTCATCAAGATTCCTCTTGAAGAGAGTCAATGAGGGACTCTGCCTAACCTGGACTGGGATTTTATTCCATAATGAAGGGAGCCTCTGGGTTATGAATCTGTCCCTCCAGCATGTCCTATTTATTTCAGTGCTGAGGTTCAAGTCTCTCGAACGTGTAGCTCAATGGGATTTGGATTTTTTGAGGTGCAGCATGTCCCTTAATTCCAGGTTGGACATGGCCTTATACGTCAGGCACAGGTCACCTCTGAGCAGGCGTTATGCCACTGAGTAGAGCTGGAGTTTCTTTAACCGGGCAGCATATGGCATCTGTTTGAGCCCTTTGATCCTCTTGGTGAGGTACTTTTGGGGTCTTTCCAGTTGCTGCATGTGTTTGGTAAGGTACATCCCAAAAGGGGCATTGTACTCGATTATGGGCCTGATGAGGGATGAGTAAAGAGGCACGATGACCTCCCCTAATCTAGATGTGAATCCCTTCATGATTAGGTGGGCTATATAAAATGTTTTTCTAACCACTTTGGCCACGTGGTTGTCAAATGAGAGATTGCTGTCAACTTGGGTCCCCAGGTCCCTAATGACTTCTTCTGTACTTAATGGATTACCACCTATGTGGTAATTTGTGGGCACTTTGTTTTTGCCAGAGGGGATGACTATACACTTTTTGGCGTTTAGCTTGAGGCCATGGCTCTGGCACCAGTTGTCTGTTTCTGTGAGGCCCTTTTGGAGGATGCTTGTGTCAGCTGGAGAGTTGATTATGGCACCCAGTTTGCAGTCATCTGCGAACTTGGTCAGCCACAGTCCTTCCGTGTTGGCCTGTACCTCCGAGAAATATATACCAAACAAGAGAGGTCCCAGGACTGAGCCTTGTGGGACGCCACTTGTAACTGGTTTGGAGTCTGACATGGCTCCAGCAATTCTAACCATGTGGGTTCTGTCCTTGAGCCAGTTTGCAACCCATCTAGTGACATAGGGGTTTATATTTAAGCTGGTGAGCTTATCTATAATGCCTGAGTGGGGTATTGTATCAAAGGCTTTTGCGAGGTCCAGATAGGCTGTGTGGACCACCTTCCCTTCGTCAATGGCCTTGGTGACTGTTTCAAAGAAGTCAACCAGGTTTAAGAGGCAGGATCTGCCCTTAACAAAGCCAAACTTGGTAGGATCCAGTGTCTGTAGGTCCCCAATATCTTTATTTATGAGGTCCATGATGATCCTTTCCATAGCTTTGCAGACCAAGCTAGTCAGGCTTATGGGGCAATAGTTTCCAGGGTCCATTGAGGCACCACCTTTGTGGAGAGGGACCACTGTTTCTGTACGCCACTCTTTGGGTACATATCCTGTAGTAAGGCTGAGATTGAACAGTAGTTTTATGTTTGGGTTTAGCTCTTCTTGGAGTTCATGTAGGATGCAGCCTGGGACACTGTCTGGTCCCATTGATGCTGTGTTTTTTGCTTTGGAGAGGGCGGCTCCCACCTGAGCATCTGAGATGTCGGGGGGGGCAGCACTCTGCTGGGATAGATATTTGCCCTTTGGTGGGAGGGGGAGAAGTTTGCACTGAACCTGTCAGCTAGGATGTTGGCAATGTCTGTGGGATCAGTGTATTTTTTTGTCATTTTGGACTAATTCTGAGCATATCTGGGAATTCCCACCCAGGTTCCTAACATAACTAAAGAAAGTCTTGTGATTATCTTTAGTGTCCTGTGCAATTTTTCTCTCGAAGCTGGCCTTTGACGATTTTATGAGTGCCCTTAGTTTTTTGCTAATACTGATCAGAGATGCCTTCCCTTTTTGGGATTTTGCTCTATCATGTAGTAGCTTCCTCCTGTTATTGTATAGTTTGTTTATGGCTGGGGTCCACCAGACAGGTCGTCTGCCTTTGGAGGATTGGGTCTTGGTTTTATTTGGGATTGCATGATCTATGCATTCTTAAAGGTTCTCATAGTATGCATCTATAAATGCTTCTGCGGTCTGGGCCGTATTTTCCACAGGCCTGGGGGCTTTGAAGGATTCCACCTTGGTTTTGAGGAGTGTGAAATTTGCTTTAGAGAAGTTTTTCACTGTGGTTTTCTGGGCAGGGGGTGGGGTCGGGATGTGAATATCCAGTGAGATCAGTTTATGGTCTGATCTTACCAGTGAGGGATACACTTCTGGTCTGGAGCATAGAGTCCCCATGTTGGTGATGATCAGGTCCAGTATGTTTTCTCCTCTTGTGGGAGTGGTAACAAGTTGTTCCATAGCATTTGTGTTTATGAATTCTAGGAACCTTTGGGCAAGGGTGTTGGAGCTAGAGTAATGCTCCCACTCTATGTTTGGGTAGTTGAAGTCGCCCAATATAATGGTGTTCGGAGAGACCTTCATATTTTCCAGTGTTCTCAGGAAGGCCGAGTGGGGTTCCTGGGTTTGGGAGGGTGGTCTGTAGCAGGCTATAAACTGGAAGGCAGTTTTACCCACTGTTAGTTGCACATGGATAGTCTCTGATGCTTCGTTTTGCCACCAACCTGGAGGTGTGGGTATCTTTGATGAATATCGATACTCCTCCTTTGTGGTTCGGTCCAAGTTTTGGGGCTGAAAAGCATGGTATGAGGTATAACCTGGTAGTGCTGGGGTGCTCTCGAGTCCTGAACCAGGTTTCTGTTACTGCACAGATATCGATGTTCTCCATGCTAAGGAGAGTTTCGAAAAGTGCATCTTGAGGTTTAGACTTCTAGCGCTGAGTAGCATTACTCTTAGTGTCTTATCCCTTGTGATACCTATGGAGGTGGGTTTGTCTTTGAGCCTTGCCTAAAAAGGCACTATGGGGGTAGCAAGAACCTTGCCGATATCCGAAAGCCCAGGGGTGACAGGTGCAAGCCGTCCCTAGCAAAGCATCGTGGCTTGTCGTGCATATCATCCCAAGCTGACAGGCATTGGATCCCCTTTGAATGACACCAATACTTAAGCCAATTGTTGAAATTGATCATCTTGTCTTCATATTGTGGCATCATTCTTGGTGAGGGTAAGATGCTACTCAAGGTCAGGGTCATACCAGCCTGGGCTACATGCTCAGAGCTCCTCTATGTCTCTTTTCATGTAGTCCAGGGAGGTACGTCTCAGGTCATTCACACCAGCATGGACAATGACTGAGTCATATTTCTACTTGCCTTGGAGTGACCTGAGTGCTTGTGTTATGTGGCGGATCCTAGCACCAGACAGGCTGCTCACCGTGACCTTCTCCTTGTTCAGCCTGGTGAGTGGGACGTCAGTGTGCCTGATTTATAGAGTCACCTATTACAAGTGTATCAGGTGTGTTGTTTAGCCTTAAGGGCTGTGACTGTTCGGCATACTGGCTTTGTGAGATATGTGTTGCACGTGTTTTGTTTTAGGGTAGCGGTTGCTTGGGTGTCTGCTTTGGATGTCTCTGCTGCTTAGGCAGATCTTTATTTAGAGCCTCCGAGTATGTTTTTGTGTGATTATGTGTTTGGTTTGCTGTCGTGGTAGGTCTATGTGAGACTGGAATTGTAGTGAGTGTGGTTTCCTTCTCCTCCTGACTGGTTATGCCAGTACTGAGTTGAGAGAGCTTAGCCTCCAGTTTGGCTATATGGTTGCATCTCTCACATGTGTTGGAATTTGTTGGGAGGAGGAGAGGGTTGTCTGTGTACATGAGGCAGTTGTAACATTGCCTCAAGATTCCCATATTCACCAGCTGGACCGGAGAGGAGATTGACAACTGACCTTTGGACATGCTAGAATAATATTGGGAATTCCTTTATAATTGAAAACAAGGGCCAATGGGGAGCGAGGTGTAGTGCTTTTAATTTTAGTGCCGACTTATAATTGCTTTAGTGAGCAAGTGCCAGGTAACAAGTGCAATGTGTTACAGGTAACTTAAATGCAAAATGACAAACAGTAACTTTCTTTCAAGCGAAGCAAGGAAATAAGTACAGTAAGCAATGCAGATATCACTAGGGATCCACAGAAGCTGAGAAGCCGCTTTAGGTGGAATTAGCTCCAGGGAAATAACAAGCATACAAACAAAGCTTGATTCAGCAGGCCTGGATCTAGTCTATGCTACAGCAAACAAGGTGTACCAATTTCAGTAAGATACAGTTCAAATATTCAGGCACTATAAACCTCTAACCAGAAATTCCCAGCTCAGAAGGGCAGAGTCCAGCCTCTCCTCCCACAAGAGTGCAGACCACGAACCTTCTTAATGTAAAATAACTGGCCTGAAGCCCAAGTGCTTAAACCAGAGCTAATACACTTTAAGAATAACAGACACTGAGCTCTCAGTCAGCAGTTCCCAACTTAGAAGGATGTAAGCTACCTGTCCTGCCACCACAGTGCATGCCACAAACCTTCCTAATGTAGAACAACTGGTCTGAAGCCCAAGTGCTTAATCCAAAAGACTTAGAATGATAGCTACACTTTAACCAAGTTACTACCAGGCAGTAATACATACAACTGAATACTTTAAATAATGCCTGAATTAGTGCTCAAGTTATACAAACAAAGCTAGATTCAGCAGGCCTGGATCTAGTCTATGCTACAGCAAACAAGGTGTACCAATTTCAGTAAGAAGAAATTCAGATATGCATGCACTATAAGCCTTCAACCAGAAATTCCCAGCTCAGAAGGGCAGAGTCCAGCCTCTCCTCCCACAAGAGTGCAGACCACGAAACCCTCTTAATGTAAAATAACTGTCCTGAAAGCCCAAGTGCTTAAACCAGAATTAATATACTTTTAGAATAACAGACACTGAGCCCTCAATCAGCATTTCCCAACTTAGAGGGATGTAAGCTACCTGTTCTGCCACTACAGTGCAGAAAACAAACCCTCTCAATGTAAAACAACTGGTCTGAAGCCCAAGTGTTTAAACTAAAAGGCTTAGAATGAGTTACACCAAGCAGTAATAAATACAATTGAGAACGTTTAAGATGACGCAAAAGCAAAATAAAGTAGGAAGAAACACAAGTACTGTAAAAGCAGCAGATTTTTTTTTTTTTTTTTTTTTTTTTTTTTTTTACTCAGCTCTGTATATTTGCAGACAGATTGGAAAGCAGTTTCTCAGAACAGGGAGACAATAGTCTCAACAGAGATCTAAGCAACAATTAGCCGTATAAACTTTAAAACCAAAAAAATATACTGAGCTCCGTATATTTTCAGATACATAAGAAAGCAGTCTCTCAGAACAGGGAGACAATAGTTTCAACAGAGATCTAAGCAACAATTAACAGTACAAACTCTAAAACCAAAAAATATACTCATCTCTGTATATTTGCAGATAGATTGGAAAGCAGTCTCTCAGAACAGGGAGACAATAGTTTCAACAGAGATCTAAGCAACAATTAGCAGTACAAACTCTAAAACCCCCCAAAAAATATACTGAGCTCTGTATATTTGCAGATAGCTTGGAAAGCAGTCTCTCAGAACAGGGAGACAATAGTTTCATCAGAGATCTAAGCAACAATTAGCAGTACAAACTCTAAAACCAAAAACATATACTGAGCTCTGTATATTTGCAGATAGATTGGAAAGCAGTCTCTCAGAACAGGGACACAATAGTATCAACAGAGATCTAAGCAACAATTAGCAGTACAAACTCTAAAACGAAAAAAAATATATACTGAGCTCTGTATATTTGCAGATAGATTGGAAAGCAGTCTCTAAGAGCAGGGAGACAATAGTTTAAACAGAGATCTAAGCAACAA
Source organism: Protopterus annectens (assembly GCF_019279795.1). Lineage (NCBI taxonomy): Eukaryota > Metazoa > Chordata > Ceratodontiformes > Protopteridae > Protopterus > Protopterus annectens. Next base: position 1,765,235,674 of record NC_056728.1, on the reverse strand, counting down.
TTATCAGTACAAACTCTAAAACCAAAAAAATAGATACTGAGCTCTGTATATTTGCAGATAGATTAGAAAGCAGTCTCTCAGAACAGGGAGACAATAGTTTCAACAGAGATCTAAGCAACAATTAGCAGTATAAACTTTAAAACCAAAAAAAATACTCATCTCTGTATATTTGCAGATAGATTAGAAAGCAGTCTCTAAGAGCAGGAAGACAATAGTTTCAACAGAGATCTAAGCAACAATTAGCCGTATGAACTTTAAAACCAAAAAAATATACTGAGCTCTGTATATTTTCAGATAGATTAGAAAGCAGTCTCTCAGAACAGGGAGACAATAGTTTCATCAGAGATCTAAGCAACAATTAGCAGTACAAACTCTAAAACCAAAGAAATATACTGAGCTCTGTATATTTGCAGATAGATTTGAAAGCATTCTCTCAAAACAGGGAGACAATAGTTTCAACAGAGATCTAAGCAACAATTAACAGTAGAAGTTCTAAAACCAAAAAAATATACTCATCTCTGTATATTTGCAGATAGATTGGAAAGCAGTCTGTCAGAACAGGGAGACAATAGTTTCAACAGAGATCTAAGAAACAATTAGCAGTACAAACTTTAAAACCAAAAAAATATATATACTGAGCTCTGTATATTTGCAGATAGATTGGAAAGCAGTCTTTCAGAACAGGGAGACAAAAATTTAATCAGAGATCTAAGCAACAATTAGCAGTACAAACTCTAAAACCAAAGAAATATACTGAGCTCTGTATATTTGCAGATAGATTAGAAAGCAGTCTCTCAGAACAGGGAGACAATAGTTTCATCAGAGATCTAAGCAACAATTAACAGTAGAAACTCTAAAACCATAAACATATACTTAGCTCTGTATATTTGCAGATAGATTGGAAAGCAGCCTCTCAGAACAGGGAGACAGTTTCAACAGAGATCTAAACAACAATTAACAGTACAATCTCTAAAACCAAAAACAAAATATAGTCAGCTCTGTATATTTGCAGATAGATTGGAAAGCAGTCTCTCAGAACAGGGACACAATAGTTTCAACAAAGATCTAAGCAACAATTAGCAGAATAAACTTTAAAACCAAAAAAAATATACTGAGCTCTGTATATTTGCAGATAGATTAGAAATCAGTCTGTCAGAACAGGGAGACAATAGTTTAAATAGAGATCTAAGCAACATTTAACAGTGCAAACTCTAAATCCAAAAGAAATACTCATCTCTGCATATTTGCAGATAGATTGGAAAGCAGTCTCTCAGACCAGGGAGACAATAGTTTCATCAGAGATCTAAGCAACAATTAACAGTAGAAACTCTAAAACCAAAAAAATATACTCATCTCTGTATATTTGCAGATAGATTGGAAAGCAGTCTCTCAGAATAGGGAGACAATAGTATCAACAGAGATCTAAGCAACAATTAGCAGTACTAACTCTAAAACCAAAAAAATATATACTGAGCTCTGTATATTTGCAGATAGGTTGGAAAGCAGTCTCTCAGATGGAAAGCAGTCTCTCAGAACAGGGAGACAATAGTTTCATCAGAGATCTAAGCAACAATTAGCAGTACAAACTCTAAAACCAAAAAAATATACTGAGCTCTGTATATTTGCAGATAGATTGGAAAACAGTCTCTCAAACCAGGAAGACAATAGTTTCAACTGAGATCTAAGCAACAATTAACAGTACAAACTCTAAAACCATAAAAATATACTCAGCTCTGTATATTTGCAGATAGATTGGAAAGCAGTCTCTCAGAACAGGGAGACAGTTTCAACAGAGATCTAAACAACAATTAACAGTACAAACTCTAAAACCAAAAATAAAATATAGTCAGCTCTGTACATTTGCAGATAGATTGGAAGGCAGTCTCTCAGAACACAGGTTCCAGCAATTAAATGCAGGCTGTTACTAACAGGTTTAATTTTAAGCAAGTGATCATTGAGTTAGATAACGCACAAGCTGGTAAAAACAGTTATACCAACTGAAGACATGACAGAAAATGGGGGTGGGGAAAACAGTTTCAACAGAGATGCAAGCAACAATTAACAGTACAATCTCTAAAACAAAAAAATATATAGTCAGCTCTGTATATTTGCAGATAGATTGGAAAGCAGTCTCTCAGAACAGGGAGACAATGGTTTCAACAGAGATCTAAGCAACAATTAGCAGAATAAACTTTAAAACCAAAAAAATATACTGAGCTCTGTATATTTGCAGATAGATTAGAAATCAGTCTGTCAGAACAGGGAGACAATAGTTTAAATAGAGATCTAAGCAACATTTAACAGTACAAACTCTAAAACCAAAAAACATATATACTGAGCTCTGTATATTTACAGATAGATTGGAAAACAGTCTCTCAGTACAGGGAGACAATAGTTTCATCAGAGATCTAAGCAACAATTAGCAGTAGAAACTCTAAAACCAAAAAAAATATACTGAGCTCTGTATATTTGCACAAAGATTGGAAAGCAGTGTCTCAAAACAGGGAGGCAATAGTTTCAACAGAGATCTAAGCAACAATTAACAGTACAAACTCTAAAACCAAAAAACATACCCATCTCTGTATATTTGCAGATAGACTG
>NC_056728.1:1765163073-1765228073 GCF_019279795.1 Protopterus annectens | reverse complement strand
TAATACTTTTGGTCACATTGCCTGGGCCTTATTCTGAGTTAAGCAGCAATTTATCTAGGCCTGACATCCTCTAATAAAGTTTGGGCTGAGACTTGACAGTCAGATTCCTGATTCTGTTCATCTGTATTGTGTTTAATGATGGGAGGCAGTATATTAACTGGCAATTTATCCTAAAAGGATTTTGAATATTTCTGAATATGCATTGTAGTCTTGTCAGTTATACTGTTCTGGAAGTTAATAAATTGCAGTGGTTTATATTTTTGCTCCACACATTAAAGCATTTCAGTGGTGCACGTGCCGTTAAATGCAGTTCTTATTGTTGGTGCCTTTGACTAGATGTGTTTTCTATTTTTAATTTTCCATTTTTGTGGTACATATTAAGTATTAATTATATACATTATTTATAAATTTTTTGTAGTCCTGTGTTCATAACATGAACCTTTTTGTATAGATGCAATGGGGTGTCTTTTTGGTGTAGAGAAGTGTAGACATGGGTTGGATTCTTGAGGAGTATTCTTAATGCACAGTGTAGTACTGCAGTTGTTGTTGTGTCTTTCGGCCTTAGGTTAGGGGTCGCCACAGCGGAACTCCGGTCTTCTAATGATTGGCAGTAGAATTTTACATGCTGAGTTGCCGGCCCTGATGCACAACCTTCAACGAAGGTACGCCCATTTACGCATGTCTCCACACATTCACACAGAAGACGCTCTAGCTGAGACTCGAACAGGACAGAGTCTTACTGTGAGGCGACAACGCTACCGCAGCACCACCTAAGGGTAGCAAACCTGCTTGATATTAGTAACACTTACCATCAGATGAATATGGAGATATTGCAGAAGTCCCCTCACATTACTCTTTTTTCTTGGTTTCTCCTCCCATTTTCATGATCACCCCCTCCCCCCCCCATCTGCAATTGCCATTCTTTATTTCCTTCTTTCCTGTTGTCTGAGGATGCCAAAAGAGAGAGAGATGAGAGGTGGGGATCGAGAAATGTTTGCTTACTTCTAAACCTCCCTAGTGGCCAGTGGACACACTGCCAAAGTGGAGCTGCAGTACTGTCCCTGTTGTGCATTTACGCCTCCACATATAAAGTGATATTTGACTACAGCTTTATGGTCTTTGTGGTAAGATAGAGCATCCATTGTACTCCATACACTGTTGCTTTTCTGCCAAGTCTCTAAGAGATGTTAGTTCTACATCAGCTGAATTGCCTACTTCTCTTGGAATGGTCAAGCTGACCCTCACTGTCTTACTGTCATACCCATTCCAGCTCCTCCAAGACTTAATCTCATATACTGAACTCGGACTGCTATAACTGCAGTCAGGGTTTTATCCCTTTTGGCATGGAGCTGGTGCCCCTTATACCTAACGTGTATTACAGCGCTGATGTGCTGGGTTGCTTTAAGTGTGTATCTTGAATTTGCTGCATTTTGCAGCTGCTTTTTGTGCTTCTGCTTCCACAACACCATACATCTTGCAAAACTCAGTATAACTTTGCAGTCTACAGAGCAGGCTGCATAGTGCATCAAGAGAGATGGAAACCTCTTGGTGGGAAAGCATCTTTTAGTGCAGCTGTCAGCCTTTGTACAGTGCTTTCCACCATAAACAAACGCAGGAAAATCTGACTATCAGAGTAGCAGCTAAGGCCACACCACTTTGTGGTCTATCATAATATGGCATGCAGCAAGCTCCAGTACTGCATTGTTCAACCATTTATGAATCCAGTATAACTGAAGCAAAGCATAACAAAATGCTCATTTATATTTCGCTAAGTCCCTTACACTGAATGCTTTATGCAATAGTATTCACAATGTTGTATTCAAGAGCTGCATTCACATGCTGTATTTGCTATTCCATAATACAAATCAGTGAGAGGGACTTGCATCAATTTGAATCATGAAAAAATATGAATCCCACTCATGAGTAATAGGATCATTCACGTAATATTAAAATACAGTAAACTCCCTGTTAACCGGCACCCATGGGGATTGTAGATAGTGGGTAACTGTAGTTTCTGGTTGCTTGAGAGTTACTATTAAAAATAGGCATGACTAGTACCATACCCTATAATATTTGTTTGGATTGAATTGTTCTCAGGTTGGGGAGAGAGGGAATTTATTCCTGTCTTCCTTTTTAAAACTCTAAAAATGTAAGGTATGTTTCTGAGGGGGGAAACAGAAAGAGCTGAAAGTTCAACTGTTGAATCCTAGACTAAGGCACTGTACGAGCACGTCCACTTGTGCATGAATCGTGCCATCCCAAATAGAACCAAGACGCGCTCTTCCAAGAAAAGGAAGCCAATCTGTTGGTCCCCTGCCATAAACAAACTATACAACAGAAGGAAAAAACTATTGCAGAAAAGAGGAAAATCCCAGGATGTAAAAAACTCCCTTACCAGCCTCAATAAGAAGCTGGGATCCGTCATAAAATCCTCCAAAGACAACCACAAGGCATTCTATAGTTATGTCAAGAATCTAAATGGCAATGCTCAGATCTGCTCTGAGCTACTACCGAATGGCATTAAATATACTGATCCCAAGGATATTGGCAGTATCCTGGCAGATCGATTCAGTGCCAACTTCAGCCCCTCTCACCCCCTAAAGAGCCCATCTCAATACCAAAAGTTTGCCAAATTCTGGTAATCACGGCCACACAGGTAGAAACTGCACTCTCCAAAGCTAAGAATACAGCATCCGTGGGACCAGACGACATCCCGGGCTGTGTACTAAATGAACTACAAAATGAACTGGCACCTCACCTAAGTGTCATGTTTAATCATAGCCTCACCTCAGGCTTTGTGCCCACTGAGTGGTGCACAGCTACAGTTATCCCACTCCACAAGGGGTCACAGGAACTACCGTCCCATCAGTCTGACGAACCTGATCTGTAAGGGCATGCAACACATTATCATGGAATTTATAAACAAAGACTTTGGTAACCTTCAAACACTGGACCCCACCCAGTTTGGGTTTGTGAAGGGTCAATCTTGTCTGCTGAACCTGATTGACTTCTTTGAATTAGTCTCCAGAGCTGTGGACAAGGGTAAGGCTGTCCACACAGCCTATCTGGACCTCGCCAAGGCCTTTGACACCATCCCCCACTCTGGAATCATCGATAAATGTACTAAACTTGGCATAAATCCCTACGTCACTCGATGGGTTGCCAACTGGCTTACTGACAGAACCCAGACTTTAAAAGTAGCTGACTCCAAATCCAGCTCCCGTCTCCAAATCCAACTCAAGACAAGTGACAAATTGAGTAACTCAGGGTTCAGTCCTGGGACCGCTCATGTTTGGCATCTACTTCTCTGAAGTACAGGCCAACACTAAGGGACTCCGGCTAACAAAGTTTGCAGATGAATTGAATCCCCAAATGATGTGGATATTCTACAAAAGGGCCTTATAGAAACAGATGCTTGGTGCCAGAGCCATGGGCTCAAGCTTAATGTCAAGAAATGTATAGTTATCCCCTTTGGGAAAAAAACATGTACCCATGAATTACCCCATAGGTGGCAGTACACTAAACACCTAAAGTGTGATGAGAGACTTGAGGACACAGATGGACAGTGGACTCACCTTCGATAACCACATCACCACAACAGTCAGGAATCCTTCTATGTGGCACACCTCATCACTAAGGGCTTTTTATCCAGAAAAAAAGAGGTCATTGTCTCACTGTACTCTTCCTTCATTAGACCCATTATAGAGTACAACGACCCATTTGGTATGTACTTCACAAGACATCTGCAACAACTGGAAAGGCTGCAGAAGTACCTCACTAAAAGAATCACAGGCCTAAAGCAGATGCCCTATGCTGACCATCTAAAAAAACTCCAGCTATACTCTGTGCATTTCGTCTACTCAGAGGCGATCTCTGCTTAACATACAAGGCCGTGTCAAACCCTGAGCTGTTGGACATGCAACACTTAAAGAAATCCCAATCCCTCAGAGCTACATGCTCCAGGGATCTAAACTGTGTCATCACAATAAACAAAACATGCTGGAGGGATAGGTTCCTGACCCAGAAACTCCCCATACTGGAATAGACTGCCCATACATGTCAAGCAGAGCGCCTCCTTGGCCCTCTTCAAAAGGAACCTTGACGATTGGATGGGAGATAGGAAATTCACCCCGGGGAACACGTCAGTCACCCTGCTAGACAGGGGTCCAGGGAAGTAAATATTGTGGGAAGAAATATCCAGGGAATTGTTATGGCTAGGCTTGTAGGTCCGATAGCCTAGTACCAACGTATGAACCTATGCAACACATGAAAATTGTACCGTATTTCTTTAGTAATGTAATTCAGACTGTTTGTTATTGTTATTGAGCAGAAGGAAGAGTTTTTTTTGTTTTTTGTGATCCTTTCAATGGGGTTCCATTTGGCTAAACTATTCTTTCTTTCCCCAGTTACATGATTTGTGTTCTCTAATGCTTTAATTGATTTCCTTTCCTATATTGGACTCAGAGATGGCTTTAAAAATAACTTTGCGAACACAATTAGAAAAGAACCCCTTAGATCAAAAACTGTGATCAAATTATAACGTTTACAGAAGAGGTGGTGGGGAGCCGGTGAGATGGGACGTTGGCATAATGATTAAGGTCTTCACTTCTCATGCACAAGGTACAAGATTTGATCCTGACTGCCGGCCATTGCCTGTATGGAGCTTGTATGTTCTTCCTGTATCTCTCCAGGGTTTCTCCCACCTCCCAAAAACATGCTGAGTGTTTCCACCTCAGACACATTTGTGGGTGGCAGTACTAAGTCTTGATGGTGCCACCTGGGAGAAGAGTTGTATAGACCAACCACTTTGGGTATCAGCTATGGTGTGCAGTATCCTCAAGATAGGAAAACACTAATCGCAGACTGCGTGTCTTGTCAAGACTGTTCACTTTATGGTGTAAAATATGGCTCTAGGTGATTCGGTTGTGTTGATTAATGTCACCAAATGGGCACAGGTATTTGCTGGTAATAAGTGGGTCGAGGACCCGGCCTACTCTGACCTATGCTAGGAGCCCATGCTAATAGTGGGAGGTGTCTATGTTCCCCTATTGGCAGTGTGGTCTTGTCATAAAGCATAGCAGCCCTGAGTCAGTAAGATACTGGCTGCCCAGCTTGAATTACCTGGGATAGCTATGTTGAGTGAAAGTTCTACGTAAAACCAATCAACATGCCAAACAAGAACTAAGAATTAATACACTCAGTGTAAGTTCCCTGACAGGATGGAGCTTGGAAGTGGATGACACGATGATGAGAAGGAAGCTGAACATCCTATGTATCCAGGAGACAAGATGGTAGGGCAGTGCAACAAAGCCACTTGGCTTGGGATCCAGCGACTACTACTCTGAAGGAGGACAGACTAGAAATGTTTGTAAATTTTGTTGTGGGAATGATTTTAGAAAACCGTGAATGATGTTGTCAGAACTGATGACAGACCAATGGCAGTGAGACTCCAGTGTAAGGGCAGGACACTGTTCATAATCTCAGTCTATGCCCCATAGCAGTGTTGTGATAGTGAGGAAAAGAGGCATTTGGCCAACAGTTACAGGACCTACTAGATAAAGCAGAGCAACATAAATTAGTTTTGATAATAGGTGACCTGAATGCACATATCAGGCTAGACAGAACATGATATGAGGACTCCCTGGGTCCACCTGAGTGGTGCAAGAGGAATCAAGAAGAAGAGAAGGCATTCTAAACTTCTGTTTGGCAAATGGCTTGATTGTGACTAGCACATGGTTCAGCAAGGCAGTTAGTCACAAGATCACATACCAGAATGGCCAACATGCAACTTGGGGAGAGCTCCTCCTAATTCGGAAAGGGCAATGAGATATAATCAGTGACTGCAAAGTCATCCCCAGTGAGACAGTCAGTCCACAGCATAAACCACTGGTTGCCACAATCAAGTGGTGGTCAGAGAAGGCCCCAAGGTCAACAGGGACTAGGCTAAAAACCTGGACGTTGATTGGAGAAAAAGCACAAGAGTTCAAGGAATTACTCTGGGTTCTAGCACCTCTGGAGGAAGAGGAACTAGGTGGATTTGAATAAGAATGGCAGTGCTTCAAAACAGCATGTGTGAGGACTACAGAATAGATAAACGTCCGAGTCAAGTATGGAAATAACTTACATGAGGAAAGCTTGTGAATGCAGAAGTTCAGGAAGTCATCAAAAGAAAGAAGGGATGCAGGAAAAAGCAAGAGATAGAAAAGATGGACCAAGCTAGGAAGGAATACTGGTTAGCTAACAAAGAGAGTAAGAAAGGAGTTGTAGTAGCAAAGAGCAGGGCAGCAGAGGCACTCTACTGTCTTCTGGAAAGTGACTCAGTAGATAGCAGAAAGAAACTCTATCAAGTTTCAAGACAAAGCCAGAAAGATAAAGAAGGTAGACACCCTTTGGAAGGGATCCCAGCAACAGCCTGTCTACCGGACATGCAAAGCAGATGGAAGGAGTACTTCCAATAGATTCTAAATGAAAAAAATCCCACAGAAGCTGTACTGGTTTAGACACAGCCTATGATGAAAGATGAGGAGAAGCCCATCATAGCAGAAGCAAGAACAGCAGTAAGGAAAATGAAGTCAGGGAAAGCAGCAGGCTCAGATGAGGTCACAGCAGATATTATTAAGGAGTTGAATGAGATAGGGAAGAAATAGCTCATAACAGTATGGAGAGAAAGGTGTATCCCAGATGACTGGAGAGTAAGCTTACTGGTGCCAGTGTTCAAGATTAAAGGGGACATTCACAATTGTGGGCAGTATAGAGGTATCAAACTCCTGTCATATTGCATGAAAGTTCTGGAGAGGGTGATTGATAAACACATATGCAAGGCAGTAGCAAGAAAGATGAGAGATGAGCAATTCTGATTCAAATCAGGATGAAGCATAACTGTCCCAGTGTTTACAGTGAGACAGATAGATGAAAAGAAGCTGGAGATGAGGCAAGAGTTCAACTGAATAGTCCTAGACTTTGATTAAGCATATAACAAGCTCCCAAGAAAGTTGATATGGGCAGTCTTGCGACAGTTCAGTATGCCAGACTCAGTGACTCCAGTACAAACAGTGTTTGGTCTCACAGAGGGGTTCCAAACATGAATGGGTGTGCATTAGGACTCTGCACTGAGTTAATTGCTGTTCATACTGGTAATGGACTGTATTAGCAAGTAGATAGGCGGGAACAGATCAACAAAGTTGTTGTGCGCAGATGATGTGAGCAAGACCTTCAGGAAGGAATAGGGGAATGGAATGCAAAACTGAAGGCACATGGTATGAAACTGAGTACAAGTAAGACCGTTGTTATTTCAAGAAATTGGGAAATCAGAAGAAGCTGAGAATTGAGGTAGAAGGGAAAACAGTGGAACAGGTTAACATCTTCAGATATTTAGGAGGGCTGGGTGAACGAAGGGAAGTCTGAATGAGGAGGTGAAAGTTAGAATCAGAGGGGCTGCAGCCAACTGGCACAGTGTGTCAGGAGTAGTGTATGATAGAAGATTGCCAATGAAGCTGAAATGTAAGTTGTAGAAAACAGTGGTGTGACCAGAACTGTTATATGGTACAGAAACCTGGGCAGTAAAGGCAAAGCAGTTGAGAAAGCGAGAGGTGAGGTAGCTGAAGTGCTTGAAGTGGGTGGTAGGAAGCACACGATGGGAAAGATGAAAAAATTAGAACATCAGAGCAGAAGCTAAAGTCACTCCAGTTGCAGAGAAGGTCAAAGAGCACAGATTACGGTGGTTTGAGCACATGTGCAGGAAAGCAGAAGACAGTCTGGTGAAGAAAATTTGGGATAGACAAGAAGAAGGTAAGTGGAAACAAGAGTGTCAAGCAAAGAGGTGGATGGATTGTTTGAGGGAAAACCTGTAACAGTTTGGCATAACTGCCAAAGAAGGTAGGAGAATGGCACTGAATCATGAGAAATGGTGACAGTTGACATGGCACCCTAATCCATGTAGAAAAAAAATGGGAAAAGGGAGGTTGATGATGACAATGACAACAATGGTAGTTTTGATGGGGAGACTGTGTAGCAACTGTGTAAATATCAGTGAAAGCTTTTCTATGAAAATGTGACAGACCTGACTACTGACCTTGTGAGTATAGTTTTCATTTGATTATGATAGATATCCCATGTTGCTGATAGCAGAAAAATAAAACATTTTAATAGACAGCTAGAAAGACCAGTGGTTGGATATTGGACAGCTTTATAGCCTGCTGCCTTTTTTGGGGTGGAGGAGGGGATATGAATTGAGGACCTTTTCTCAAAGGAGCTGTTGTAGAATAGAAATAATAGAGAGAACTGTTGGAATTGTACAACACATATGACATTGTCTTTGTTTTATATGAGAGGAAAGCAAGACTGGGAGATATTTGATCAGTATTTGAATATTTGGTACTTTGGGAATAAATGTGGAATTTTCTTTGAGAGATGCAGCTGTCTTTATGAGAAACTAGATAAGGCTTGTGAGCTAAAACAGCCCAAGGTTTATGGGATTTTTCTTGTCAATGTAATTGTAACTGTAAATTTAATGAATTTTTAATTTAATTAATTTTTTAGGGGGTCTGCTGAATTTGTAGTTTTAAAGGTGTTTAAGTTAACATTTTTCTGGATAAAACTCAAATCATAGGAACTATAATGAAAACTTTGAGATGGAGCTAGAAAGTGCCTTAATAGAATGTCATAAAAAGTTGTAGTGCAAGTTAAGGAATGGCCACTTTCATCATCATGAAAGTTGGAAATAATTGTAAAATGAGCATTAACAAGAGTATAATAGATAATGGCATCAACAAGGGTCTGCAAACAATCCAGAAATGCATCAGAGTTGCACAAACAGTTATCTTCTAACTTGCTGCAGTTAGTCTTCTGTGTAGCATATGTTTCTGGCAGCTGTCACGGTTCTTACCACATCACACAAAAGACATGATGCTCTGGAATCTTCTGGAACTGGAGGAACCAAGTAGTTATATTTAATGTCAAGGGGATGGTTAATCAATCTGTAACGGCTGGGTGAAGATCTGCATTAAATCACAAAGTTTCCACGTGAACATCTTGGAATGTGATAGGAGATTTTGGAAAAAGGGATGATGTGGACTGAGTTGGGGTAACAAAATCTGGTTGGCAGATTCTTGTCTGATGTGACTAAAGAGGTGGGGACTTAGAGCTAAGGGGAAATAGTATAAAGGAGACCCTGAGCTGTAGTTGCTGAAGGCTTCCATTAGTATACAGTATGGAGTCCTTATTAAAGAGGAGTATTTACAGCATTTCTCATTGGACATTGATCTGCTGAGAAACTGAATTTTTGCAAAGGGGGAAGTAAATCTGCTCAGAATTTGCCATCTTGGAATGTGACAGCAGACAGCAATGGGCCATGATGAACTGCCCACATTTACTGGAATCTTGCTTCCTTACTTAAAACAAAAGATTTGTTTTTTCCTTGTGTGTTTATAGACAGTTCGGTGATCTTTCCTAGCTGGCAAAGGAAAAAAAAAAACACTAAATGCTCTTTTGGCAAATAATGAAATAATGTCAGACTCAGACAAAGCTCAACACTACTCATGTAGCATAGGTGTGCTTTTTGTTCCACCCTGCTGGTGCAGAGGAGAGTTTTAATTTGAGCTGCAGGACTGGGTACCAGAGGGCTGGCTGGGGGATAGAATAATAAGTGTCCAGTGCCCGTGCCTGTATGTAATTTTGAGGAGAGAGACTAGAGGAGTTTCCTTTGATAGTGACCAGTATCAGCATTCAAGAGCATGCTGTTGTGTAGTGTTACAAGGAGAGAAGGCTGTTAGTATGACAAGGAAAGGAATGTGCATACATATACTCTATATGGTACCATTGTATGCCATATGCATATGTTTTAGAAAGAAGGAACATAGGGAACAATAGACACCCATATGCCTTTTGGCCTTAGAAAGGGGACAAAGATTCTACAATTAATGTGACAGGAGGTGGGCTGTCAGGTCTGTGATGGATGCATCTGTTTTACTGCTCCTTTGCAAAAGGGACCGATGGGTGGATAATCATGCTGAAGGTGGGTCAGTGAACTCTTGCTTGGACGCCTGATGTTGCAGAGGGGTACAGAAGCAACTGTAGCTGTATCCCTGTTTTTGACCTGCAGCAGTCTGCTGGCCTTGTTTCCTCTGTTGTACCCGTCATTCTCACAAGAAACATGGTCTCTGGCTATTTGTATTACTGAAAGAAACTTTGAGTGAGTGTAACAGATTACCACAGTTTCCAGTAAATCTTGGCTATTCATCTTCATCCCTTGTAGTTGGGTTGTCTTCTTCAAGACTGAATAGCAAAGAACCATGGAATGTGGTATCTGTAAAATGTTTTGATATCGTCAACAAAGGAGGTTATCTGTAACCAGGCATGATGTCCTTCTGATTGCTCTCTGCATCTGTGAGATTAAATACACTTGACTTAGACTAAATGAAGCTTTTGACACTGTTGCAGGCTGGGTCCTTAAACTGCCCTTGAACTCATAGTCAGCTATCTGAGTTACCATTTCAACACTCTTCTCAGATATATTACTCCAAAAACTGTCTTGAGTAACTTTGAATTATGATTTAGCATCCTCACAGCCACTGACACACACACACACACACACACACACACACACACACACACACACACACACACACACACACACACACACACACACACACACCCTCTGCTTCTCAGTGAGGGGGTAATAGTTCACTGCAGCATGAAGGAACTGTGTCTTTCTTAAGCATGGCCTTTGAGATGTTTGTGTCTGACTAGGATTGTTTTTGCATTATTTTTGTTCCGCATGCCTGCTGGCCAACAAGCCTTCCCTCATTTAGATACTACCCTGTTCAAAGTGGCCAACATCAGGTCAGCTTTGAGAGTAATTTGTGCTTTTGTCAGCCAACAACCCATTAATAAGCATTTTTTCTTTATTTTATCTTGAGTGCACCCCTGGTGGTGATATGAACACTTGTGTCACTTCAAGGGTCACACATACCCCCTTATCTATGCACGCATACCCCCAAATGTCTCAACAGGGCTAGTGTTGCTGGCTTGGGTGGCCATGTTCTCTTCTTTCTTGGCACTATCTCCCTACTTCACTATGGTTCTCTGCTGTGTATCAGAGGCACTGCCATTTGAGCAGAAGCTTGAGGTAGATGGGAACTACCATTCCCCCCAGGTGAGCACAGCCATCCTTTCTGCCTGCACCTTTAAGCACCTGAGCTGCTAGTTGAGTTCTGGATACCACAGGCACAGGCTGTCCTACAAGGATTTTTAGCAAGAAACAGATGGTATTTGTGAGGATGAAACAGCTGTCAGCTTTTTAGGACATTGCAGTCACAGTATTGGAGTGGGTCCTGAGCCTTAACAATGTCCTTAAATTTTGGGGTCATCAGGAGCAGAATCTCTCAGGTTTTCTCTTCATGTACTTAGAATCCCTTCTGGAGTTTGCTGAAAAGGGAGGGGAGGGGCTATTTTCTTGTTAATTGCTTTTAGCTTATAGTGAGGTGCAGTTGTTTTCTAAATTGGGACGATCAGGGGGAGAGCTATGATACTGTTAGTCGCTGGCTTTGCTTGTATTGTCAGCAGAGATTCTCATGGGAAGACTCAAACATGTCCCTGACTCCCCTCCTTAAGTACTGCTACAGCCCATGGCTGGCTGTGTCCTCCCTACCAGTTACATGAAGCACCTGAGCCACTAGTTGAAACACTGGTCATCCGGGCCGTAGTCAGGACTTTATCCTTCTGTGCCACTGGGTTGACTCTACTTAAAGGCAGGTTTTGTTTTCTGTAAAAACAAGCTGAGTACCAGAAATGAGAGTTTCTCTTACAGGATGGGGCATTTACAAGAGAAGCAGCCAGCAAGAGCGAAGGATTGATGTTTTCCTGCTGTTGTAGTCCCTAGAAAATATGAAGGCAGGCATTATTCAACTATACAGTAGGTAAATAAATGCACTGTATTGAAAGAAGACCCAATATAGTGCATTTCAGACTGATTTTTATTATTTTTATGTTATAGGATAACATAATTATGCAGTTTGATAAAGCAAAGCATCCTAGGAGCAATATGATTATAATAAAATAAAACTAATTTAGACTGACTGTGTTAAGTAAAACTCCTCTACACTCGTCTTTCATTGTAATAAAATATTAACACTTTAGCCTGCTAGTTGTTGCATCCAGTTTAGGACTGGTGTGTGTTGTAAAGATTTTGACCCAGAAGTATTGAAGTCAGCTCTCTATAACAATTTGCTTTTATGTTGTGAGGAAGGTGTGCTTATATATAAAATATAGACAACTTTAGGTTACTATACCTTATTAAAATGGTCTACCAAAAGTGCATTTGGGGATTATTATTTATTTACAGTGCAGGTTTGAAGGCTGTTGTAGAACAAGAGTGCAGTAGTTTATATGCTTCCCTGCAAAATTTTTTTTGTATACTACATGTTCTATACATTGGTCCAGCACCAGACATTGTAAGTTATAAGGATGTGTGCTACATTTTTGCAGCCCTGGACTATAGATGCATTCTTGCATATGGATTAAAAGTGGCACATTGCTGTGTTTTAAAATGAGCTTTTATAAGAAGCTGTTTATTTGCTCATTTTTCTTTAAAAAAAGATTAGATATCAGTATCATCTAAGGTTTTTAAACTTCTACTAGAATATCTTTGTGATATTATGAAAATGTAAATACCTTTACATGTAAATGTTTTCTGTTAAGTAAGAGCAATGCTAGTATTATTTTGTTCTTAAATTAAGCATGTGGAATGGGATTTTATGTCCTTTTGTTGTAGACAAGAATGAGAATACCACAGATGAGAACAGAGCAACCTTCCTTGCAAAAGCGAGTGACGTGGCTAAAGAAGAGGAAGCAGCTGAAATGGTAGGAAAGCTCTTGGGCGAGCCAGGAAGGTTTGCCTATGTTGGACTATGTGCTATTTCCTTAGCCACGCTGTTTCCAGAAGAAGAGCACAGGTCAGTGCCTAAAATAAATTTGTGTGCATCATGAAATTATAAAAGTGAGAACTGATATGTATGCAAGCAGATTTCCATAACAATACAGGGTCATTAAAGACTTTTCAATACTGCAATGAAATGTAGAAACCAAGTAGGTTCAAGTTTGCTTATTTATTCACTCATTTATTAACAGGGTGGGTGGACTGGTTCAAGAACCATTTTCAGCTACAACCTGAACCAAATGATAGCAGTAAAGGGACATATGTACACCGAAATGTGAAACATACATTGACAAATATATTTAATTTCATACAGAAAGAAAAATAAGCAAAAGCAGGATGGTAAACAATTTAGATTACCTGCATTTTTAGAAAATGCATTACATAATGTAATGCATTTTGTAGCAAATTATCAGTAAAGACTCAAAACATTTTATATTTTAGTTGAGTCAAAGCATGCTGCAAACTAAAGTTATAAATAGATAAACAATAAAACAAATATACTAATAACCATGCAAAAAATAGTTAAGTATTGATTACAGCTGTCAATACAAGCTAAGTTAAAATGTGAGTTTTTAGGCATCTTCTAAAGCTGCCCAAAGTGGGAGAATCCTAAACAATGTGCATTGGTAAGCTGTAGAGGTATAGTATCTGAAAAGAAAAGGATCAAACACTGTGAAGCATCCCCAGAGCAGCTGACATGAAAGCTACTAAGGACATGATGATGTTTCTTTTTTCCCCAGGGCTTAGTGTAAAAGCTCCACCTCCTCGCCTCGCTTATCTTAACATTACCTTCAAAACTTCTGCAGTTCAGTTATGCCCGACATTTAGTTTTTAATTTATTCTGATTTGTTTCTGCCATCTCTGAAAAAACTTTTCTATGTCCAAGTAATCTTTTTCCTGAAGAAACTTTTTTTGTATTTCATATTTTCTACCTCTGTCCAGTCTCTGTATTGTGTAGTATTCCTAAAATCGACTTGTCTGCAGGATGCAACATTGCAACACGTTGTTGCTCTTAGAATCTGTAGAGTGCTGTCATACCTTTGTTCCCCTGTTCTTCTCTGCTGTGTACTTGGGTGTCATAGTCTTCTGTCATGCTGTTTTGTGAGCATTTCAGATGAGGTTGTGCTTATGATCTGCATAGTCACTTTGCTGCCTTTATCTTTTGACTTCTTTAAGTCACCATTTGTATTGCAATTTTTTCTGCTATTTTGTCATAGATTTATCAAACTGTTTTGCCTGTTGTAAGAAATTTTATATGATTTTTTAAAAAGTCTGTTCTGTCTTCTTTCAGACGTCTTATTTCCTCCCCGGTATTGTTGGATTGTATAGCCCAAGATATTTTATTTTGTTCTCATCTCATCTCTGCATTTACATTTTAGATTATATATTTATAAGACCCCATCACCATTTTCCCACGGCTCTCAGAATGGCCTTTTTGTTGTAGGTATTGCTGTTAGCTGTACAGCAGTTCACCTTTCAATTGTGGTTTTATAAGAATATCTGGTATAAAGTTATTGGAAATGGTTGGCCTTTGAACTAATTACTGTGGCATCATGTTTGTCAGTTTTCTTTCTGAAACTGAATTTTGTTTATCATTGCCATCCATCATGTTTTATTCAGGCTATTCCTGATGTAGTTTGCTAATCTCATGATCTCTTAATGGATTGCTAGCTTTCCAGTTAGTCTACCATGCGGAATTGTATCTAAATCTGTACCCCAACTTTCAAATCAAATGTGATACTCCAAGAGAACCACATCCACAGTTAGCCAGGTTCTGTCATCCAGAAGACAGAATTATATCCTATTTGTTTTCATAAAAAAAAATGAAATTAATAATTTCACATCTCTGCATTGATTAGAATGAGACTTTGAAGTTTTAAAATTTAATGCAGCAGAGCTTTTTTTGCACTCCGTAGTAGAAGCAAAGCAAGAATAAATTCATGATTTTGTCTCTAGAAATACCATAATTCTCTGAAGACAGCAGTATTACATAACAGGTCTGAAGTGGTGGGAAGTTTAAAATGTTTTCAGAATATGTTTAGAAATGTGTTGAATGTAACAGCATCATATATGACTAAGCATGCAGCAGTATAACACAGTGTCTGTGTAAAAATAATAGAGAAATTTCCAGACTTTTATGGAAATGTAATTTATCCAGTGCCCATCTCAGTTGCATTATTGGTGTGTTTTTGAAAATGTATATTTTTTATGTTTTGCTAACTTATTACTGAAACATAATAGTTAATTAATCATATGTATGCAGTTATAAGCACTCTGATGACTTTAAAGCTGTTTGACAGCAAAACTGGAAAAGTTATGCTTCCGGAAGTACCTGTTATCAATGTATATTTCACTGACTTAATTTCCTTGCATTCTACATTTGACAAACAGTATTACAGACTGAGGCAGTGAAGCAATTTGTACATGGTATAACAGCTTTACAAACCAGAGGCAATTTTTTCCTTTCCAAAACAATATAAACAGCAAAATAACAGATGCAAAAATATCACAGACTAGTTCAGCTCAAGTAAGCACCCTTCTCAATGCAGCTACCATCTTTTATGTTCTATATTTATTCATCACAGTCATGGATTGAGAAGAAAAGTACTTAGCTTCAGGTGCATAGACACTATATCACCTATATAAAGGACTGGTCACCCTGTATCACACCTATTTCTTATATATATATATATATATATATATATATATATATATATATATATATATGGGTTCACTATGCAATCTCGAAGTACTGAAATGTCGAATTTCAGTATTTCGAGACTGAATAGTCAAAAACCCACATACACGAAAACCCATGAACATGAATACCACAACCATGACCATTCCCACACACACACACACACACACACACACACACACACACACACACACACACACCAGGACATAATCACACACACACCAGGACATAATCACACACACATACACCTACCTAACTAAACATAACAGCATACAGAAACACACCTAACCTACCTATAAGCAGGGGGGCAAGCCCCCCTGCACCTCCCACACCCCCCTACTTATATATTCTAACTCCAAGGTTGCACTAAACGCACAAAAAACGCCACCTCACACACTAAAATCCCTACCCAATATCCTCAAACACACAACACTTACCTGAAACCCCAGATAAATCCACAAACCGCACCACACGTAACGAACGCAACACCACGATAGTGGCAAATTCGACACTTCCGCATTCGGCATAGTGTCGTTTCGAGTAAATGCACTTTCCACTATTCAGTCTCGACATACTGAAATTCAAGATTTCAGTACATTGAGATCATCTAGTGTGTGTGTGTGTGTGTGTATGTGTATATATATGTGTGTATATATATATATATATATATATATATATATATATGTATATATATATATATAAATAACTGGCTCTGAGGTTGCTATATCTTAGGACAAGGGACATTTAACTGTTGCTTTCAGTGTAATGCCACTGCTCAATGACCAAGAGTGGAATCTTTCAGTTCTGTTTTTCCTTGCTGTGCTGCTCAGCCACTCAGGATTTGTCTGTGTTCCATTTAGAGCACTGTTTGTGTCAGCAATTGTCTGACAAAAGCACTACTACCTGTTTTGACTATTTGCCTTAACCTGTCAGCCAACAGGAAACTTGACATTTGTTAATTATTAGGTCAGGTCATTTTCCTGTTTCTCTGACTTCAAAAGAAAGGAACTATTTCAAATGATGAATTCATCTCCTTTTTCAAAGCCCAAAGCTTCTTGTTTGTCTGCCACATGGTTTAATTCCTTTAAGGTCTTTGCAGATAGCTTGTGTGTTTTGGACTTTTATTACTACTACTGTAGCAGGAACTGGTTTGTATGTGTTATATCTTTGTAGCTGCTGAGGTTCGAATAGAGGTATGTTGTCTGTAGACAGTGTTGCCCATTATATGTCCTACAAGTAAGTCTGGGATGGCTCATTGAATTCTTTTACATACTGTTTACAACAAAACTGTTTTAACTGCTTTTTTTGAAAAGGGTGTTGCTTCTTATGAAAAAAACTTACCAGAATTAACCAAATTTCCACTGGCTCAAGTTTGGGCGATCTTTGTTTCACTGACTGTCTTAACTTGAGTAGCTTCTCTTATTCATTGTCTTCCTCAGTACTTAAAACTGTGTTGCTACACCCTGTACTGTTGTCTGAATGCATCTGTGGCTTTGTGGGAATCATTTTGTGGTGCATGCATTTTTGTGATTTGGTTGGGTTATTACCAGTGTGATCATATTTAGTTTGTATGAGTTGGTAGTTTCGTAATATTTTACCTTTCTCCATGGACGTATAAATCCATCACTGGACTGGCACTTTGCAACTTACCCATTCTTGATTTGCACTTATGGCTGTTGTATCCCAGCTTTTTTCCATAGTTTTCATCTCCATTGCTTGTTCCCCTTTCTTGGCATCCTTTCTTTCACTGTATTTTTTTCCTTTTTTATCACTGTATCAGTCAGTAAGCAATACTCAAACTTGGTCATCTTCAACATTCCCTTTTTCTGTTTTTTTTCTTCCAGCGTTGTGATCCATCTCACTTTCTTTTTTCATTCCCTCATGTTATTACTGTTACATTAACCAACTGTCTCACTATGATGGTTGTCTTTTGGGTAGTTGCAAGTATCTCTTCTCTTATATGAAACCGTAGCTTTGGTCCTGATTCATTTTTCTCCTGGTACTCCATTGACTGAAAAGATGGGTCTTCAAAGCTTACACTGTGTCTCCTAGCTTCATAGCTACTTACTAGGTTAGCAGTCTGTGAGGATCTTAAGAAACCTAGCCTTCCATTCCCATGGCAGTGCCAGCCACATAATTATGCAGAGTGTCAGTTCTTTTCAGTGTAGAGCTGTATTACTGTTGTGTTAATGTTGTCTTCAAAAATGCTGTGGTGTTAACTCTGTCACTTCCATTTGTAAATTGCATAATTCAAGGTCTCTCTAGTAAAAGTACATAATTGTTCCATTTAGACTGCCCAGTCACATACAACCAATAAATGATTAGCGGTATTATTTTGTTTCATATAACTTCGAAAACCTAGTCTTATGATTTTGTTTTTTTTGACATTTCCATGCAACCATCAGTTTAATTCTTTCACCAAATTAATTTAGTTGAATCAGTGGAAAAAATGGATTCAACAAAGGCAAAAGACAGAACATTCATTTCCTTCCCAGATCAGTGACCTCGTACTTCATTACTTAGCAAGTATGGGTTCATGTGGGTTTGCCTTTGCACAAAAGAAGAAAAAAATTTGCGATTTGTGACTTTTGCAGTTCTGGTCAAGAATGGTTAGTATCCTGGTCTTCTTAGACCTTGTGCAGCTATAATACAGTCCTTCGTAAGTTTTGTATGTTTTAGAATTTTGACACAATAATAATGTTTTCAGTACTTAATAGCATATCATTGATGGGGAAACTGCTGTTCTTTACTGTATTCCAAAATGCCATGGTTGTTGCCTGAAACACAGAGCTGTTGTGATATCTGAGACTAGACTAATGTGTGCTATAGCAGAGCCTACTTTGAGCCCTTTGCAGGTATCCTAGATGGTAGGGGGAATTCAATAAAGCCTACACGGAATAATTTTCTGTGCAGGCATAGTGGCATTGAACTTACAGGGAAGTAAGCAGCCATGTGATCCAGGAAACAGAACTGAGGGGCATGCATGAGCATGCTACCACGGTAGTGTCCGTGGCATGCAAACCACCTCATAAGCAAGTGAATTGCATGCAAATTCGGGTGTAGAGTGATCCAGCAAGCAGATAGGTAGTCGTGCAGATCTCATGTTGGAGTCCGAAGTGTACACAGAAAAATTCTGTGTACATGAACTTAAAAAGTGAACAGGGGCTATAAAAGCCCATTTCGAGGGTCAGAAATAACAAAGCAGACACAGATATGTGCAAAACTATGCCCTGTGTGTGCAAAAAGTAATGAAACCAAATTTAAAATACATTTTTTAATGCCCGTATTATGTTTGCATGGTGTGCAGCAGTGCGCAAACATGCCGTTATGCAAAAAAAATATTTAAAAGTGTAAAAATGAAAAAATACAATATGTGACAATAATGCATTATAGGGCCTTGCATGGATTATGTACAATGGTAGACAGACATTATACATGCTCTGAGTAACCTAGAAGGTGGCTAGTATAACAGCAGGTTGCAACAGGTCAGATTAGCAGCAGGATGTAAAGGCCATCCCTTAACTATGTTGATACTTAGAACAATTCAGTGGACTGCATTTAGAAGTATATTACTGGATAAACACAACTGTACGAGGAACAGAGCAGACATCTGAGGTGGAATGCTGGACATTCTGCAAAAACATGTACAGTGAGAGGTGTGAAGGCTGTCACCCTGTGTGTGGTGTTACATCATGTACCCCAGTTACATCATACCTCTCAACCACTTAGAGCAGGAAATCTGGACAAAGACATGAATAATAGTGGGGCAAAGGCCCAAATATAAAGAGAAGAATTAACTATTGGCCAGACAAATGTGGAAAGTTCAGAGAGTAACAGATTGTGCATTAGCATTAATGTGCTGATGTGTATGGAGTCCGTAAGTCAGA
This sequence comes from Protopterus annectens, assembly GCF_019279795.1. NCBI lineage: Eukaryota > Metazoa > Chordata > Ceratodontiformes > Protopteridae > Protopterus > Protopterus annectens. The sequence goes on along the minus strand of NC_056728.1, from coordinate 1,765,208,554 downwards.
TGTTTGGCATCATTTCCTAATGTTCAATTTATACTGATTTGCTATTAATGTACAAGAACAAGAAAATCACAATGCTATGTAAAAACGTACAAAATATAAGATGCAAAACTCTGTACATTCTATTACAAACTGTAAAGTTGATAGGTATGTGTCATATATTATGTTCAGCAAACAGTCGGGGAATGCCTTGGACAAAATATCAGGGAGGTGCTGGAGTGTTGAATCAGATGCAGCAGGAAATTGGGTGCACTACATAAAATCCAGGACTGGAGTACAGGTAGGTCTGGCCTGGAGTCACCTTGCATGTACTGACAGTCACACTGGACACGCTCCTACACTTAGCTAACTTAAACCCATGTCTGATGCCTCATCTACCGAAAGAACTGCTATGTGGAAATATGTTTGTGCATGCAGACAGCTATGTATACATACATGTCTCTCCGTATCCCTCTCACATATAATTACCCTATCAGTATGTGCACATATGTGTTAACAATATATAGCTAAATACATGTGTAGACTGATTTAGACTCTCCATATATATCTACTTAACACAGTTACATAATGCACACACACACGGCTACAGTTAGGTTGACACCCCTGTTATATAAGTATATATATATATATATATATATATGTATATATATATATATATATATATATATATATATATATATATATATACACACATACACGTGTATATGTGTGTGGGGATGTATGATTGTCCCCACTTGCATGCAGAATGCTGGTGTTATTTGCACCTACACATACAACAGTTGTCTGATGGTAACAGATCAAGGCTGCATAACGACAGAATACACTCACCCACAGAACCCCGTGCCTATGGAATGTCAACCTGTAGACAGACAGTGGTGAGCAGGTGGTGCAATGTACAATGTTTACATTGCAAGACTTGGACAGGCCATATTGTCACTGGCTAATTGTCCACCTACCAAACTGCAACCAGCCAGACATGGCGATACTGGTAACTGTACACACATAGGGGTATTAACAGGAATCCCAATGTTAGGACACTAGATACAATAACAGCATCAAGCAGTCACTCAGCAGGCCAAACGTGCTGAGTAATACAATGCCACTTTGTGTAGTCCACAAGTACTGTGGCTGCATCCACATGTAAAACAGATATGACCTGTGGTGCGTGCAATAATTATAGTGTGTAATAGTTGGTAGGGATTTAATCTCACATCAGCCACCTTGTGTGCGTGTGTGTGTGTGTGTACATATATCCCCTACAGCAGTATAGACATACACATCCGGCCTATGTCTGTGCAATGGTTATTCATTTTATGTCCCTGTGTCTACTTGCCAGCCTTTCCATTGTCCTCCTTTACAAGGCTTGCTGATGTCATCCACCTTAACAGCACTATCTGACAATCTAATAATAGATAAGCTCTGTGGTGCATGAGATAACTTTGTGCTATTGTGTATACTGCTAGATAGATAGGGGTTCTAATCTCACAACAGGTAACTGTGTGTATCTCCCCTTGCAGCAAAGAGGACATGCCTGTATGGCCTATCTCTGTGCAATGGTTATACATTTTAAGGCCCTATGACTCCTTGCCAGCCACTCCGTTGTCTTCATTTACAAAGCGTACTGATGTCATCCATCTTAACAGCACTGGCTGACAATCTAATAATAGGTTCATAGGTTCATACTAGGCTATCTGCCCTAGGGCATTTATAAGCCTAGCCAGAGAGTGTTTGGCTTTCGCCACCCATTTTAAAATAATTTTGCTATGCCCTTTTTCGAGGTTAGTATACTGTGCCTCTGTCTAACAGTGACACAGAAGTGATACCCGGGGTAAACCTACGATCTCCCATCCACTCATCAAGATTCCTCTTGAAGAGAGTCAATGAGGGACTCTGCGTAACCTGGACTGGGATTTTATTCCAGAGTGAAGGGAGCCTGTGGGTTATGAATCTGTCACTCCAGCATGTCCTATTTATTTCAGTGCTGAGGTTCAAGTCTCTCGAGCGCGTAGCTCAATGGGATTTGGATTTTCTGAGGTGCAGCATGTCCATTAATTCTGGGTTGGACATGGCTTTATACGTCAGGCACAGATCGTCTCTGAGCAGGCGGTATGCCACTGAGTAGAGCTGGAGTTTCTTTAACTGGGCAGCATATGGCATCTGTTTGAGCCCTTTGATCCTCTTGGTGAGGTACTTTTGGGGTCTTTCCAGTTGCTGCAGGTGTCTGGTAAGGTACATCCCAAAAGGGGCATTGTACTCAATTATGGGCCTGATGAGGGATGAGTAAAGAGGCACGATGACCACCCCTGATCTAGATGTGAATCCCTTCATGATTAGCTGGGCTATATAAAATGTTTTTCGAACCACTTTGGCCACGTGGTTGTCAAATGAGAGATTGCTATCAACTTGGGTCCCCAGGTCCCTAATTACTTCTTCTGTACTTAATGGATTACCACCTATGTGGTAATTTGTGGGCACTTTGTTTTTGCCAAAGGGGATGACTATACACTTTTTGGCGTTTAGCTTGAGGCCATGGCTCTGGCACCAGTTGTCTGTTTCTATGAGTCCCTTTTGGAGGATGCTTGTGTCTGCTGGAGTGTCGATTATGGCACCCAGTTTGCAGTCATCTGCAAACTTGGTCAGCCACAGTCCTTCCGTGTTGGCCTGTACCTCCGAGAAATATATACCGAACAAGAGAGGTCCGAGGACTGAGCCTTGTGGGACTCCACTTGTAACTGGTTTGGAGTCTGACATGGCTCCAGCAATTCTAACTATGTGGGTTCTGTCCTTGAGCCAGTTTGCAACCCATCTAGTGACATAGGGGTTTATCTTTAAGCTGGTGAGCTTATCTATAATGCCTGAGTGGGGTGTTGTATTGAAGGCTTTTGCGAGTTCCAGGTAGGCTGTGTGGACCACCTTCCCTTCGTCAATGGCCTTAGTGACTGTTTCAAAGAAATCAACCAGGTTTAAGAGGCAGGATCTGCCCTTAACAAAGCCAAACTGGGTAGGATCCAGTGTCTGTTGGTCCCCAATATCTTTATTTATGAGGTCTATGATGATCCTTTCCATAGCTTTGCAGACCAAGCTAGTCAGGCTTATGGGGTGATAGTTTCCAGGATCCGTTGAGGCACCACCTTTGTGGAGAGGGACCACTGTTGCTGTACGCCACTCTTTGGGTACATATCCTGTAGTAAGGCTGAGATTGAACAGTAGTTTTATGTTTGGGTTTAGCTCTTCTTGGAGTTCATGTAGGACGCAGCCTGGGACACTGTCTGGTCCCATTGATGCTGTGTTTTTTGCTTTGGAGAGGGCAGCTCTTACCTGAGCATCTGAGATGTCAGGGGGGCAGCACTCTGCTGGGATAGATATTTGCCCTTTTGGTGGGGAGGGGGGGAGCAGTTTGCACTGAACCTGTCAGCTAGGATGTTGGCAATGTCTGTGGGTTCGGTGTATTTTTTGTCATTTTGGACTAATTTTGAGCATATCTGGGAATTCCCACCCAGGTTCCTAACATAACTAAAGACAGCCTTGTGATTATCCTTAGTGTCCTGTGCAATTTTTCTCTCGAAGCTGGCCTTAGACGATTTTATGAGTGCCCGTAGTTTTTTGCTAATACTGTTCAGAGATGCCTTCCCTTTTTGGGATTTTGCTCTATCATGTAGTAGCTTCCTCCTTCTATTGTATAGTTTGTTTATGGCTGGGGTCCACCAGACAGGACGTCTGCCTTTGGAGGATTGGGACTTGGTTTTATTTGGGATTGCATGATCCATGCATTCCTGAAAGTGTTCATAGAATGCGTTTATAAAGGATTCTGTGGTCTGGGCCATATTTTCCACAGGCCCGGGGGCTTTGAAGGATTCCACCTCAGTTTTTAGAAGTGTGAAATTTGCATTAGAGATGTTTTTCACTGTGGTTTGCAGGGCAGGGGGTGGAGATGGGATGTGAATATCCAGTGAGATTAGTTTATGGTCTGATCTTACCAATGAGGGATACACTTCTGGTCTGGAGCATAGAGTCCGCATGTTGGTGATGATCAGGTCCAGTATGTATTCCCCTCTTGTGGGAGTGGTAACAAGTTGCTCCATAGCATTTGAGTTTATAAATTCTAGGAACATTTGGGCTAGGGTGTTGGAGCTAGAGTAATGCTCCCAGTCTAACCAAGACAGATTTTAATGCTAGCAGAAACCCCCCAAGCTATTTAACACTTAACAAAGGAATTTCAGAGACACACACAATATTTACTGAATGCAAGACACACAATATTTACTCACTCAAATCTTAAATAAGTGCAGAAAATATACTTAAATCAGCTTATGTACAGTTGATGTATGCAGAGAAGTCTCAGTAGCCAGCAACTCGATTAAAAAATTTTAAATGCCTTGCATGTAGTATATTTTGCCACCCACAGTCCTGGGTTTGAATCCAGTGTGTTGTACATCACTTACATTCTTGTGAACACAGCAAGTAATGACTGAGTCATGCAATTTTAACCCACTCATGTTGCTGCTACTGCATTAACTGCTACTCATGTTTGCAAGTCAAAGGCCTGTAGGTAGGGACACACTGCACATATTTGTATAGGCAAACTATATGCCGTCTACTACTCTGCGATTGGCAGTGTTACATAACAAATGTACCTTATGCACATGCCTCAATTGGACTGTAAAGGGTACTCTTACCCTGACTCTACTGTGATGACATAGCTGACACTGCTGCCTCAGTTACACATACAGCTTGCTGGTGGCCAAAGACTTCACACCCCCCCCCCCCATGTGACCTAGGCTGCTGCACATACGCAGCTGTATGTTAAGCTAGCTGCTACATACCTACCATTACCTCACAACTCCCTAGAACAAGGAATCCAGACACAACCATACACATAGGGTGGGGGAGGGGCACATGTCCAGCGACAGGGACATGTTTCACAGTTTGCCCCTACAAAAATAGTGAGCTGACAGAATAGCAGCTACTGCATTAGCATGCATAGTCTGATGGGTATGATGTCTCACATTCACAAGTCTCCCTCTTCTTACTGACCTCAACCCACAATGTTTAACACTGAACTGCCAGATAATCACAGTGTCATGGGACAATGGCCAACCATATCATGCAAAACTGTGGACATACCTCAGAAATCACAACAGTGGACAGTATTTGTACCTACCCTCTGTGATGCTGTAGTCTTCACACCTCACTAATATTTATCTCAAAGACTGAGATAGAGGCCAAGGCCTACAGTAAGGCCTTAAATATTGCATTGTAGTCTCATGTCATTGGCTAATGAAAGTGCAACCCAGCTGTTTTGGATGCAATTAGCAAGTCTGAAGCACAGATTGGTGTATAGGCAATTACCTGTTAATGAGCATTCCCTACAAAAGGCAAGCAACTGCCTATGGGGAACAGGTCTGTATGTTGCTTTACTCGGACACAATATGGTTTAGCAAGCTGTTTGCAGATGATCTGGTCAAAAAAGGATTACTTCACTCTACCAGGTATGTAATACATGTGCCCATATAATGGGATGCAGATGGGAGGATGGAGGTATGGGGAAAAGGGATTACAACAGTAGGCCTGTAGTACATCTATGGCATTGACATGTTGTTGATACTCTGTTGTCCAATAGCTACAGGCATAGCTATCAACTGTCCCTGTTTTGACTCAAATCACAGCTCTGCCCCCGTTACTTACTCCTACAATGGTCAGCTCCTCTAGGAAAGCTAGTGGATTATGAGTTAGACATATTAACAGTACATAAGGGTGTACACAGCTGTAATATCACACGATGTACTGTAATTCACCTCCTCTCAGTCTGTCAACGTTACAGAGAAATAGTCCAGACATTGTAAAGGTGTCCCTGATGTACTCTGGCTAGGTCACTGTTTTGTTGACATTTGCACCGCATTGTTTGAGAACCATGACTAACATACCTGTCAAACCCTTACAGCAGGAATTCAGGTCATAGCCATTATTAGTGGGGGGACACAGGCCCAACCTCAATGACAGAGTGTACATATTGGCCTTACAAAGTAAGACTATGAATAAACTAACGGATATTACAGTAGAGTGCTTTCTGAGGGGGTCCGGCATGTGACAGATTCTCTATATTCTGCCAACAACCATCAGTGACTGGCCAATTGTTTGTCAACCATTTGTCAGACATCCACATATCTGTGCCAAAAGGACCACATCTATGTGGCACACATTTACATTCTGCAAACATCTGTGTAGTGGAGAGGTATGATGTCTACAGGGAAGATATACTACTGCAGGTTTGCATTGCTGTCTGTCATTGTGGCACACTGGTGTTGCTGGACTGTCCCCATGTAGTTGTTGTAATAGCACACAACTATTTGTCTGACAGTGGCTGTATGACATAGTAGCAGGACTTTGCCCATAAGGGACATGCCACAGTAGACTGCAGTGATGGTTGTGGAGAAATACAGCAGAGTGTCCTGGCATGCAGGGACATAACTGTTATTGCTATTTGATGATAGCCACATATGTATTGTGTTTAGACTGCGGGGTATGATGTGCGAGGGAGCGGTGGATAGTGCCGCCTATTTTGGTTGTGCATGGTCTCTACATAGTGGATGTCCACGTATCTGGTCCTGTGATGTGTTCCCCTCTTGTTGTCCTTCAGGAATGATGTCTTGCAGGAGGCACCCAGTATTTACAGCCGCAGAAAATAATGTTATTCTGGATGGTTTCAGACTGCATCATCACATTCTGTGTCTAGGAGTCACCAAAATCATGGCAAACATGCAGCACTGTGGGCTGATCTCATCATGGCAGTGAACCGAATCACCCAACAGGACCGGACCTATGAGCAGGTCCAACACCTGGCCACAGATATGGTCAATGCTGCACAGCAGGGGGCAGCTGTAGTGGCCAGGGACCTTGCTGCCACAGGTGGAGGGCCTGAAACAGTTCAACTACTCGTGGCCACAGAGGAATTCCTTGCGAACCTGGGGTCAGCCACCGGCTCCCAGCCATCCATCATCCCATACATCCTGGAGGTGGGTGCCACAGTGTCCACATCAGAGGTGCATACAGGTAAGCTTACTGTGTTCATCAGTGTAATACTGTATCAGTCATTGTGGCAGGCTCTGCATACCAGTACACGGGTGTCAGGTCTATCTACATGGGGGGGGGTTGGTTTTAATGCACAGTTGTGCACACATACTCAGAATGTCAGCAATGTAGGCAGTAACACATTAGCTACTGTATATGTGGATATACGCATATATTACCTTGTAACAATGCAACATGTGGTATTGCTCACAATACCTCTCCCTCACATTTTCATAGGTATGTTAGGTGTGGCCGGAGTCCGTGGTCCTGCACCAGGTAAGTGTGATACTGTTGTTTGACAGATCGTACATACCCTAAGAATATTAAGGGCTGCCATGTTGCCCAAGGCACAACTGTTGTGCTTAGCCAGAGTAGAATATTTGTATGTTCCATTTCAGAGGAGTTAACTGAAGTGCACAGAATGGGTAATCACAGCTGTGCATTTGCAGGATCATTAACACATTTGCATTTATTGTTAAGAATAACTATGCAGCCTGCTGTACAGGAGGCAATCACTCCCAGATGCGTGTTCACACACAATAGATAGATGGTACACACCTGAGGCACTGATACTACAACTGGCATATTATGCTCAAGAAATGTGCACTGGGTTTTAGGTGTAGGTCTATCAGATACACTGTCATATTGATTATCTCACATGTGTATTGTACTGGCAATGTTAACCGGATGAAGCTGCTGTGCATGTTATAAAGGGCCTGTCTTACCTGTGTATGTTGTTGTGTGTTTGCATGTTGTGCATGGGATCAGAAATAAGATGTGGGATGTGTAACACAGTTGTGGCTCCTCACCTGTATGTGTCTGTGGATTACCATACATAATAGTGCAGGTAGTAATGCACTGATTTTGTCTTCCTCCTCATAGGTGAATGTGGGGGTTGGCGTCGTCCCCCTCACAACCTGATGTCAGTGTCTTATCAGATCCGATGATGATGGTGGTCATAGTGAGGCAAAGGTGGGGTTGTTGGGGGCTGAATCTGTCTCAGTGGTTGACATCCCACTTCCTCCCCCATTGTCTTTGCACACAGTCAGTATGCCCAGGCATACCCAGTCCCCTAAGGTCACAGATATCGGACAGTCAGTGGTTGGAGACATTGAAGAGGACAGTGTAGCAACTATGGCATCAGTGAGTGAAGACACTGGCCATAGCCAGAGAGCTGGCATGGTCCCACACAGGCAAACTGATAGGGGTGCTTGAAGGAGGACTGCTTCCTATCCACCATCTGTCACAAGTATTACATCATGGGTCACTCATCACATATTTCGGTCCATCATGGAGGCACAGGAACATTCCGAACGCAACACCAGATGAATGCTCCAGATTATGGATGCAGCACAGTCCGACATCCGTGACTGCCACCACCGCGCAGGTGATGCCATGGATCATTTCACTGATGTAGTGGACAGATGGTGGGCTGAGACAGTGTCAGTCTTTCACCGGATATTGTGCTGGAACATCTGGTTGAAGTAGGCCATTGAACATGTGGATGTAAGTCAGCCACACCATCTGCTGAGACTCCACGTGGCCATGCACACTCAAACTCCCGTAGTGGCAGTACCTCCAGCACTACAGATGGAAGTGTGCTGTCCACACCAAAACGTGTCAGGCCATGGGCATGTGGTCTTGGGTGGCCCTGTGGGGAACATGGGCCCAGCAGACACCACCAGCTTTTAGCAGTGCATCTGACCCTGGGCATGATGGTGTCAGTGCCACTCCTGGCAGAGACAGTTCCCGTGTTTGTGGCCAGAGACAGTGAACTGCCCACTATGCCATGTACGGTCCACACCTGTCCAACATACACATGTGTAGGTCTAGCACTGGCCTTGACTGTGTACACGCACACCCTCAAACATCACTGTCACATGCAGGTCAACAATACACACACACACACACACACACACACACACACACACACACACACACACACACGTCAGCTTACCATGGCCCATATAACCAGCACCCCTTCCTGACTCAAACACATGCTGTTAACTGTTTGGCACAGCCTAGGCCTCTAGCACCCCCACACCACACCCTGTGCATGCGATGATACCTGGGCCCCATCTCTGCCATCGATGCAGGGACATGCAAATATGTGTCTGATGCCCAGGTTGACTATATTACTTTACATGTACTTGTATAGTGCGGTATTATGCCATGGCAGGTGGTGTGGGCCATGACAGCTGCTGTATGCTGGCATGCGTCATTACAACACATCAAACTGTGCATGTTTGTTGCATGACATTAGACAGGCGGTAGTGTTACAGAATGACAGGTGTCTCACAGATCAGTGTATGTTTCTGTTCCAGGGGTCTGAGTGGCTAAGCTACAGACACTTGCTGGCAATACAGCAGCATGGGATGGCATGGCAGCACAGCAGAAGTAGGATATCGGCTAGGTTGGGCTGTATACTTGCATGGTTGCCTAGTTTCATATATGTCGAACACTGTGTCAGGGACAATGGGGGCAGTCAGAGTAATCATGCATGCATACCCTGTGACAAGGTCTGCTACCCTTTATACGTGTCACCTGGGTGTTCCATACATACAAATGTAGGTGGTGGTGGTTAGCAGTTATGCCTAGGTAGATGTGGGCTATATAGGGCCAGCAGCTAGTCACGGGTCAGTAAAATACATGACCCTTGCACATAAGTAGCCCATATGGCCATATGTGTACTGCTGCAAGGGAATATATTTGCTTGTGCGCATACACACACACACTTGGCTTATGTGAGATTACAGCCCCTACCTATCTAGTAGTATACACTATAACACAAAGCACGCATCACATGTGCCATGGAGTTTATCTATGACTGTACTTATTTGCTTGTTTCACTTGAAAGAAAGTTACTGGTTGTCATTTTTGCATTTAAGTTACCTGTAACATGTTGCATTTAAGTTACCTGGCACTTGCCCACTAAAGCAATTATATAAGTCAGCACTAAAAAATTAAAAGCACTACACCCTCACAAACTCCCCTTGAGTACCTTGTTCCCCATTAGCCCTTTTTTTTCAATTATAAAGGAATTCCCAATACTATTCTAGCATGTCCAAAGGTCAGTTGTCAATCTCCTCTCCGGTCCAGCTGGTGAATCTGGGGATCTTGAGGCAATGTTACAACTGCCTCATGTACACAGACAACCCTCTCCTCCTCCCAACAAATTCCAACACATGTGAGAGATGCAACCAGATAGCCATACTGGAGGCTAAGCTCTCTCAACTCAGTACTGGCGTAACCAGTCAGGAGGAGAAGGAAACCACACTCACTACAATTCCAGTCTCACATAGACCTACCACGACAGCAAACCAAACACATAAACACACAAAAACATACTCGGAGGCTCTAAATAAAAATCTGCCTAAGCAGCAGAGACCTCCAAAGCAGACACCCAAGCAACCGCTACCCCAAAACAAAACACGTACAACACATAGCTCACAAAGCCAGTGTGCCGAACAGTCACAGCCCTTAAGGCTAAACAACACACCTGATACACTTGTAATAGGTGACTCTATCATCAGGCATACTGACGTCCCGCTCACCAGGCTGAACAAGGAGAAGGTCACGGTGAGCTACCTGTCTGGCGCTAGGATCCGCCACATAACACAAGCACTCAGGTCACTCCAAGGCAAGTACAAATATGACTCAGTCATTGTCCATGCTGAAGTGAATGACCCGAGACGTACCTCCCTGGACTACATGAAAAGAGACATAGAGGAGCTCTCTGAGCATGTAGCCCAGGCCGGTATGTCCCTGACCTTGAGTAGCATCTTACGCTCACCAAGAATTATGCCATAATATGAAGACAGGATGATCAATTTCAACAACTGGCTTAAGTATTGGTGAAATTCAAAGGGGATCCAGTGCCTGTCAGCCTGGGATGACATGCTCGACAAGCCACGATGCTTTGCTAGGGACGGCTTGTACCTGTCACCTCTGGGCTTTCGGATATTGGCAAAAGCTCTTGCTACCCCCATAGTGCCTTTTTTAGGCAAGGCTCAAAAGACAAACCCACCTCCATAGGTATCACAAGGGATAAGAAACTAAGAGTAATGCTACTCAACGCCAGAAGTCTAAACCTCAAGATGCATGCACTCGAAACTCTCCTTAGCATGGAGAACATCGATATCTGTGCAGTAACAGAAACATGGTTCAAGGCTCCCGAGAGCACCCCAGCACTACCAGGTTATACCTCATACCATGCTTTTTGGCCCCAAAACTTGGACCGAACCACAAAAGGAGGGGGAGTATCAATATTCATCAAAGATACCCACACCTCCAGGTTGGTGGCACAGCACGAAGCATCAGAGACTATCCATGTGCATCTAACAGTGGGTAAAACTGCCTTCCAGTTTATAGCCTGCTACAGACCACCCTCCCAAACCCAGGAACCCCACTTGGTCTTCCTGAGAACACTGGAAAATATGAAGGTCTCTCCAAACACCATTATATTGGGCGACTTCAACTACCCAAACATAGAGTGGGAGCATTACTCTAGCTCCAACACCCTAGCCCAAAGGTTCCTAGAATTTATAAACTCAAATGCTATGGAACAACTTGTTACCACTCCCACAAGAGGGGAAAACATACTGGACCTGATCATAACCAACATGGGGACTCTATGCTCCAGACGAGAAGTGTATCCCTCATTGGTAAGATCAGACCATAAACTAATCTCACTGGATATTCACATCCTGACTCCACCCCCTGCCCTGAAAACCACAGTGAAAAACTTCTCTAATGCAAATGTCACACTCCTCAAAACCAAGGTGGAATCCTTCAAAGCCCCCGGTCCTGTGGAAAATACGGCCCAGACCGCAGAATCCTTTATAAACGCATTCTTTGAACACCTTCAGGAATGCATGGATCATGCAATCCCAAATAAAACCAAGTTCCAATCCTCCAAAGGCAGACATCCTGTCTGGTGGACCCCAGCCATAAACAAGCTATACAATAGAAGGAGGAAGCTACTACATGATAGAGTAAAATCCCAAAAAGGGAAGGCATATCTGATCAGTATTAGCAAAATACTACGGGCACTCATAAAATCATCTAAGGCCAGCTTCGAGGGAAAAATTGCACAGGACACTAAGGATAATCACAAGGCTTTCTTTAGTTATGTTAGGAACCTGGGTGGGAATTCCCAGATATGCTCAGAATTAGTCCAAAATGACAAAAAATACACTAAACCCACAGACATTGCCAACATCCTAGCTGACAGGTTCAGCGCAACCCCCCCCCCACCAAAAGGGCAAATATCTATCCCAGCAGTGTGCTGCCCCCCTGACATCTCAGATGCTCAGGTAAGAGCTGCCCTCTCCAAAGCAAAAAACATAGCATCAGTGGGACCAGACGGTGTCCCGGGCTGCGTCCTACATGAACTCCAAGAAGAGCTAAACTCAAACATAAAACTACTGTTCAATCTCAGCCTTACTACAGGATATGTACCCAAAGAGTGGCGTACAGCAACAGTGGTCCCTCTCCACAAAGGTGGTGCCTCAACGGATCCTGGAAATTATCGCCCCATAAGCCTGACTAGCTTGGTCTGCAAAGCTATGGAAAGGATCATCATGGACCTCATAAATAAAGATATTGAGGACCTACAGACACTGGATCCTACCCAGTTTGGCTTTGTTAAAGGCAGATCCTGCCTCTTAAACCTGGTTGATTTCTTTGAAACAGTCACTAAGGCCATTGACAAGGGGAAGGTGGTCCACACAGCCTACCTGGACCTCGCAAAAGCCTTCAACACAATACCCCACTCGAGCATTATAGATAAGCTCACCAGCTTAAATATAAACCCCTATGTCACTAGATGGGTTGCAAACTGGCTCAAGGACAGAACCCACATGGTTAGAATTGCTGGAGCCATGTCAGACTCCAAACCAGTTACAAGTGGCGTCCCACAAGGCTCAGTCCTGGGACCTCTCTTGTTTGGTATATATTTCTCGGAGGTACAGGCCAACACGGAAGGACTGTGGTTGACCAAGTTCGCAGATGACTGCAAACTGGGCGCCATAATCAACTCTCCAGCTGACACAAGCATCCTCCAAAAGGGCCTCACAGAAACAGACAACTGGTGCCAGAGCCATGGCCTCAAGCTAAATGCCAAAAAGTGTATAGTCATCCCCTTTGGCAAAAAAAAAAGTGCCCACAAATTACCACATAGGTGGTAATCCATTAAGTATGGAAGAAGTAATTAGGGACCTGGGGACGCAAGTTGATAGCAATCTCTCATTTGAAAACCATGTGGCCAAAGTGGTTAGAAAAACATTTTATATAGCCCACCTAATCATGAAGGGATTCACATCTAGATCAGGGTAGGTCATCGTGCCTCTTTACTCATCCCTCATCAGGCCCATAATTGAGTACAATGCCCCTTTTGGTATGTACCTTACCAGACACCTGTAGCAACTGGAAAGACCCCAAAAATACCTCACCAAGAGGATCAAAGGGCTCAAACAGATGCCATATGCTGCCCGGTTAAAGAAACTCCAGCTCTACTCAGTGGCATACTGCCTGCTCAGAGGCGATCTGTGCCTGACGTATAAAGCCATGTCCAACCCAGAATTAATGGACATGCTGCACCTCAGAAAATCCAAATCCCATCGAGCTACGCGCTCGAGAGACTTGAACCTCAGCACTGAAATAAATAGGAAATGCTGGAGGGACAGATTTATAACCCAGAGGCTCCCTTCACTCTGGAATAAAATCCCAGTCCAGGTTAGGCAGAGTCCCTCATTGACTCTCTTCAAGAGGAATCTTGATGGAGTGGATGGGAGATCGTAGGTTTACCCCGGGTATCACTTCTGTGTCACTGTTAGACAGAGGCACAGTATACTAACCTCGAAAAAGGGCATATCAAAATTATTTTAAAATGGGTGGCGAAAGCCAAACACGCTCTGGCTAGGCTTATAAATGCCCTAGGGCAGATAGCTTAGTATGAACCTATGAACCTATTTAACAGACTGAGCTACTGAGTCAGTGCTGTAGCAGGTGTATTTGCAAGATATACAGTATGTGCATACATACAGTCTGTGAAACACGTCTGCATCCATCATTTTGTGCATGGCTTTCAAAGGCAGTTGTGCAGCTGAGTCCCAGTTGTATACATATACTTTGCCATTACTGCCTTAGCAGGTGTGTTTAAAGATGTTGCTGATAAAAGGGAACATTTACCTGCTGTCATACCTCTCAACCTGTTAGAGCAAGAAATCTGAACAAAGCCATAAATAAAAGTGGGACAAAGGCCCATACATAGGGACAATCTATGAATATTGCTCTTACAAACTTAAAATTGTTGATAGAGTAACAGGTTTTGCATTGGCATGTGTTTTCTGAAAGGTATGAGGTGTGAAACTGAAATGTCTTTTGTGGTTTTCTAACCACAGTCTTTAATGACCTGCCACTAATTTGCCAGAAAATACGATTTTATGAAAACCGGGCCAAAAATAGGGGTGAAAACTCTGGACATTCTGCAGCAATCTGTACAGCTGACAGGTATTCCTGCTATCCCAGGCCTCCTGTACTGGTATAATGTTTGCATCACAGTCCCAAGTACACTCCCATTTTTCCCATTATATGTACTTGCAGTGTGTCAGTAGCAATCTGTATATTTTGCTGGAAAAACTTATTTTAATTCAGAGCTGAGTGGCCCAGTGGGCTAATGCACTATGCTGTAGTTGACAGGGCCTGGCTTCTAGCTGTGGCAGGGGTGATTATTTTGCAGATGTACCTAACAATGTGAGAAACATATAAGATCAGTAAGACACTTTTAAGCTTAGCTGCTTAGCTCTGCTCAAATCCGTGTTAAAAAGTTGATATAATGCAGGCGCTAGAAATACAGCTATAATTCCACAATTATTGCAATAGAAACTTTATTTAATTTACATTAACAGGGTTAATGCTTTAGTCCTCCCTGTTTATTGCACTATAGTTGGCAGTAGTCAGTTATTGTAGTACAGGCCTATGTCCACATTCATTCCAGTGCACAAATCTTTATTCTGATTATACTGCTTTCTGCACTTGATTTAAGTCATTTTTTTTCATTTAACTGCATTTATTTTAACGGCATTTGCTTTAATATTGCTACACACTCAAGTGTGTAGCTTACACTGCATTTAAAGTATATTACCTGTGCGAGAAAATCTGCTCTTCAATTTTTTTTCCCTTAAGATCTTGCTAGATCTCTACTCTCTTGCACTTTAATATGCTTATTTACCTAGCACTTCATGAGGCTTTTTGTAGCAATTATTGTAGCACACATAAGAGCTGTCAGCACTTGATGTCCTATAAGGAAACAGCTCCAGTACTTAGTAATGATGACCATCCCTCCTGGCATGTCTAAAGGTCAGTTTCCTGTGCTTTCTCCTATTAACCCGGTGAACTTGGGCATTCTGAGGCAGTGTAGCAACTGCCTCATGTACACAGACAGCCCTCTCCTCTTACCTCCCAACATTCAGACTTGTGAGAGATGTGCTTATATCTCCAAATTGGAAGCTATGCACTCTCCAGCCAAGACCGGAAGAGCTGGTCAAGAGGAGAAGGTCAACACCTACACCACACCACTTGGAGCACATACCCCTCCAGAACACCCACCATCACAGCCCTCACATAAAAAACACAAACCACACACCCACCTTAGTGGAGGCTCTCATTAGAAATCTACCCATACAGCAGGGACCTCCATGGCAGAAATGCACTTGACAACCACAACACAGCACAAACCACAAGTCACATAGCTCACCTACACAGTGTGCCCCTCAACCTAAGCCTCTAAGGCAAAACAGCTTGCCCAATACAATAATCATTGGTGACTCAGTAGTGAGGCACACTGATGTCCCACCGAAAAGGTTGAATAAGGAGAAGGTAACAATCAACTGTCTGTCAGGTGCCAGAATCCATCATATAACACACACGTGAATTTGTCATTGTCCATGTGGGTGTGAATGACCTGAGATGCACCTCCCTGGACTACATGGTGGAGCTCTTGGATTATGTTGCCCAGGCAGGTATGACCCAAACCTGAGCAGCATCCTACCAACGCCCAGAATGATACCGCAGTACAAACAGAAAATTATTGACTTCAACAATTGGCTAAGTTTCTGGTGTCATTCTAAGGGGATCCAGTATCTGTCTGCTTGGGATGACATGATTGACAGACCTCGATGCTTTGCCAGAGATGGCCTGCATCTGTCACCCCTGGGTTGCTGGGTACTGGTTAAGGCTCTTGCCACCCCTATAGTGCCTTTTTTAGGTGGTGTTCCAAAGATCAAATTACCAATGTAACAGCTGTAAATAAATGCAGTCTGAGGGTCATGCTGCTCAACACTTGAAGTCTAAATCTCAAGATGCACTCGCTTGAAGCACTCCTCAAAATGGAGCACATTGACATTTGTGCTGTAACAGAGACCTGGTTTAAAGCATCAGAAATCACCCCTGCACTACCAGGCTATAACTCATTCCACACCTTTTGGCTCCAGAATATGGACCGAAGCTCCAAAGGCAGTGGTGTCTCCATATTCATAAAGGATATGCATACCTCCAGACTAGTAGCCCAGTGTGACGCATCTGAGATACTCCAGGTACAACTAACATTGGGTAAGACAGCGATTCATCATACCCTGCTATAGGTCCCCAACCATGTTCCAAGACTCTCACTCCACATTCCTAAGCTCCCTGGAAACTATTATGATCCAGCCCAACACTCTCATACTAAGTGATTTCAACTACCCCTCCATCAACTGGGAAAACAACTCATGGACCAATGCACTGGCCCAACGCTTTCTGGAATTCATCAATTCCAATGCCCTGGACCAGCTCATTCTTACCTCTACTAGAGGAAGTAACATCCTTGACCTGGTTATTACTAACACAGGCAACCGTTGTTCTACACCAATAGTTAATTCCTCCCTGGTTAGATCCGACCACAAACTAATCACCATGGAAATCCACATTTCACCCCGCCCCCCCAAAAAAAAAGGTATCCACCATGAAAAACTTCTCCAAAGCTGACTTTGGACTCCTAAAAACAGAGGTGGCTAACTTCATGGAACCCATGCCAATGGAAAATAGATGCATGACTACTGAATCATACACAAATGCACTGTACAAACACGTACATAAATGCATGGAACTAGCCATACCCAACAAAACCAAGACGCTCTCCTCCAAAAAAAGGAAGCCAATTCAACACAAGGAAGAAATTGTTGCAAAAAAAGGTGAAGTCCCAAGAATGGAAAAATTCCCTTATCAGTCTCAGCAAAAAGTTGAAATCCCTCATCAAAACCTCCAAAGCCAGCTATGAAGGCAGAATTGTGGCAGATACTAAAAACAACCAGAAAACCTTCTATAATTATACCAGGAATCTCCATGGCAGTACCCAGATTAGCTCTGAGTTACTGCACAGTGGTACCTCCTATACTGAGCCAACAGATATTGCCAGCATACTGGCTGACAGATTCAGTACCAACGTTGCCCCCCCCCAGGAACAATCTCAATACCAGAAGAATGCCAGGCACCCAGCATTACTGTAACACAGGTTAAAGCTGCATTGTCCAAGGCCAAGTATACAGCTTCCATGGGACCTGACAATATCCCTGGCTGTGTTCTACATGAATTGCAAAGTGAGCTGGCACCACATCTGTGTGCCCTATTCACTCACAGCCTCACCTCAGGCTTTGTTCCTACCGAATGCTACAGTTATCCCTCTCCATAAAGTAGGAGTGACTACAGACCCTGGAAATTATTGCCCCATTAGCTTGATGAGTCTGATATGTAAGGCTATGGAGCGCATCATCATGGACCTAATTAACAAGGATATAGGGAATCTCCAAACTCTAGATTTCCATGCAATTTGGTTTTGTGAAAGGTAGATCATGCCTGCTCAACCTGGTTGACTTCTTTGAGTCAGTCACCAGAGCTGTGGATAAAGGTAAGGCAGTTCATGCAGCCTACCTCGATCTGCCCAAGGCCTTTGATACCATTCCTCACTCAGGAATTATTGATAGACTCACCAAACTAGGCATCAACCCCTATATTGTTAGGTGGATTGCAAATTGGCATACAGAACTCACAGTGTGAAAGTAGCACACTCCAAGTCAGACTGCCAACCAATCATGAGTGGAGTCCCACAGGGATCGGTCCTGGGTCCTCTCCTGTTTGTCATATATTTCTCAGAAGTCCAGGCCAGCACTGAGGCACCCTGGCTAACCAAGTTCGCAGACGACTACAAGCTGGGAGCCATTATTAACTCCCCAAGTGATGCAGACATCCTACAGAAAGGCCTCCCTGAGACCAATGACTGGTGTTGAAACAATGGCCTTACGCTTAATGCCAAAAAATGCATAGTCGTCCCCTTTGGGAAAAACTCATTTCCCACTAATTACCACTTCAACGGGAGCCCACTGAACACTGAAGGCATTATAAGAGATCGGGGGACGCAGGTTGACAGCAACCTCTCCTTTGACCACCACATTGCCTCTGTGGTCAGAAAGTCCTTCTGTGTAGCACATCTCATTGCCAAGAGTTTTGCATCCTGGAAGAAAGCGGTCATAATTTCTCTCTACTCTATGATTAGTCTAATGAGGGAAATGTCCCATTTGGCATGTACCAACAGTTGGAGAGGCCACAAATGTACCTCACGAAGAGGATCCTAGGCTTTAAAGACATGCCCTACATGGACATACTCAAAAAACTCCAGCTAATCTGTGTCTCATATCGTCAACTAAGATGTTATCTCTGCTTGACTTACAAAGCTATGTCTGACCCAGCTCTGTTAAAAATGCTACATCTAAAGAAATCCCATTCCCTCTGCACCACATGCTCCAGAGACCTCAACCTCATTACCACAGTCAACAGAACATGCTGGAGGGACATGTTCATAACCCAGGGACTGCCCATGCTCTGGAATAGACTTTCCATACATGTCAAGCAGAGCACCTTACTGGCCCTCTTGAAGAGAAATCTTGATGAGTGGATGGGAAATAGTTCACCCAGGGGATCACTCCAGAGGCTCTACTTGATAGAGGCACTGGTAACTAACATCGGATGGCACAATGCTAGGGCACTTCTGTGGGCTAGGCTTGTAAAGGCTCCATGGCCATTAGCCTAGCACACACCTATGAACCTATGCATCTATTGGCAGTTAATGCTTTAATCTTTCTTGCTTATTTGACTATAGATTGCAAATTAATCTGTGCTCGTCACACTCATGGTGCAACCTGGCCAAGCATCCTGCATGAGCCTTTAGGTTGTGAGCTCTCTTCTCTGCAGCTGTAGGAAGAGAAACACACCATTATGCAAACCTGTCTATCAAACATTCAGATTAGGTATTGATAAAACACTGCTAATAGTACTTAAAACTTGTGGGGCATTCCCAGCCCAGGCTTCCTGGACCTAGGTGTCCAGAAGATCCCCATTCTGATGCTTCAGGTCTTCATAGTGGTGACGGACCTGCTCACCTGTGCGGGGATGCCAGTAGCACTTGTGAGATTGCATGCTTGCTAGTCCCAGGCCTCCACCTTGCACTCTGAGCCCTGGAAATGCCCCTGCAGCAGCCGGTCTTCATGGTCTTTCACCAGGAGTCCAACCATGACCCTGGACTCCAGAATGCCCCACCCCTGTGCCAGGAAGCGCGCACCCTCTCCAATGACTGCCATAGTTCCTGCACAGTTCAGACTCCAACTGGTTATGCTGTATTCCCACCTGTTGCACTTAATCTAGCCTGTTTTCCCACACTTACATGCCATTGAGCATTTTTTAAAAATGAGGCATGTTGCTTGGCATTATGCAAACCAGCATAGCTCAGCTGAACAGTGCTTAAACTGGTAATGCTTAGCAGTGTGCAAACCAGCTAAGCACAGGCCAAGTGGTCCCAAGCAATGCCTAAACAGAGATTGTTTTAGCAGTGCTTATCATGGCTTAGCAGAGCTTAGCTGAGAGCAGCAGATCGTGATTAAAAAATAATTGGCATAAATTGTATTTCGAAAATTTTATTTCCCTTTCACATATTCAAACCCAGCACCTACTGCACATACAGATGTAACTCTATCCACTTGGCTACATGGATATGTAGAATGCTGCTGTAATTTTACATATACCTCTGAGCCATGTTTAAGCACTGCAACTTGCCGCGCAAACCTGCTAAGCAGTGCTTAAACTTGACCTTTGAATCAAAAATGTAATGCATCCGGTTTCTATTTTTAGATGTCTGGCACGTGTCACTTGCGTGCCGTGCAAACTTTAAAAAAAAAATTAAATACATTGATATCATGCGCATGGACAGTGCAGGGGGTGTGTTACCCATCTGCAGACACAATTAGTGACACACTCCCTACACTGATTTAATAACCGTGTTCCACAGCTCTCCCTCAGCAACGCGTCTTCATTAATATGCATGATGCACTATCGAAGGGGAACCGCATACACAGACACAGTAACTTCCGTGTAAGCTCTACACTATGCCTACACGGAATTTATTAAATCTGCGGGGGGGTTTATTTGCTGTTTGACATGACCTTATTGCTAATGCAGAAACAAGTTTAATGCTTGTTTTCACATTATAGGTTATTGGGAATAATTTGAACATCATGTGAAAAATTAATGAAAATGATCAAAATTATGCCAGTATATGGTCTATAAACGAAAAACACCATAATCAGCATACTAAATAAACTAAAAAAATAAAAAATGCCACACGGGTAAGCTCAGAAAACCTTTAATAATGGGGTTTTAATGCTTTCATTCATACATCCACAGAACTTCATCAGAAACTGAACTCTAACAAACTCCTTCCCCTTTAAAACTGCAAAAATAGCACCAAAAAAACTGAACAAATCCTTTAAGGGACCAGACCATTAAAATAGTGAAAAACATACACATTAAACAATTAGTAAAGGCTGCTGCTAGTATTATAAAATATTAAAACATTGAAACAAAAATAAATATTTAAACTCAAAATATTCACGACTAAAAAAGTGTATATATATATATATATATATATATATATATATATATATATATATATATATATATATATATATATATGCCATAAATTAACATTTAAAAGTACAAAAACATAAACCATGAACCAAACAGACAAAAATCTTTGACAGACTTAGGAAAGACAACCAGATTTGATTTTTAAAAGTGGTTTGATGGAGGTTAAGTCATTCCTCCCTGGGGGGCTAGTAGTATTCAACAAGGCTTGTTAATAAAATTCCTTTCTTTCAACCAAGGTCTTCCACTCACCACCCCTTTCAGGGTGTTCAACCTTCTCCAAGACCAAGAAGGAAAACTTTTTAAAATATTTAGATCGCAAGGTAGATTACAAGGTGTGTCTGTACAGGGCTTTGAAGTTGTGTACCTTGCTTATAGCATATAAATGCTGATAAATACAGACCCTCAAAGGGTCTATAGTTTTCCCAACAAAGGGCCTGTAGTTTTTCCAACATAGAATGCTGGATATGAAGAACAAAAAGTTATGTACACCACCCCCATTGGTGTTACAATCAAACCTGCCCTTAAAAATAAAAACTAGTCCACAGAAAAAACAATCTCCATAACAATTAACAGTGCAGGAACATAAAACAACTGCAAGCACAGAAAAAATGAGTCTACACTGAAATACACGGCTGTAATACTCAAATAAGATGACTCATAAAATAAAACCAGCAGAGCTTAATGTAAAAAGTAAGCGCATTTGTGAACAAGTCACTTCATCAGACATATCTTCTTTACAGCCTACAATTTATACTCAACAGAAGTTGAAATCAACCAATCACAAACATCATCTAATCAAATTATTAATTAAAAAAAATGTATACAAAAATGTATAAGAAATGTGTATTATATAGATGTTATGTGATCCTATCTCGCCTACATTCTGTACTGATGGGTTTGGAGCCGATCCTCAGCTCCGACTCGGCACGCTATACTATAGAGCGAAGTTTCTAATTGGCTGAGCTATTCTGCATCCCAGGATGCACCACTACTACTTCCCCAGATCTCGTTTGCCGCTTGATAGCAATAGACGTGATCTCGACTTGGCTGGGCTAAGTACTATTTACTGACTAATTTACTGTCAGAAATTTTCTAATTTTTCACCCAAAAGCTGTTTTAACAGCTACTTGTCGTTTCTAGTGGTTTTTGTGGAAAGTTTGTGTGAATTTTGTTAGCGCTAGGTTCCCACTTTATTTAGTAGGGGTTTTCTCGTGCTCTACTTCAAACTGTGTTATACCCTTGTGTTGCTTAATATTTGTGTAGTAATTATTTTTTCTAACGTCAAGGTCCCGTTTTAGTTAGAGGGGCCTTGCCCTCGCGCTCTGCCAGAGCTGTGTTATAGTTTCTGCCTGTGGGCCTATCCTGTTTAAATTAGAGGGATTTGGTACCTCTGTGGTAGTTTTTGTCCTAGTCTGTTTTTGGTAGTGTGTCTTTGTAGAGATGTCGAAGGAGTATAGGCCTTCGGGTTTTAAAAAATGTACCAAGTGTGGGTACAAGATGTCAATCACGGATGACCACTCTCTATGTGTTTATTGCCTAGGTCCTAAACACCTCCAAGAGAGGAAAAACAAATTGATATTGAAGGGGCTCATCACCCCTTCTTTTGAGGAGGCTTTATCTTCTTCCCCCTCCCCTTCCAGGAAGAAGAAGTCTTCGGCTCCGACCAGTCCGTCGGAGCCGACAGCAAAGAAATCAAGGCAGGCTTCTCTGTCGGCTCCACGGACTTCGGAGCCGAGGTCTGAACGGTCTGCCTCGATACCTCCAGCCTCGACTCCTCTGTCTTCGGAGCCGAGCGCTTGAGCATCGAGAGGCGGGTCACCTTCTCCGGCTCCATTGGTTTCGGAGCCGAGAAAGGTCGCTCGCTCAGACTCTTCTACCTCGGCGCCGAAGTCCCCGTCGACTCCGAGGGAAATTGCTGTGCTGGTGGAATCTCCCTCGGCGCCGATACTGCTTGAGACTATTGGAGCCGGTCCCCCAGTCTTTCGGAACCGGCGGAGAAGTCAACTCGGGCCCGATCGGTCTCTTCTCGGTCTTCGAGGATGTCCGATTCGGATATAGACAGGGTGCTTCAAAGGCTGTTTCAGTCTCCAGTCTTCCAAAAGTTAGTCTCGGCTCCAGCCCAGTCAGCTCCGGAGCCGATTGTCCACCCTGTTGTCTTGGTTCCTCCTCCAACAGCCTCGGCACCGTTGGAGTCGGTGCTGGTGGAGCCGGTGGAGGTTTCCGGGTCGGCTCCGACCCTTACTCCAACCCTGACCTTCGGGTCGGAGTTCGGTACACGGACCTCCTCGGTCAGCCCCGGGGGTGACGCTTCGGGTCCGATGGTTTCGGTTCCGAGCCTCCCTCTCGGTGCGTCGGCTGCGGGAGTGCCGTCTACTGTTGTGGCCTCGGGAGTCGGACCTTCCCAGGACTCGGGGAGGGGTCCGGCCTTCAGGGCCATGAGGAGTGCTTTGGCCAAATCTTCCTTGGCTACCTCCACCATCTCTCCGGCACCTTCCCTTGGCACGGAGACTAGTTCCTTTGTTGTCCCCCTGTCTCAAGACAGCGGAGCCCTGGGGCCTGAGGTCACCCCCATTGGGGATTCCTCCCTTCCTGAGGGTCCTTCCGAGGCTTCTTCAGAAGAACCTCCCAGGAAGAGACAGTGCAAGAGGAAGCAAGTTGACTCGCCTGATGAGTCTCTCACCTCGGACACCGGCCTCAATGATGCGGAGGGGTCCCCCAAGTCGTCCTCGGATGATGTCTCCTTCATGGACATCTTGGAAATCCTCAAGCAACGAGGCGACTGGCAGTCCAAATCCCCTTCCGCTGAGGAGTCGGTATTCCTCAAGGTCTTCGGGGCTCAGCCTTCCGCCTCCTGGGTGTCTCTGCCCTTCGATGAGCTCCTGGATTTGATCTCTCGAAGGGCGTGGGAGCACCCGGATTCTGTGGAACTGGTGCCAGCTCTCCCGAATAAATTTCTGTCAGCCCCCCCTGAAAAGGATTTCTTATCTAAAGGTGTGGCCGTAGATACCCTGGTGGTGGCATCTGCTACCCAGCAAGATGTGGCAGAGGCTTCGACGTCCGTCCATCCTCCTAATAAAGAGTCCAGGAGTATGGATTGGTACGGGAAGCGCACCCTTACTTCAGCAGCCTTTACTTTAAGGTCTCTGAATTATCTGATGCACTTCACCAGACTTCAGAGGGATCTGGTCAAGGAACTTTCAGATACCCTCTCTGGTAACCTACCTGAGCAGTTGGCCCAGACGGTTAGCTCTCAGTTGGCTACTCTATCATCTATATCGAACTCGTCCATGAGGCTCATTTCATATGCGGCCGAAGGGACGAGTAGAGCGGCGGGTACAGGTGTTGCTCTATGGAGACAAGCCTGGCTCCGCCTGTGTCATTTTGCGGAGGCCTTCAAGTCTTCCTTTACCGACGCTCCCTTTGATGGGTCCTCCTTGTTTGGACCCAAGGTAAAGGACACCTTGACCTGCTGTGAACAAGAGGGTAAGACTTTGACTGCCATAGGGGCACGGTTTTCCACTCCCTTCCGGCCTTATCCCAAGGCTAGAAGAGGGGGGAAAATGTGGTTCCGCAAATCTCAGAAGACTTACCCCTCACAGCAGGATGATCCCCCTTCTAGAGGCAGGGGAGGGGGAAATTTTTCAGGAAGACGCCGTCCCAGAGGTGGCAGAGGCCCCCGCAACACTGGAGACCACGAGTCCTTTCGTGGCTCCTCAACCTTCCAGCATCCCTGAAGGATTGCCCGACTGCGCCGCTCCGGAGCCAGTCGGGGGTCGTTTTTCGAGGCACCTAAAGGCCTGGGAGAATATCACTCAGGACCAATGGGTGCTCCGGATCATTGCCGGAGGTTACAACATCCCCTTTTCTCAGCCGCCCCCACCATCCCGGAAAATCCCGGACCCACCACCCAGTCAACGGGATCTCGCAGCCATCGAAATTTCAAAGCTGCTTCAAAAAGGAGTCATCCAACCGGTCCCCGAAGACCAGACCAGATTAGGGACTTACTCAAGATTCTTTTTGGTGCCAAAAAAGACCGGGGACATGAGGCCCATCTTGGATTTCAGCAAACTCAACCATTCTGTCAAGAAGTCCAAGTTCCAGATGGTCACCTTACAATCCATTCTCCCGCTGCTGAAGGAAGGTGTTTGGATGTGCTCCATAGATCTCAAGGACGCCTATTATCATATCCTGATAGATCAGGTGTCCAGGAGACACTTGCGCTTCAGCCTGGGAGACGGTCATTTCCAGTTCCGTGCACTGCCCTTTGGTCTCACCACAGCCCCCAGGGTGTTCACCAAATGTTTGGCGGTGGTGACTGCTCACCTGAGAAGTCTAGGATTCCAGGTGTTTCCATACCTAGACAACTGGCTCTTAACTGCCACTTCCAGGCGTCTACTCTTACAGAACCTAGCAGCCACTATATCTCTAGGCAACTCCCTAGGAATCACCTTCAATTGGGAAAAGTCTGTGTTGCTGCCATCTCAGCGCATACGGTTTATCGGAGTAGAGATAGACTCAAAGCAAATGCGGGTCTATCTTCCTACAGAGAGGATAGAAATATTACAATCTCAAGTCCGAGCATTGCTCCTCAAACGCCGAGCCCCAGCCAGGATGGTCCTACAACTGTTGGGTTCCATGTCGGCTACTGTTCTCCTAGTTCCCTTAGCAAGATTGCATATGAGGATTCTCCAGTGGCTCCTGTCAGTCCAGTGGTCTTATCAGGATCTCCCTCTCAGTCACCTCATTATGATCATGGAGACGTGCAAACAGGACCTCCGTTGGTGGCTTCTTTCCTCCAACCTGGATCAGGGGCGACCCTTCGTTCCCCCTCCTCCAGTGGCCACTTTGACTACGGACGCCTCCCAGACGGGGTGGGGGGGACATTACCTGGGCAGGTCAGTCCAAGGCAAGTGGCACTCCTACGAGAGTTCCCTCCATATCAACATACTGGAAATGAGGGCGGTGCTTCTATCGCTTCAAGCACTACACAGTTACCTCCCCCAGGGCATGATTGCCATTCAGTCCGACAACATGCCAGTAGTCTGGTACCTGAACAAGCAGGGAGGGACCAGGTCCTACCCCCTTTGCAGAGAGGCCATGAAAGTATGGGATTGGGTGATTGCAACCAACCGTTTCTTGGTAGCAACACACATTCCGGGGAGATCCAATGTAATAGCCGACAGACTGAGCAGAACTATTCTGTCCCTTGCGAGTGGTCTCTGAACGACAGAGTGGCAACTCAGATTTTCAGAAGATGGGGAAATCCTTGTTGCGACCTCTTTGCAACTCCTTTCAACACAAAATGTCAACAGTTCTTCTCTCTCACCCCAGTTCCGGGGGAGTTTCCCAAGGACGCCCTAGTCCAAGCTTGGCCCACCGGCCAACTGTACGCCTTTCCACCGGTTCCCCTTCTTCCCAGGGTGATCCAGAAGGCGACTCACTTGCAGTGCAAGATGATTTTAGTTGCCCCATACTGGCCTCGTCAAGTCTGGCTGCCCTTTCTTCGGAAATATGCACTGGACGGTCCATGGTTCCTGGACCAGATTCCAGACCTCTTGATCCACCAGTCGGGACAGCTTCATCAGTTCCTTCACTCGTTGAGGTTAACAGCTTGGCTCCTCCACTTCCGACCATAGTCAGGAACCATGTTTTGGTTCGGAAGTCATACATATCTTGTTCTCGGCCCACAAGACTTCGACTAAAAAAATGTATAACAACAAATGGAAGAGATTCGCTATTTGGGCCCAACTCCGGGGATTAGATCCCATTACTGCCCCGATGTCAGAAGTTTTGAAGTTTTTAGCTTCTTTATTCAATCAAGGTTCTTCGGTCTCTACCATCAAGGTTCAATTGGCAGCTATTTCTAATTTTCATGAAAGTATAGACCCACCTTTGATGAGCAATAAGTTGTGTAAAGCCTTCATGAAAGGTGCTGGGCTGCTACGACCTCCGATTTCTTATCCCGCTCCACCGTGGGATCTTAATTTCGTATTAGGTGCTTTGACCTCTTCCCCCTTCGAACCGGCAGCAACTTGTGACTTGAAATTTCTTTCTTGGAAGACTGCTTTTTTGGTGGCAATTACATCAGCCAGAAGAGTTTCGGAACTTCAAGCCCTATGTGTCAAACCACCGTACCTGGTTTTTCACAAGGATAGAGTATCCTTCAGGCCTAATCCATCCTTTGTTCTCAAAGTTTGTTCTAGTTTTTGTCTTCAACAGTCATTGGAACTCTCAGTTTTCTTCCCAAACTACTCAGACAGAGCGGAATACATCTTCCACTCCTTGGATGTTCACAGGCAATTGCGTTTCTATTTAGATAGGACGCACCAAACACGGAAAACAGATCAGTTGTTTGTGTCCTTTTCGGACAATAAATTGGGCAAAGCCATCACGAAGGTCACTATTGTCAAGTGGATCAGAGACTGCATCAGTCATACTTACCTTCTTTCTAATAGAGAGCTTACAACCACTGTGAAAGCTCATTCTACAAGGGCTATGGCTACTTCGACAGCCTTTCATTCCAAGCTTGCTATTAGTGACATTTGTGCTGCGGCTACCTGGTCTTCTCCTCACACCTTCATTTCTCATTACAAATTGGATGTGGCATCTCGGGGGCGAGCTTCCTTCGGTTCCACAGTTCTCAGGAGTGTTTTCCAGTGAGCCACCCAGGAATCAGGTGCTAGGGACGCTGTCCCATCAGTACAGAATGTAGGCGAGATAGGATCACATAACATCTTTTAGTTATGTACTTACCATAACTTTAGATGTTTGGGATCCATCTCGTCTACATTCATAATAACCCACCCTCCTTCCCCCTGCCTTGGAGATCAGAAGAGACCGGACGGTTCAGTTTAGCCGTTTCATCTTGAAACACCTGGCAATGTAATATCAACTGTCTATGTGTGTGTGCATGTGTGCGGACAAACAAGATCTGGGGAAGTAGTAGTGGTGCATCCTGAGATGCAGAATAGCTCAGCCAATTAGAGACTTCGCTCTATAGTATAGCGTGCCGAGTCGGAGCCGAGGATCGGCTCCGAATCCATCAGTACAGAATGTAGGCGAGATGGATCCCAAACATCTAAAGTTATGGTAAGTACATAACTAAAAGTTACTAGCTATCATATAACAAAAACATAAAATATCCTTGCTAACATTTAGCTCTCCCTTTACGTTTTAACCTTCATTTCTTCAAAACTGGTTTCAAGGCTAGGTAGACATTCAAACCATTACCCTGATGGTATCTAAGTTTAAGTATCCATTGTAGCTCATAATCATCTGTTATATTTACTTAAATCACCCATACATTCATTATTATGGATGGTATCTTAGAACCATAAACTTAAATTGATGTTCATTCCCTTTTACTAGAATATGCTTAGCTATAGCACTAAATTTCTGTCCTCTACATATACAGTACAAATGATCTCGTATTCTTTCTCTAAGTCTTCAATTGGTTTTTCCAACATAAAATGCATGACATAGCATACAGCAAGCCAAATAGACTAAATTCTTGCTGTTGCAATCAGCTTGTATGTTGAAACAAAATAACTTCCCTGTATCTGGGTGCTTGAATTCATTTCTAGTATCAACATAATCACAGAAAGCACACCTAAAACATTTCCTAGTGTCCATTCTAGTAATTCGTAAAGGAAACTTGTCAGTCTCATAGCCATTGGGATAACAAAGTAGCCTCTTTAATGAAACATTGTTTTTATAATAAAATTTTGGATGTTCACCCACAATATTTAGTATAGTTGGATCACTACCTAATATATTCCAGTTCCTACTTACAATGCTTGTAATAGCTGCTGAGTCAGTACTATAGACTAATGGTACAAATAAATTATCTCGTCTCATTGTAGGCATGTCATTTACTTCAACTTTCTTAGAAAAATATGGTCTTCCCTTCCTTTTATGTGCACATTGAATCTTAGACATGGCATCAGATATCTTGTTGGACTTATAACCTATATTCTTAAATCTCCATCCTAACCCTGTAATATCAGTAGAAAAATCATTCTCCTTAGCATCTAACCTAGAGGCACGTAAAAACTGACCACTAACAACAATGCTGAAAACACGATGAGGGTGCATACTAGACCTGTGCAGCAAGGAAAATCTATGGTATTCTTTCATAAATAATTTAGTATAGAACTGTCCATCCTTATCTCTACAAATCCTTACGTCCAAAAAATCAATTGTCTCATTAGAGCTAATGGTGGAAAAAGACAAAAAAGGAGAGCTCTTCTCAATGAATTCTAAAAATTGAGTTAGACTCTCATGGGATCCCTTCCATAAAATGAAAATATCATCCAAAAATCTGCGATATGTAACAATACTACGGTTAAAATTATAAGGAAAAAACACTAGTCTCCCATTGTGCCATAACCATGTTGGCACAGGTATTGGCACAAGAAGTGCCCATAGCTACGCCAGCATGTCGCAAATAATTATTAAACAAACAAAAAAATGATGGTCTAAAACACATTCCATCAAAAAAAATAGTAATTCTATAACATCAGAGTTATATGTGCTATGAATATTCAGAAAAGATTTCATCATATTAATGCCTTCATCCCTTGGAATGACTGTAAAAAGTGATTTAACATCAACAGTAACCATAAAATAATTAACGTTCAATGGTATTGCTTTTATATACTTGCAAAGCTCGTGACAGAACTGTTTGGTATCATTCATTCAATGCATATTTATATTTCTTTAGAACCTCATAGATGCAGGTTCAGTTTTCATCCTGTACCTGCAACAGTAGGATGGAATGGAGGATTATACGGATGTTTATGTATTTTTGGTTGTCCCTATAAACAAGGAATCGTAGGTGCATCAACCCTTAAATATTCATAGATATCTTTAGTAATGCGCTCATAATTAAAACAACTATGGCTTCTTGATAGTTTTGAATATAGTCATTTACTTCAATGCAAGTAATAACTTTATAAGTCGTCCTGTCTCTCAACATTACTTCCATAGAATTTAAATAAAATCCAGCATCCATTACTGCAGTTGATCCGCCCTTATCTGCTGGGTGAATTACAATACTTTTATCTTGCTTCAACCCTCTCAGAGCATGTTGTTCATTCAATGTCATATTATAAAATCTGCCATGTTTTCCATTAACATCACCAAATAAGTCCTAGATTTCTTTTTCACAAACATGTAGAAAAGTCTCTACTAACAAACTATTATGTGGTGTGTAAACACTCATTTTTTTAAAAACTTCCATAGCAGAATTCACAGCATCTTTAGTATATATAGATCTTAACATCAGAGTATGAAAAAACAGGTGTATATCTATAAGACTGTGTGCTAAATTGCCTTTCTTATGTGGATTAAAGGAGAGTCATCTCTCCAAGACTTCCAGCTCCACTGAACTAAAAGTTCTACCTGAAATATTCCCTACTATTTGCTCTTGCTTGTCCACATCTTCTTGAGTGTAGGATATCCATTGTCGGTTAGTGGGTATTTCCTTTTCAGCTGCCCTCTGCGTTGCGAGCGGTCTCTGGGAAGGGGGTGGTCCTACTTGATTGGCAGGGGTAGAACAGGAAAAACCATCCCTGTTGTCATGGTTTTCCTTCTAACCCCCGGATCACCTTTACTCATGGTATGTTGCAGAATAACTTGGGTCTACTACTAATGCCCGAAACGACGATTCCCCGACGGAAAACTCACCGACGCCAGATGACCGACAGGTAAGTGTACCGACAGGGTGATTTGCCGACAGCGGAAAGACCGACAAGGGAATGTGCGATCGCGACGCGGTAAGTGTGCGATGGTGACGGAGTTAGGAGCGGTCAGGTAAGTGCTCGAGATTGTGGGATGTCGGGTTAGGCTGTGGGAAAGGTGAGTGTGTGTTCGTGTCAGAGGTATGGTTCGGGTAAGGTAAGTGTGTGCTAGTGAGGGACTGTAGTTTAGGGACGGGTTAAGTGAGTTAGGGTTAGGGTGCAGGTAGGTGAAGTGTGCGTTAGTGTCGGAGCTTGGGCTAGGGGTGGGTTAAGTGAGTTAGGGTTAGGGTGCAGGTAGGTGAAGTGTGCGTTAGTGTCGGAGCTTGGGCTAGGGGTGGGTTAAGTGAGTTAGGGTTAGGGTGCAGGTAGGTGATGTGTGCGTTAGTGTCGGAGCTTGGGCTAGGGGTGGG
Organism: Protopterus annectens; assembly: GCF_019279795.1. Taxonomy (NCBI): domain Eukaryota; kingdom Metazoa; phylum Chordata; order Ceratodontiformes; family Protopteridae; genus Protopterus; species Protopterus annectens. The sequence goes on along the minus strand of NC_056728.1, from coordinate 1,765,177,326 downwards.
TTAAGTGAGTTAGGGTTAGGGTGCAGGTAGGTGAAGTGTGCGATAGTGTCGGACCTTAGAGTTAGGGTTTGGGTCAGGGCTAGTGTGTATGCTATGTAGTGTCGCGTGTTGTTTACGTTCCGTGTGTCGGTGTAATGGTGTTCGGTGTAATGGTGTTCGGTGTTTTGCGTTGTCGGGTTTGTGTGATGTCGGTCATCTGGCGTCGGTGAGTTTTCCATCGGGGAATCGTCGTGTCGGTAATTAGTAGTAGACCCGAATAACTTCACTAGATTGCAATGGAGATATCTTGTTAGATAATAGGACCTGTTGGGGTTTTATAAACAGATGGCTCAACAGAAATTTCTGAATATTCTGCACCTTCATTATTGTCTCTCTCCACAGTAGAAACTGCTGCAGTTGTCGATTCCTGTTCATTCGCATTCACCCGAGACCAAGTGAAAACATTATTATTGACAAAATCTCCTATATCCCTACATAGTTTCTTTCTTTTTTGTTGCATGAGTTTCTTTTCAAATAAAAACACATTATCAGTAACTTCACCAATAAATACCTCTGCTTCATCATCTGGTAGCATATCAAACAGTTCCGATTGCTGCCTGTTTATACTGTCAATGAGTTCTTTATCATGTGGTTTAAAGAACTCAACAAGCAAGCTCATATATTGCATACTGGTGTCCAAATTAAAATGCTGACATTTGGCATGACGTTCTGGGTAGGGCTCACCTTATGTAGGCATTTTTAACACACAGAACCCCCGAGGAACAACACACAAATGCAGACTGGCTTCTAAATAAAGCCTCTGAAGTTGCAGTCTTTTAATTCAGTACAGGTCATTTTCCAAATCTCGTAATTTAGCCTTAAAGGAGGAGCTCACTGTCGGCACATCATTAACACTCATGGCAGTTTGAATATCAGTTTCCAGGAACAGATTGTTACTCAAAGATATAAAGTTCTGTAGTCTTTAACTCATACATGAACTCTTATTCCATCGAGGGTTAAAGTCCAGTTCCACTTCAATAGGACCTCCTTCAGCCATGCTCGAAACAGAGAAAGACAAAAAAACAGTCCACAGGAAAAAATCTCCATAACAATTAACAGTGCAGAAGCATAAAACAACCACAAATACAGAAAAAAAAGAGTCTGCACTGAAACACACCTATAATACTTAAATAAGATGACTCACAAAATAAGATGACTCACAAAATAAAACTTAATAAAAAAATGAAAACTAGGAAACCATGTACCTGGAAACTTGCCCCCTCCAAAATAAGTCTACACTGTTTACATGACCCACATTGCCTCTTCCCCCAGTTCCTTGTATATTGTTCATAGCCTCCCCCATTGCATTCAAGAAAAGTCTTAAGATTCCTATTGTTTTTGAAAACAAACAGAGGTGCTACTCCTTATTTATTAGTATGCCCAAGGCTTCCAAAAGCAGTAGTCCAATGGTTGCTGATAACCTCCTTGAGGAAATCGATATCCCTGCTATATGGTAAGACTTTTGCCTGAGAATAAACATTCAAGCAAGGAGTAACGTGTTGTCCTTTTCACCATTAATCTGACCAGATTGTCTAAGTATAGGACAATATCTGGAATGTCTGTGCTCCAAAACAAACTTGTTCACCTCATCCATCATAAATTACATACTCAAACATACAATTCATTTGATCAGTCTCTCTAAAAAAAATTGCACATCATCCGAAACCAATATGCTCAATCTTATGAATTGCCCATTCATCAGGTTCCACTTTTGCCAAACAGGATGCTGGCTATCAAAATGCAGATAGGCATTAGAGAAGGTGGGCTTCCTAAAAATACTGGATTCATACCTGTGATTTTCAGAATCCCTGTACAAGATAATGTAAAGAAAATTGATCATACATTGATAGTAATGACAGGTAAATTCCAGAAAATCAGTAGTGTGATTTAAAAACTGCATTTAAATCAACAATTGTTCATAATCACCATTCCATAAGATGAAAATATTGTCCAGGTACCTCAAGTAGACCTTCAAATGAGATGGAAAGGGTGAATTCAACACCATAGAGGTCTCCCATGACCACAACACCATATTGGCGAATATAGGGGCTGATGCTGCCCCCATGGCAACCCACCTGCCCACCTGTGCTGCTTAAAGAATTCACCGTCAAAATAAGCAAAATTGTTCAATAACACCAATTACATACATTGCAAAACCAACTGAAAGTATTTATTGCTGTTCTAACAAAACCTTATATTGGAGTTATATTTAGATTTGGGATTAAGCTTCACTGTACCTCCCTTATTGTTGTATACTAATCCTAACCATAACTATAAAGATGGTGATAACCCTTCTCCTAACCCTAATATAATCTATACCACTTGTTTACTGGTTATTTCACTGTCTACCTTTCTGGTTTTGGTGACGTGTGAAATTTTGTTTATTTCCAGTAGAGTGAATTCTTTCAGTTGGAACACACACACACACACACACACACACACACACACACACACACACACACACACACACACACACACACACACACACACACACACCCCTATACCTCCAATCACATATGCCAGTGTGCGTGTGTGTGCGCGCGCGGTGTCTTTTTTGTTGTAGGATCATTAATTTGGATGAGTCAGCCCTATGACCATTTAATGTCCCTATGACCAGTTGTTATAACCTCATCTGTCATCAAGAGGCAGTCTACTAACTTTATTAAGTTTGATGGTCATCTCTTGAGGCAAAGACCTGAAATCCTTTTTAATACTGTATCCCAGTTTCTGGCTTTTACAACATTTTGATGAAACTTGAAGTTATATTTAAGAATATAATTGTTTTGTATAGTTATTTCTCATGACATCCTCAAAGAAGCTTACTAACAAATGCTCTTGAAGACATTACATTCCTTGAAAAGATTAAGGATGGTATTTTTAGATAGGTTGCCTAGTTTGCAATATTAAGTAAATAACTTTGCTTACTAGGGAAGAAGTTCCCTGTTAATTGACATCAAGGTGCTCAATTGCACTACTGGGAAGTGAGGTTTTAAGGAGACACACGTGATGTTGCCAGATCACAGAGATGGTCCATGCAAGCAACAACAGAATGATCGTATATCTCTCTAGCCTGAAAGAGAGGCTGCTTACCCATAAAGCATTAGAGCAATGGAGGCTGAACAAAAAACTATTCATGTGAGTGTAGTGTGCTACCATGCTCATTCATGCTGAGATGAGAAAGTAAATACAGAATGCTTTCATCTGCATCTACTGGTTTGTATAATCATTTAAACATTTACAGAAAGCATTTCATCATGACATGATGTCCTAAGACAAACTTTTAGACTGAAACAGCAGAAGTGAAAACTGGCAGTGACATAAAAGGCTCGGGAAATACCTGAAGAAGCAGTCACCATGTCAAACAGCAGAGAAGGGCATCAACAATGCGTTCCAAGCTATTTGAATACAATAATAATAATTAAACTAAGAAAGTGTTTCAAGCCACTTTGACATGATAATATCCTGACTAAGTATCTAACCAATGAAAATCAGGCTAAAGAGCCAAATGACTAGCAAAATGATGAAATTCGACCCACCAGAGCCTTTCTTTTTCTTGTAGCCATTTGCCTGCTTAACAGGGAAACATTGATTTACAAGTCTTAGAATAGCAGCCAAGTGAGAAAAATTATTTACCTTGCGCTATAGACAAAGATGATGAACCAGTTTATAAAGCATTTATATTTGCTGAGGGAAAAATTATAACAGTTGTTATAACTAAACAGACTGAACATTTTATACCTAAAAGAATTGTAAGTAATGAAAAACATTTTCACAAGTGTTTACAAGGTGGTAGTGAATTTGTTAAAATAGGGCAGCACAGTGATGCAGTGGTTAGCGTTGTCGACTCACAGCAGGAGGTTCTCCGTTCGATTCTCGGCTGGGGTGCCTTCTGTGCAGAGTCTGCATGTCCTCCCTGTGTTCTCATAGGATTCCTCCGGGTGCTCCAGTTTCCTGCCACATTCCCAACATATGCTGTAGGTGGAGTGGACATTCTAAATTGTCCCTAGGTGTGAGGGTATCCATGTGTGTGCCTTCTAAGGAAGATTGGCCGCCAGGCTGGCAACCCGACACTGTAAAACTCTACTGCCACTCATTCTGCGGACCTTAGATCCACTGTGGTGACCCATAACAGGAGGAGCAAAAGGAAGAAGTGAATCTGTTAAAATGCTTGTGAGATATTTATATAAACTAGCCAAATTTGGGTCTGCTAAGGATGGTTATATAAGACAGAATTGTTTATAGACCTTACTGACAACTGCATTTCATAAAAAGCTGCATTTAGAGACATATGTAGCATTGCTATTCAAATATATAGAATGAATCAAAATGCAGAATGATTATCTTTTTATTAGGACATGGCTGAAGCTAAAGAAGTTTTAAAAATGGCACTTGCTGATCTCCTTAACCACTGTGTTGTCACATTCTTGAAAAATAAAATTTAACATAGTTTGTCCAAGCTTATGCAGCAAAAGAGGCTTGATGGGGAGACAAATTCAAACAAGTTACATTTTTTTGTGAAATACCTAAAAAGGAATTAGCACTGCTGCAAAGTAAATATTAGTTGCGCAAAGCAAAAGAAGTATGTTGTAAGACAGTGAAAAGTACGGCGCCACTAAGAGTAAACATTTGAAGACTGAATGTAAGATCAGCATTTATGGTTGGCCCATGAGGACAGTAAAAGCTAATTTAAAGAAAGAAACCAGTAAATTAAAACAGTAAGAGCAAACACTTGTTTCTCATTCTGAGTTGATGCAAAAAATAATAAAAAATCTATAATGTTCAAAATACATGCATGGACTTATTGAAATAACTCCCTCTGAGAAAGTGTATAACTACAAAAAAAAGTAAAAAGAACAAGAACATTCACTAACTTGGTATAAAGATGGTGAATTAAAAAAATATATGCTTGAGAAGGAAACTGAAAAGTTGGTCAAGCTGGTGAAATGGAAAGAGGTTGACTGCAGTGGAAATGCGCTATTCATAAACTACATAGACTCAAAAGTCACAACTGCTGTCAGTTTGGACATTTGGCTAGGGATTATACAAAATTGTACACTTCTGTGCAAAGTGATACAAATATGCATTTGATTCTGTGAAAAGTAACCTGAAATAATAGCCAGTGCTGTAAATATTGTTATAAATTGTGCACAAAGCAAGCTTTGTAATGTTGCTGTTATGTGGAAAATGAGAATGTTTGAGGGGAACTGAGAGCAGGAACAGATTGAACAGTGTGATAGAGTTAAGGTAAAAACAGATACTGTTATAGCTAAGTTTGTTACAGGTCAGGAATCAGATTACTTCTGGGATCGTGGGTAGTCTGTAACATTGTGAAACTAGAAAATTATGACTAAAGTCTGAATGATTCTGTCCTTTACTGGGAGACTGAAAGAACCATGCGAACAAGTACTTATTCTGCTGAAAGTGGGGGTGGTGTATGTTGCAGTACGGTGTAGTTAGGTAGATGAAAGGATTAAACTGCCTGAAGGAAGCCTCCTAAAGTGGAGTTAGAGTGGAGCCTGCATTCAAGCCTGTTATGAGCATAGGTTCATAGGTTGGTACTAGGCTATCAGCCCTAGGGCCTATACAAGCCTAGCCATAACAATTCCCTGGATATTTCTTCTGACAGTATTTACTTCCCTGAACCCCTGTCTAGCAGGGCGACTGAGGTGATCCCGGGATGAATTTCCTATCTCCCATCCAATCATCAAGGTTCCTTTTGAAGAGGGCCAAGGAGGCGCTCTGCTTGACATGTATGAACAGTCTGTTCCAGAGTATGGGGAGTCTCTGGGTCAGGAACCTATCCCTCCAGCATGTTTTGTTCATTGTGATGACAAAGTTTAGATCCCTGGAGTGTGTGGCTCTGAGGGATTGGGATTTCTTTAAGTGAAGCATGTCCAACAGCTCAGGGTTTGACATGGCCTTGTATGTTAAGCAGAGATTGCCTCTGAGTAGACGATATGCCACAGAGTATAGCTGGAGTTTTTTTAGACAGTCAGTATAGGGCATCTGCTTTAGGCCTGTGATTTTTTTAGTGAGATATTTTTGCGGCCTTTCCAGCTATTGCAGATGTCTTGTGAGGTACATTCCAAACGGGGCATTGTACTCTATAATGGGTCTAATGAGGATGACTACAGTGGCACAATAACCTTCTTTTTTCTGGATGAAAAGCCCTTAGTGATGAGGTGTGCCACATAGAAGGATTTTCTGACTGTTGTGGCGATGTGGTTATCGAAGGCGAGACCACTGTCCACCTGTGTCCCTAAGTCTCTCATCACACTTTTGATGTTTAGTGTACTGCCACCTATGAGGTAATTCATGGGTACATGGTTTTTCCCAAAGGGGATAACTATACGTTTCTTGGCATTAAACTTATGCCCATGGCTCTGGCACCAAGCATCTGTTTCTGTAAGGCTCTTTTGTAGAGTATCCACATCATTTGGGGATTCAATAATGGCTCCCAGTTTGCAGTCATCTGCGAATTTTGTTAGCCAGAGTCCCTTAGTGTTGGCTTATACTTCAGAGAAGTAGATGCCAAACAAGAGCGGTCCCAGGACTGAACTCTGAGGTACTCCACTTGTCACTTGTCTGGAACTGGATTTGGAGTCTGCTACTTTTACAGTCTGGGTTCTGTCAGGAAGTCATTTGGCAACCCATCGAGTGATGTAGGGATTTATGCCCAGCTTAGTAAGTTTATCTATGATTCCAGAGTGGGGGATGGTGTTGAAGGCCTTGGCGAGGTCCAGATAGGCTGTGTGGACCACCTTACCCTCGTCCACAACTCTGGAGACTGATTCAAAGAAGTCAATCAGGTTCAGAAGACAAGATCGACCCTTCATGAACCCAAACTTGGTGGGGTCCAGTGTTTGAAGGTTGCCAATGTTTTTGTTTATAAGTTCCATGCCTTTGCAGATCAGGCTCATCAGACTGATGGGACGGTAGTTCCCGGGATCCAAGGTGTATCCCCCCTCATGGAGTAGGATAACTGTAGCTGTGCACCACTCAGTGGGCACGAAGCCTGAGGTGAGGCTATGATTAAACATGACACTTAGGTGAGGTGCCAGTTCATTTTGTAGTTCATGTAGTACACAGCCCGGGATGTCAGCTGGTCCCATGGATGCTGTATTCTTAGCTTTGGAGAGTGCGGTTTCTGCCTGTATGGCCATGATTACTGGAATTTGGCAATCTTTTGGCATTGAGATGGGCCCTTTAGGGGGTGAGAGCGGGGTGAAGTTGGCACTAAATCAATCTGCCAGCATATTGGCAATATCCTTGGGATCAGTATATTTAATGCCATTCTGTTATAGCTCAGAGCAGATCTGAGCATTGCCATTTAGATTCTTGACATAACTATAGAATGCCTTGTGGTTGTCTTTGGAATCTTTGGCAATTTTATTTTCGTAACTAGGTTTGGAGGATTTTATGAGGGATCTCAGCTTCTAACTGATGCTAGTAAGGGAGTTTTTTGCATCCTGGAATTTTCCTCTATTCTGCAACAGTTTTTTTTCCTTCTGTTGTATAGTTTGTTTATGGCAGGGGACCCAGATTGGCTTCCTTTTTTTGAAGGAGAGCGTCTTGGTTCTATTTGGGATAGCACGATTCTTGCACGAGTGGATGTGCTCATACAGTGCCTTAGTGTAGGATTCAGCAGTAGAAATTTCAGCTACTGTCTGCATGGATGTCATGAAGCTTGTCATTTCTTACTTGAGTAGCATGAAGTTGCCTTTGGAGAAGTTTTTTTACGGAGGTTTCCTTAGTGGGGGTTGGGGGTGGGATGTGGATGTCAATGGTGATTAGCTTATGGTCAGACCTGACCAATGAGGGGGTGACCACTAGTGTGGAGCATTTATCTCCCATGTTGGTAATGACCAGGTCTAGGATATTGGAGCCACTGGTGGGCAATGGATTAGTTGATCCAAGGCATTGGAATTTATGAATTCCAAGAACCGTTGAGAGAAGGTGTTGGTACCCGAGTAGTTTTCCCAGTTAATGGCAGGGTAGTTGAAATCACCCAGTATTAAGGTGTTTCATTGTTTCTTAATATTTTCCAGTATGTTTGGAACGGTGTAGTGAGAATCTTGGGACATGGTGGGAGATCTGTAGCAAGCTACACTTTGGATTGCAGTCTTAACTAGTGTTAGTTGCACCTGGAGAATTTCAGATGCATTGTGTTGGGCAACTAGCTTGGAGGTGTGAATATCCTTGGAGAATATGGACACTCCTCCACCTTTAGTGTTTCTGTCTTGGTTTGGTGGCCGAAAAGTGTGGTAAGAGTTGTAGCCTGCTATTGCAGGGGTGCTCTTTGGAGCCTTGAACCAGATCTCAGTTACTGCACAGATATCGATATTCTCCATTTTTAGGAGTGCTTTGAGAGAGTGCATTGTGAGGTTTAGACTTCTAGCATTGAGTAGGATTACCTTCAGAGTTTGCATGCTTGTATCTGTTACGGTGGTGATTTTGTCCTTTGAACCTTGCCTAAAAAAGGCACTATGGAGTGGCAAGAGCTTTAGCCAGTAACCTGAATCCCAGGGGCGACAGGTGCAGACCATCTCTGGCAAAGCATCATAGTTTGTCGATCATGTCGTCCCTGGCAGGCAGATATTGGATCCCCTTTGAATGACACCAGAAGCTTAGCCAATTGTTGAAGTCAGTCATTTTGTCCTTATACTGTGGTATCATTCTGGGCGAAGGCAGGATGCTACTCAGGGCTAGGGTCATACTTGCCTGGGCCACATGATCCAAGAGCTCTTCCATGTCTCATTTCATGTAGTCCAGGGAGGTACGTCTCAAGTGATTCACTCCAGCATGGACAATGACAGAGTCATATTTGTACTTGTTGTGGAGTGACTTGAGTACTTGCGTTATGTGGCGGAAATAAACAGCCTTTGCAAGGCTTGAACCCTGCAGTTAAAACCCCACAGAATCTGAAATGGGAGGCCCTTATTACTTTGCAGTGAAGGTAGAGTAGGATCTCCTTTTGAGAGTTGTGGAGACCAGGTCCTCGTGTAATGGCTGTTCGAGAGAACTTGAGTTACATGCTGAGAAGACTAAAAATGTCTAAATCAAGAGGCCTAGAGTGGCAAGAGCCCACTGTGCACAGTTTTAAAAGAAGCTGGAACAAATTTCCAGTAAGAGTAAATTCAAAAGTGGATTGAAAGAGAGAGCCTACTACGAAGAAATTGTTGTGCTACGAGTAGTCCTGATGAATATAACAACACTGGAGTTACCTGCAAATTTCTGGGATATTCTAACTGGGAAATGGGTATGTGGACTGAATTTAGTATGCTCGCCAAGTACTTTGAATTCCGAATTTTTTATTTGTGAAAGTTTTGGACTGTATGAGGTTGAAGAAAAGAGAACTGTGTTTTGTTTAAAAGTCTGCAAAGATGATTAGTTTATACCTGAAGCATGACAGGAGACAAAATATGTAGAATGCAAATAAAATGCATCTAATGTTTGAGCTAATGAAGCCAGCATACATACATCATATATGTGGGTATATTCTTCAGTTTCACATTAGGGTCAAAATTGTAACCCTCAGAACTGGAGGACTGAAAGTGCAGATATACAAATCTATCTATCTATCTATCTATCTATCTATCTATCTATCTTCTAGATCTGAAAGTGTGGCGCCTTGGATTATTATCCCTTATTTTATATATATATATATATATATATATATATATATATATATATATATATATATATACATATGTATGTATAATATATATATGGGTCTATGTTAGAAGATCAGGTAGTTTTCAGAAACTTGAAATTCATATGGCCGAGACTATATGACTGAATTTCCATAAACTTGAACTTCAAAAAAAACCCCACAAAAATCTACCTTTATGTTTTTGGAGAGAGCAAGCCTCCTACACCCACTGAAAATTATATATACCAACTCCAAGATCACACTGCAGTGGGGAAAAGGGTAAATGTCCCGATTGTTATTGTACCACGATCTCCATTCACATGCTACAGGTGTTCAAAAACTTGATCATATGATCTTGACTATGTGAATTTCGGGTTTGTGAAAACCCGATCATCTGATGGGGACCTATGTATACATACATACACACACTATATCTGAAAGTGTGGTGTCTTGGAGTATTATACAGTAATGTATGGATCTACTTTTACACCTCAAAATCCCATATATTCAAAACGAATTTTTGTGAGACGAAAATACCGAAACCTTGAATACCCGAACAGTGAATTTTTCCCAGGGTAAGTAAACACTTGCTTCAAACTTAAAACACACACACTAGTAAATAAAACCCATCAAATGGGGAGCTGTGCCCTCCACACCCCCAAACTCGATATACCATCTCCGAGATCGCACTACAGTGGAGAGAAGAGCATGTTCGGCAAGTATTTCCTTACCCTGGGAAAAATTCGCTGTTCGAGTGTTCAGGGTTTTGGAATTTTTATCTCGTTAAAATGAGTTTAGATTATATGAGATTTTGAGCTTCAGAAGGAGAGCCATATATATGTGTGTATATATCTATCTATATATATACTATATACTAATCCTTTTCCTCCTTTACCTCTCTGTCTCATCCTCTCCCACAAGGATACTTTCTCTTGCCTTGATTCCCCCTTCCTTCCCTGATACTTTTTCCACTCTCCTCTGGTCTACTTTGTGTGCCCGCTCGCCCCCACCCTACCCCCATATCCCACCCACCCCCAGGGGTCCTACATTTATATTTCTACAAGCCACACCTCCTACTACTGCTATCCTATCCAATTCACAGTCTCACAGATTGTGTAACTTCCTTCACTTAGTCACACCTACATACCACTTTAACCAACCCACCACTATCTCACTAAAGTCCTATACCATTACAGCCCCTTCCACTCTACCCCCTACTCCCACCACACACCCCTCTACAACATATCAGGAAACCCTACTTCACATACAACTATCTTATCATGTCTACAACTATCCTCCACTCACATCTTAAACTGCCTATCACCTTCTTACTATTATTCCTTCTCATTACTACCTACTTCTTAACCTCCTATGAACACTCCTTAACTATTTCTCTCTCACTTCCCTCAAAACATACTAGTACACCTACAACATACCTACCTTCATCCTATTTACCTACCTCATCACAAACCATATATCTACTTCCCAAATACCATAGACTATTTCATTGTAAACTACTAAAAACTAAATCAAAGAAAGTATTTGACACATCTCTAAAACACATATCCAAAAACTATGGTCTACTACTCCATCTACTTCAGGACGGTGACATACACCCCAATCCAGGCCCTCAACCTACAACTACTGAAACACACAGTCACCATATAAAAGCTCTCCTTCCTCCATCAACTATAACTACAAACATACTATCCTTGGCCCACCTAAATATACGCAGTATCTGTAATAAAGTTAGTCAAATACACGCCCTACTAGAAGTACACAACTTTGACATTCTATGCTGATCAGAAACCTGGCTAAAACCATCTATTAAATATATTGAAATTACCCCACCTGGATATAACATTGTTAGACTTGATCGCACCTCCAAGAAAGGAGGTGGAGTAGCTATCCTATATAAATCTAACCTGAAGCTTACTCTTCTTGACCTTGCTCTTACCCAAAACAATAATGTCGAAATAATCTGCGCTAGAGTTCAAATTAATACTACTAAATCAATAAACATCATTTGTGCATATCTGCCTCCAGGAAATAATATCCCCACATTAGAAAAACTTCTTGAACAACTGTCAAATTACCTCCCTCAAGAAACACTACTCTTTGGAGACTTTAACATTGACTGGAAATCTTGTAACAATGCTAACCCTACTTCCCATTTAAACCTTTTTGGTTTCAAACAACTAATTGATAGTGCCACTAGAATAAATAAAACAAGCAAAAAAGAAACCACCTTAGACTGGGTTCTTACAAACTCCCCCTCACAAAGCTACAAAACTGGCATCCTTCCTGATGACCTTAGCGATCACTCCCTCACATATGTCATTAGAGCTAAAACTCATCAAAACTTACCTACCTCACATAGAACACTATATTCAAAGAAACAATTTAATCCCCAAAGATTTCAAACAGAACTCTCACAATACAATTGGACCCTCTAAAGCACCTCTCTCTCAACAAAGCCGTAGAATATTTCAACTCAGCATTCCTTACAATCCTAAACCACCATGCCCCAAGTCGTACCATTAGAATAAAGACCAGAACAGCACCCTGGCTTACCTCTAATACTAAACAAAAGATCAGGCTTAAAAATAAATCTTGGAAGAAATGGCTCCTCTAGAAACCCAACAGACTATCAAACCTTTAGAGAGCTGAGAAACAAAACCAAAATGCTATTATTTCAGACAAAAGAACTACTATGTAGAACTTCAGCAATCCACAAAAAGAACCAAAAGGTTCTGGTCTACTATCAATCATCTACTTACCCCAGGTAAAATAGTAACACCTAACCCACAGAATCTAGACCCTGATAATCCCTCTTTAATAGCCAATAACTTCAATAGCTTCTTTACTACTTCCATACAAACACTAGCAAGCCATTTATCCCCCGATGCTTCCCAACTGATCTTAAGTAACACCAACAAAGTCATTCCTTCCCTTCAACTTCAACCCATACCCACCTCCTACATACAATCTCTCTTACAAAAACTTAAACCCACTACCCGCTCAGCAGATAAGCTTCCTGCTGAATTCCTTCAGGAAGCAGCAAAAGCTATAGCCTACCCTGTTTCGATCCTAATAAACAGATCCATAAAAGAAAGTGATTTTCCAGCAATCTGGAAGATATCACACATCATACCCTTACATAAAGGAGGCAAATCCACTGACCTCTCTAACTACCGCCCAATAGCACTATTATCTCCACTAGCTAAAATCATGGAAAAATGTATACACAAACAACTACTTAACCATCTCCTTCAAAATAACCTACTAGCAAACACTCAACATGGATTTAGACCCTCACATAGTACGACCACTGCACTACTTTCCTTTACTAACACAATAAACTGTAACCGTAATAATAACAAACTAACTGCTTCTCTTTTCCTAGACCTGTCAAAAGCCTTCGACATGGTCAACCATAAACTTCTCCTACACATACTAAACTCACTTGCCTTAGATTTTTCCTTCTTAACCTGGTTCTCATCCTACCTTGAAAACCGACAACAAGCAGTACTCTGGAAAAATTCTCTATCTGCTCTACTACCCATCTCCTTAGGAGTACCTCAAGGATCAATATTAGGTCCACTCTTATTCTCTATCTTTATTAATGATCTTCAATCATCTATCCATAACACTACCTGCATACAATATGCAGATGATTCTACCATCATCTGTACAGCTCCCACCCAATCTGAACTCCAGTCACTCACACAATCTACCTTTTCAACCGCTGAACAATGGTTCTCAAAAAGATGTCTCTTTCTCAACTCCAAGAAAACAAAGCTATTACTATTCTCACCTACCCACAAATCTCCTCAACTAAATTTTACTATTACTGCAGCTGACAATTCTCTTATCTCCCCAGACTCTACTACCAAACTGCTTGGTGTTACTATTGATAATAATCTTAACTATGATTGTCATATCAATAACACTATAAAAGCAGTAAATAAAAAGATAGGTTCACTGTACAGAATAAAACCCTTCCTTACTCCAGAAGCACGGACCACCTTAGCTCAATCACATCTTATCGCCACCCTACTGTATGCTTCCTCTATTTACACCAATCTCTCTAAAGGTAACCTGAAAAAACTAACTACATCCTACCATAATATAGCCCGTTTTGCCACAGCATCCCAGTACAGAACTCACCACTGTAATAACATAAAACAATTACAATGGTTAGAACTACCTAACAAGCTTATCTATCAACAACTCTTAATTACACATAACATTCTTTATCAACCAACAAAAACACCAGCTCTCAGTAACCTCCTTACTCCCTACAAAAACTTGAAACAGTTGCGATCTGCCGAAAAGATACAAGTCACCACAACTAGAATTACAAATTCAGCAGGTAACTGTCTATTTTCAAACTCCATAGGGAAAATATGGAATAACCTCCCCCCACACATTACCTCACTAGACTCCTTTCAACTTTTCAAAAAACAACTTCTATTACATCTTAACAACTTCTGGCTCTGCTCTTGTACCAATCCAGACTAAATGACTTCTTCGCTCTTCAGCCATACCTCCCTACGTAA
>NC_056728.1:1764975573-1765158073 GCF_019279795.1 Protopterus annectens | reverse complement strand
GGAAGAGAGTTCCAGAGGCGTGCAGCAGAGAAGGACATCAATTGATTCCCAGCAGGATGTGTTGGTTTATGCACTTTAATTAGGTTTTGGGAATTGGATCTTAGGAGTCTGTCTAGTTTATGTATTTCAAAGGTATTTGCTAGGGAGGGGCAGAGAGACAGGTTATGAATGAGTTGTGTGCTTGGATGAGCTAGGTATATGTGAGGAAGTTTGGTAATTCTAGCCAAGTTAGTTGGTGAAGGGAATTACAGTGCTGAGAAGAAGCTCTATGACCTGCCGCAAATTTGGATATTTTGTTATAACAAGATGCGAGTTTGGTTTTGAGGGAGGATTGTAGCTCTAGATGCACCATATAAAAGGGATGGGATGAGGTATGTAATAGCTAATGTAATCCTGGTGGTGGGAGAGATAAAAGCGGCTGTGGCGGTAAAGCATACCTAATTTTTCTATGGGGTTTTTTGATATTTGCTTGTAGATTCTTATCAAATTTTAGTTGATTGTCGTTGATAATTCCTAGTAATTTTGTGTCAAAGACTAGTTGTAGGGGGTATTGTTATTGCTGGTAATTATGAAGGATTGTTTGTTTAGGGAAGAGGTTTTGGATGCATTGAATAACATAAGTTTTATTTTGGTTGCATTAAGGGCTAGATGGTTGCTGAGCATCCACTGTTCAGTGGAAGAGAAGGTGGCTTGTGTTAGATTGTTTAGAGTTGTGATGGAAGGGGAGGAACAGATTATAATAGAATCATCGGCATATTGGATGAGACTGGAGTTAGGAATGGCTTGGAAGAAGTCATTTATGAATATGTTGAATAGTAGGGAGCCTAGAATGGAACCTTGGGGGATGTCTGTGGATGTATTAAGGAAGGGTGAGGTAGCTTTTTTCCATTTAACTGCTTGTTGCCTGTTTGTGAGATAGCTTGAGAACCACTGGGTAGTGGAAGGATAGGTTAAGTTTAGAGAGTTTGGTAAGAAGTAGGTTGTGGGAAATAGTGTCAAATGCCTTAGAGAGGTCGAGGAAGAGTGGTTACAAAGTGGTCAGAGTCGCGGGCTTTGTTGATTGTTTCTAGGAGGGAGAGGAGGTACTATGACCTTGTCTAAAGCCATGTTGTGTGGGGGTAAGAAGCTGATTATTGATGAGGTAGGGTAAGAGCTATTGTTGTACACACTTTTCAGGTAGCTTAGAAATAAGTGATAGGATGGCGATAGGGCAAAAGTTTGGGATGTCATTATTATTACCACCTTTATGGAGAATAATAATAAAGGCCTTCTTCCAGAGCTGGGGGACCTGGCTTTATGAGATAGACCGATTAATTAGTATGCTGATAGGAAGAGCAATGGCTTCTGCGGCTACTTTTAGGAAGTAGGAGAGAATTTCATCGGAACCATGTTTGAATTTTAGGCAAAGTTTTTTTAGGGTGGATATAGAGATGGGATTGATAGAGAAAGGTGAAGGTTGCGGGCAAGGGATGCTAGGGGAGGAAGGGATGGGTGCACACTGAGGAGGGGTTGTAGAGGTGTTGGTGAAGGATGATGTTAGCTTGCTTATTGAATCTATGAAAAAAGAGTTAAATTGGGTGGCCAAGTCCATGTCAGAGGCATCTGGGTTGGGGCAAGGGTTTTCTTTTTTTCCCGGGTTGAGGAGAGATGAGATTCCTTTCCAAAATAGTTTGGGATTGGTGGTGTGGTTGGTTTGGAGAGTGGAGAAATAGGCTTTGCGGTCTAAGGTAATACGTTTTTTTACTTTATTTCGTAGTGTTTTATATTCATTTAGGGTGACAGTGGTTTTATTTTTATGGTACCATGTCCAGGCTTTGTCATGGAGTCGCATAGTAGCTAAGGTGTTTTTGGTTAACCAGGGTACAGAGTTACTTTTTATACATTTTGTTTTCAGAGGGGCAAAGGAGTTGAGCAGGTTTGTGAAAGTAGAATTAAAGTAGGATGAAGCATTATCTAGGGAAAGAGTTTTTAATGGGTTCCAGTTTGTGCTTTTTAGTGCATTTGAGAAGGTTTCAGCATTGAAGTTCTTTAGGCAACGAGTGGAAATATAGGTGTGAGTTAGTTGTATAGAAGAGGGGAGACGGTGGGCAAATGTGGGGAAATGGTCAGTTAGTGGGTCTGGGAGAATACCACTATCAGAGATATAGTGAGGATGGATACTAGAATCCAGTCTATTGTAGTTCCAGTGATGGAGTTGTTGGAAGGCCTGGTAGGCCTTTATAATGTAACATAGGCAAATTTATTTCTCAAGGGCAATAGGCACTTTATTTGTAGATGAAACAATGAAATATAAAGTTGTTTGCTAGCAGCAACCTCTTCGTTAGTTACAGATCTCTTTAATGTGGAATTATTTAGATGACTCTTACTTCTGCAGAGATTGTGCATATTAACTGATACTGGTGGATTGTAGAATTTTGAGTAGACTTTTTATGATGGAAATGTTCTGAATTGAGCAGTTTTCTCAGTATTGGTGCATGCAATTTGTTTCATTGTTTACTGGAAAAATGTTCAAAACAATAAATTTAAAATGCTGTCTAACAACTGTATTGTATTATACGAGGAGGAATATAATTTATTACAATCAGGAAGGTGTAACAAAGAACACATGTATGTTTTGTGTGCAAGGGGCCTATGATTTGTAAACAGCCCAAAGTTAATCTTTATCTGCCACTAGCCAGACATATTTTCTTTGAATGTGAGTTTCAATGCTGTTCCAATGAATGTGAGTTTCAAGGATAGAGGAGTTTTAATGCTAAGTCTATTTTCATTGTGAGACTGCATTGCTTTGCTTAGCTGATTTCTATTAGTATTTCTGGTGTAACATGTAAAATTAAACATTTAAATGAAATCCAAATCATCGTAGAAGTAAAGCAGTATGCACATTACAGTGTTTTTAGTAAATGGGGTGAAATAGCCAAGTAATGGGACATTGGAATGGCTGCAGGGGGGGTTCCATTCAACCATGATTTTGTGAGGAGGGAAGGGCGGCAAACTCAAAGACAGCCCCAGGTGGCACAAAATGTAGCATGCCACTGATCAGTAGGCCATGACTTTTGGAGATCCTAGCAAACTATAATATTCTTTTGCTAAGATTAGAATATTGCCTACCATTAAATGCCCTACTTTTGTCATAAAACCCACATACTGCAAGTCACTGAAAACAAAATCCTGAGGTTCATCATCATCTCCCTTCCCAGTGAACATACATTATTGCTACACATTTAAAAGAAAATGGTTACAATTTGCTACAGGGTCTGGGTGCCTGGGGCCATATTTTGGTTGTCTGTTCAGTTTACGTTTGAAAGTTTATATCCCACAATTCCATTGGAGTGGGTGGGGTTACATAATTATATACGCAAAATTTATGTTAATCAGCATACAGATTTGTACCTATTTTTCATGAGCCTTTGTCCAGATTTTTGATGTTTCCAGGTTGTGAGGTATGGGTTCTAGCTTAGCCATACACAAACCTGTATATTCTTAAAGTACAGTATTTTGATGCCTGAAGTAGCTGTGCCTTTTGACAGAGTCCCATGTATGAACTCTGAACATCAGGATAGTGGTCAGAAGATCATAAACTCTCTCTTTTTTTTTGTTCCAACCCCTTTCTCTGCAGTTGGTTTAATAGTAGTGTCATCAGCAGTGATATAATTCTGTTTTAGACTCTGCCTTTTAACGCATATAACACAATGTTATGCATATGTATTTGGCCCATTTTTTAACAAAATATCTTAGTAGCATCTACAAGTATCTCCTGGATCATGCCTGAGTGTATCACTTTTCTAAGAGCTGATTTGTGGGATTGCCAGGATATGAGTGGTGCTTCACTGGTATGTTACATACTTATCAGACATTATTGCTCAGCTGGGCGATTAAATGAAGTTAATTTTTTTGGCCACAGTGTTAAGTGTAAGTTAGCTGACTTCACTCATTTGGGAGTGTGGATGGACTAAACTTTTCTGGCATTGCTGACTCCCTGTGCCTGCTTGTGCTGTTCTTGTCCTCATGCTTGAGTTTTAAGGCACACTTGCATCAAGCTGAAGGATAATCTTGACTGGATATTACTTGTCCTCAGTTTTGATTAATTGTTCATTGGACTTTTGTAGACCAATGCATAGAAAATGGATGAAACAGTTATATCATTTCTCCTTCCTGAATAGAAACTGATGAGTTAGACGTCTGCTACATCTATGCTTACTGTCAAAAGATTTTAATACTTTTAACATATACTGGAAGAATCACACAGATAAAAATAAGCAAAAAGGTTTATTTTACATGCATGGAGACATGCTACAAAGTACATGGTATGTCAGCAGTCTAATTTCTGTACACTTCACATGGGTTTTTATACCCTTCTCAGCACGTACACAGTAACTGGTTACCAGACAAGGAATTTCAGTCAAGGCTATAAATTCACATACTGGAGCCTTAGATGGTCAGAGGTCAGTCACAAGATAAGCTTGTGCCTGGACCAAGGTAACATCTGTGCATTCCTCTTTGGTCAGCAAATTCTTTACAAGAAAAACAGCTTATTTTAACTTGCTTCTTTGCTTGCAATGCAATTTCACATTTTAACCCTTACTATACATGATACAAAGATGTTGAACACAAAGATTCTTACTACATTTCCCCCATTTTATTCATACAGGTTTTCGCATGACTCGTGTTCTGTAGATTCAGAATAATAAGCTTTAGTTGCATTGGCAGACAATACACTTGATATTATCATTCGGATGCAAGGAATGCAACAACAACCCAACAGTAGGAATATAATGGCACCAACACATATAGCAATTAAGACATTCATAAGTACTGTTCCCCAATTTCCAAACCAATTTTGGAAAAAGTCAGTTAATGGATTCTGTCCTGGTTTTGTAAGTTCAGAAACTTGTTGTAGGATCTCTAGATGACTGTCAATGTCATGCTCTTTATCTGGAATGAATGAACAACACTCCTCCTGGATAAGAGCGCAAGTACCTCCTTTCGCCGCTAGGGTGAAATCGAGCGCCATACGATTCTGCAACACTACAGTCCTCATTGCAGTTAACTCATCCGTCACCAATTCTAGCGCAGAAAAAGTTGCATTGCTCAGAGTTTCTAACAGTTTTGACAGTTTTCTGAGCTCCCAAATGGATTTTACTGTCCCATACGCTGGAAGAATACCAGCCCAGGAAATAACATCATCGCCCAAGTCCATGTGTGATAGCCCCTTGCTGCTACTATGGGCCAAATCGTGGTGATAGATCCAGGATGCATCAACGTTACCTACGGGATTAACAGGTTTATTAACAGCACGCATATTTCAGATTTTACCTTGGGAAGAGAAAATGTATGTCTTATAGCTGGTGCTAAATAACCCAAAAGCAACTGCCTGACCAATTCCTTGGTAACCATTTGTATGCTTTTCTACCACAGATAAAATAACAATCATTTACTTTAAGTGTAATATTGACTGGAACAGAGTGATTTCCTTTATCTTGCAGCCCTTTAAACAAAAGATCATACACAGATAACATTTTTTCAAAGAAACTTGTGTCATTAACAAGCCCTGTACTATTAACAAGCACTCTTATAGGCTTGAAACTCGTTGCACAGTGCCCATCTATTGTACAGTTATGAATTATTGTTACATTACACTGACTCCATCCAACCTTAATCTTGCCTAATCTTTGAAAACATACAGTTCCATTCTGGCGACCCATGAGGGGTAATGCTATTTTGTCCTTTAAGGCTACATTTGAAGTTTCAAATAGTAAATTAGTCCATGTATCATTTGCCCCCAAAGGGACTGTACCTAACATTAGACCACCATGTACAGTAGGGATAGCCGTGCATATCCAACAATTTGAAACATTAAAAGATAGAGCATATGCATACTTAATAGCTTGGTACGTATTAAAAGGCGGATGCCAATCTGTATTCTCGTCTCTCTTTACTTGGCTAGGCTTGTTTGAAAATAAAAACGGCCAAAACAGAAAAGTAACAATCACACTTATTAACAACAAAATTATTTTGGAATGCTTTTGTGGGAAGGGCTGCTCCCTTCCGGTATTTTTCTGCATTGCTACAATAGTCAGATACTCATACAAAACAAGATTACTACTAATCAATGTTCCTCAGGGGAACTCAAGTTTTTGTCCAGTTCAAACTGTTTTACCAGTTTACAGTGTGTCAGATGGATCCATGATGTTCGTTCTTTGATTCGGATTGCTGTAGGTGTTGCGATCAAAACCTGGTATGGACCTTCCCACTTAGGCGAGGCCCAGGTTTTCCTCTTGACAATTTTAGTCCAAACCCAGTTCCCGGGTTTCACTTCCAGGATCCTGTTGTTCTTCTGATCTGAAAAGCAATCATTCGTTAAAGAGGTGTTAGTCCTGGTCAGCAATTTCTTCATGTAATCTGCTATCTCTTCACCCCCCTCACGTTCCGCAGGCAAAAGATTTTGCCACTGCGGGACGTAATAAGGTCTCCCGTATAATAGTTCAAATGGTGTGACCCCTTTTGAGGTGGGAGTGGTACGCATGGACAGGAGTGCCAGAGGTAAGCAGTTTATCCAAGACTGATGTGTCTCGGCCATGAGTTTACGTAACTTGCCTTTGAGAATGCCATTATGGCATTCAACCAACCCTGCTGACTGTGGGTGGTAGGCACAATGGTGTTTTAACTCGATCTGAAAAACGGCGGCCAGCTTTTGAATAACTTGGTTTAAGAAATGTATGCCATTATCAGAATAGATGCGTGTAGGTAGCCCAAAATGAGGGATAATGTTATTTGTAAGGGCCTTGGCTACCGACAGTGCATCTGGGTGTGCTACCGGAAAAGCTTCAACCCATTTTGTAAAAGCGTCAATAATGACTAACACAAATCGCTTCTGTTGAACAGGAGTTAGTTCAATAAAATCCATGCAGATTGTGTGAAATGGATACGGAGGCAGCGGAAAAGCTGCTGGGGTGATCCGCACCCCACCACCATGGTATCGTGCACAAAGCAGGCACGATAAACAAAATCGTTTAGCGTATGCTATAAAGCCCTTGGTCCAGAAAATTTGCTGGATCATTTGAACCATAGCAGCAGGGCCCAGATGAGATGGGCCATGCGTCACTAATGAGGCATACCTAAAAAGGTTCGTTGGTAAGACATACTTATCATTTGGACCTACAAAAACTCCCTGCTTTTGAATAGCCCCATATTTAATCCATCGCTGTTTTTCCTGAACTGTACTAAGTTCCTGCATTACCTGTAAAGTTTGTAGATCAAATTTATCTGTAGGGTGAAGTTCCTTCTGTGTGGTCTCGAGTGCAAAGGTAGAGGTTAAGGCTACACTTTTGCAGTTTTGTCAGCCAGTGCATTTCCAAGTGATACTGAATCCTTGGCATTCGTGTGCGCTGCGCACTTACAGATGGCCAGTCCCCGTGGCAGTTGGACAGCTTGTAAGAGGCTAAGGATTAAATCCTTGTGGGTTATTTCCTTTCCTGAGGCCGTAACTATTCCCCTATTTTTCCATTGCTGTGCAAAGACATGGACCGTGGAAAAAGCATACTGACTATCTGTGTAGATAGTAACTGCCTTATCCTTGGAGATGGTGCATGCTCTGGACAAAGCAATCAATTCGGCCGCTTGTGCGGACAGGTTCCTGGGTTGGGTTTTGCCTCCAGTACCTTAGTCTCAGTTGTGACTGCATACCCCACTTGTGTAATACCTGCCTCATTCTTACGTGCTGACCCATCTACAAACAGGGTCCAATCTGAATTTGCCAACGGTTGGTCCTTAAGGTCTGGTCTTGGTAAGACATTACAGTGTATTAAATCTAAACACACGTGAGGGGCACCATCGTCAGCTGTAGGTAACAGCGTGGCTGGATTAAGAGTGGTGCATTGCTCAATGGTCATGTGTGGTTGTGATAGTAACGTTGTCATGCAGGATAAGTGTCTGCTAGGAGAGAGAAAGGTAACTTCATCCTGTAGTAGTATTACCGCGACGGAGTGTGGTACTCGTAAGGTAAGGTCATGAAACAAAACTAGGGTTGCAGACACTTGCATAGCCTGTGCAGCTGCGACTACTGCTTGTACACAGTGTGGCAAAGATCGTGCCACTGTGTCCAATTTACTGGAATAAAAAGCTAATGGTCTTAACTTATCCCCATAAGTTTGCAACAGAACCAATGTCATAAAGCCCTGCTTACAATCTACTGTCTGAACAAAGGGTTTTGTATAGTCAGGGAAGCTAAGTGTTGCAGATCCTGCTATCAACTGTTTTACCCTAGTAAATGTCTGTATTGCCTTACCCGTCCATTGCAGCGCGTCATGTGCTGCCATGGGAAGTGCGAAAATAAGTTCTGAAAGTGGACTTACTTCCTCTGCATAGTTGGGAATCCAACTACGACAAAAATTTGTTATTCCTAAAAATGACATCATTTCTTTTTGTGTTGGGCATTGGTGCCTGTAAAATGGCTTCTTTTCTACAGTTATCTAGTTGTCTACCAGCAATTGAAATGGTATAGCCTAGATACCGTACTTCAGTTTTACAAAATTGTAATTTAGATTTATTTACCTTATGTCCCTCTTTCGCCAAAAAATGCAATAACCGAATAGTTTCGGACTCACAGACAGCCTCCGTGGGTGCAGCCAGTAAGATGTCGTCCACATACAATAGTAGATGACAGCCATGCTCTGGTTGAAACTGTGCCAGGTTTGTCGACATTTCTTGCGAAAAGATTGTAGGGCTTTCACAATATCCCTGCGGCAGTCGTGTGTATGTGTATCGCTTGCTCATAAACGTAAAGGCGAACCAAAACCTACTCTCTTCCTGTAGGGGAATAGAAAAGAACGCGTTACTAATGTCAATAACAGAAAAATACTTATCCGTGGGAAGGATATCATTTAACAAAACAGATGGATCTGGGACCGTAGGAGCCCTTGGCACTACAGCAGCATTTACAGCCTGCAGATCCTGTACCATTCTCCATGTCCCGTCCGGTTTCCTAACTGGGAACAAGGGTGTGTTACACGGTGAATCTGTGCATGGAATTAAAACCCCAGCTCTCAGTAGAGCCGTGATCACTGGTAGAATGCCTTCTTCTGCCTTTTTACTTAATGGATACTGACGCTTATGAGGTCTAAAATCGGATTTTGGAGTTATTTTAACCTGTCCTGCTGTTTTTATTAGCCCAATGTTGTGTTGTCCGCGGGACCATAAGGAGTCTGGCACTGATTGTAACTTTAATTCTTCTTGCGGGGTTAGGAGACATAGTCAGAATGGCCCTCCCCCGGGTGGCGTTAGCCTATCTTCGCGGAGGTGCACTGTTGGTCTAGCCTGGGTGACCCAATTTAGTCTTTGTACCTGAATTCCTTTACATGCCAATTGTTCCGGTGTCATTTTGGCCCATTCAGTAACTTTCCTCCCCACCAGATACCATGCCATTTGTTCTTCCCTTGTTACAGAGACATGTGCAATAGAATTATTGCGAAAAAGTAACTGCATATCTTTTGTAAGACTGCATGTAACTGCAGAATTTCCTAATTTATCCCAATAGAGATTTTGTAACAGGATTTTTGTGACCTTGTGTTTAAAAAATTGCTCCTCATATTTGTCGTCTGGTCCCACATACTTTCTGTAATACATTGTACAGTGTAGTTGTTTAGCTACCACTGGCGGTTGTGTGCCATATTACAGTGTAGTTGTTTAGCTACCACTGGCGGTTGTGTGCCATATTTGCTTAAGGCCAAATTAGTTAGCTCATTTACTACATTTTGTGGTCCAGTTTCAACAAGATCATTACTGTACCAGTAGTGTAAATCACCCTGCCCCACTTGTAACATAACATCTTGAATTTCTACTCGTTTGGCTAGATTCCCTGATGCAGTCGGTACAGCTGCTATGCCAAACACGTGCATTAAATCTCTTCCTAATAAGTTTACAGGGCAAATTTTGGAGATAATGACTCGAAACCTGATAGTTTGGTTAGTTTCAGGGTCTGTGAACCATAAAGGTTTAGATAATGGTTCCTTATAAATGTAGCCATTTGCTGCCTTGACTAACACATAGTCATCAGAAGTTACATCGGATGGCACTGCAGAGTTTTTTAGCAGGGTCCTGGAGGCCCCTGAATCACACAAAAATTCTACATCCTTACCCTCTACTTGAAGTGTGATTATCGGTTGTGCCTCTAGCTGCATAGTTACAGCCAGCGCTGTTAAATTAACAACCTGATATTCACCTTCTTCTGAAAAATCAGTCATTTCATTTTCCCATCCTGCACATTCACCCTTACCTTCCTCGTTTGCGTCCTCAAAGTCTTCCTCTTCACTCTGTCTTATTGACTCTGGCCAATCAGCCTCTTTATCCGGGTCAGATTCACCTCCACCACCATCATATAGTCATGCTGACCCGTGATCCGGGGTGGTTTTAGTTTTTTCAGAAGACCGGCAATCCCTCGCAAAATGTCCCTTTTTACCACATTTGAAACATTCTCCTCTTTTTTGTCTGCCTTCATAATCTTCGGAATGTCCCACATTCCCTCTTCCTCTATCCCTGTTAGTCGGACCTTGCAGTAGCATAAGTGTCCCATCTTCGCTCACCATAAAGGTTTGAGCTTGTTTTTTTTTCTTTTCTTCTAAATATTTTTCTGCATGTCTTGCATACTCCAGTAGGGGCTGCAGACGTGCCGTCCGATGGTCTATCGTATGCTTTTGGACAAAGTTGCTAATAGCACTTTTACATCCTTTTAAAAAGGCATTTTTTAGTTGTTGTTCATATGAGGAGTCTTTTGACTGATCTATTTCTTTTTGCATACCACTATGGTTATCAAAGCACTGGGTAAGTCTCTGCAAATAGTTGTCTACTTTTTCATCATCTGCTTGTACACATCTATTGATACAGGTCCAGTCTGCCCTAGGCTTCCATTTATCCAAAATACGGGCTAGTAAATCCTTGACCTGCTTTTGGTATGAGTCCGAATTGTGGGCAAGTGGCTTATTATCTACTCTGGTTATGGGATCCCAGTCCCCACAGACCAAGTGCCAGTTGGGACCCAAAATTTGTCGAACTATTTGTTCCAACTCTACGGTATTTAGCTTATAACTTTCTATCATGCCTGCGATGTCTTCACAAAACTTGGTCATATCTAACCTAGGGTGTGGTATTCCTTCTACGGCTTTTCGAATGTCTTCCCGCGTCCAGGGTCGATAAACTAAAATGGTGGGACCCTGTCCGAACGTACCCACTTGCGGATTTGCTACTTCTATGAGGGGATACTCTGTGGACGCCGAATTGACTTCGGTTTCCTTTTGTTTCCATTCTGATTTGTCTATACTACGGGTTCGTAGGTCCAGAGTGTCATCCGCCTGCTTTTGTAAAACTACGGGAGGTATGGTTTTGCTTTGGCTCACTTCTTCACTTTCCTGATACTGAGGTGGACTGGTTTTAAGGGTTTCCGGGTCTGGATATAAGGGTGGGGCCGTCGCCTTGCGACAGACGGCAGATGTTTCATTATCGTCCTTTTGGACGAAAAATGTATCTTTTGCACTCGAGTCACCAGTTTTTTTTGTTTTGAAGCTGTTCTCTATATTTTTTATTAGCTTCCTCTAACCACTTCTGAGCCTGGGGAAATCCTATTCTCTTTTGATCTTTAACCTTATTTCCTGCATCCTTACGTAAACTTTTTACCAAATTTTGACATTCTAATTTGTTTAGATTTCCACTAAACTCATAATCCTTTTTCCATTTTTTTAGAAATTTTAAATTCTTTGGATGTAGGTTGAACATATATTGTTCATCCTCGGTCCTTTTGTTTGAGCGGTCGCTGCAACTACAGCAACTACTCCCTGTTCCCATTTTTCTAATCTGAGAGAAAAATTAGTTTCCTTTTCCTGAGATCTCTACCGTTCTTTTGTAAAATTAAACCAAAAGACGATTCCCTTATGACTAGTCCCTTTGTTTTTTTAAAAAGAGAACAATACAAAAAGAAAGAAAAAAAATGTTACGCTTACCTTTCTGCGGTTCTTCCGCCCCGTTCGTCACCGTCCCACGGATCGAATCTAAGAGTGACTGGCCTCTACTTACGACTTCTTCGTCGGAGGTCTTTCCGTTCAAGGGAGCCCGAGATTCGTTCTCCCCTTCCTGTACAGGTTTTTCAGTCCCTCTTATGCGATTCGTACCGTGAAGAGGTGGCCCCACGGTCTTGAGCGCCAGAAATGTTAAAAGATTTTAATACACTTAACATATACTGGAAGAATCACGCAGATAAAAATAAGCAAAAAGGTTTATTTTACATGCATGGAGACATGCTACAAAGTACATGGTATGTCAGCAGTCTAATTTCTGTACACTTCACATGGGTTTTTATACCCTTCTCAGCACGTACACAGTAACTGGTTACCAGACAAGGAATTTCATTCAAGGCTATAAATTCACATACTGGAGCCTTAGATGGTCAGAGGTCAGTCACAAGATAAGCTTGTGCCTGGACCAAGGTAACATCTGTGCATTCCTCTTTGGTCAGCAAATTCTTTACAAGAAAAACAGCTTATTTTAACTTGCTTCTTTGCTTGCAATGCAGTTTCACATTTTAACCCTTACTATACATGATACAAAGATGTTGAACACAAAGATTCTTACTACACTTACCCTTTCTGTGCTGGTTGTTGTACTGCTCAGATGTTTAAGGTAACTTGATAGTCTTCATAAGTTCATAACTGTTTACTAGGCTAACAGTCACAAGAGCCTTTTTAAGCTTAACCATGCATCCCAAATCTCTGACAAGTTCTAATACCCTTGATAAGTGTAAGCATGGGCCTGGGAGATTAACCATTTACAGATTACCCATTTGCATTAGAGACATAGGTGCCAAACCAGGGTTGAATTTCTGGTTTCCCATCCAGTTGTTCAAATTGCACTTAAATTGGGTTAGAAAGGACCTCTCCTTTACATGGATTGGGAGCCTGTTCCATAGACGGGGTAGTTTCTGGGATACATACCTATCTCTCCAGCAGGTCCTGTTTATGTCACAGGCCAGGTTTAAGTCTTTAGAACTGGTAATTCTGGTACTGTTTGTTTTGTGGATATGCAGGAGGTCCATCAGAGTGGGGTGTGACAATGCCCTGTATGCCAGGTATAGATCTCCCCTGAAAAGCCTGTAGGAGACAGAATGCAGGGATTGGGCCTTGAGGCGGTCTGCATAGGACATTTTACTTGCAACCTGTATTTTTTTAGTGAGGAACCTCTGTGGACGTTCCAGTTGTTGAATATGTTTGGTTAGGTACATACCAAAGGGTGCATTGTACTCAATGATAGGTCTAATGAATGCTGAATACAGTGGAACAATGACTTCCTTGGACTTAGATGCCATACCTTTAGTTATAAGTTGTGCAACATAGAATGATTTCCTCACCACTGTAGACACGTGGTGATTAAAGGCTAGATTACTATCTATGTGTGTTCCTAAGTCCCTGACTACTGGGTCAACTCTAAGGAGTGTGCTGTCAATATGATAGTTACCAGGGATGGATGACTTCCCAAAGGATACTATTATGCATTTCTTGTCAATTAGCTCTGACACCAGTTGTCTGTGTCAGCCCCTCCTGAATAACATTTGTGTCAGTGTGAGATTCAATGACAGCTCCTAATTTGCAATCATCTGCAAATTTAGTCAGCCAGAGACCACTGACATTGGCCTTGACTTCTGAGAAGTAAATGCCAAAAAGGAGCAGTCCAAGGACTGATCCCTGAGGGACTCCACATGTGATTGGCCTCTTTGTAGAGAAGGACTCCCCACTTCTAACTTCCTGGGTCCGGTCTGTGAGCCGGGTGACATACGGGTTTCTACCTAACCTCTTGAATTTGTCAACAATGCCCGAGTGGGGCATTGTATCAAATGCCTTGGCCAGGTCAAGGTAGGCAGTGTGAACGATTTTGCCCTCATCCAAGAAGTCCACCGGGTTGAGTAAGCATGATCCGGCCTTGACGAAACCAAACTGGATTGTGTCCAGTGTCTGGAGGATGTTCTTCATCTCACATTGCTGCAGTCCTTACATATGGGTAGTCCGCTGTCCTCGGTCGGCCCGAATATCAAAGCATTAGGCTGACGTCGGTCAAGGCGCTTAAGACTGACATCAGGACGTCAGGGTACAAATGTGCATGACCGACGTCATATCCTCAGTCTTTTTTGCCACATGGTCCGATGCAGAAGCAGCGTTGCAAGTGCCGTTCGGCGTTCTGAAATTTTTCGAATCCGGAGTTTCAGACCGAGTCAAAGTTGGCTAAGTACCCCGTGGGGGAATATTTTAGTTTTTTCTTGCCTCAGTGGTTTACCGGATGTCAGAAAAAGTGAATAACTGTATTTCTTGTGGGAAGCAGATACCGCATAGGGATTATCATTCTTTGTGTATTCCTTGTTTGGGGCCTGAGCACGACGTTGTTGGGTGTCGCTTTTGTGCTAGGTTCAATAAACGCACTATTAAGCGAAGGTTAGATTGTGCTAGGTTGGTCTTCGGGAAGCGGTGCAATTATAATATGCTGTCGGATTCTCCGGCGCCCGCTTCTTCGAAGAAGCGCAAAGACAAAGCAGCTAAGCCCAGGCATGAAGAGTCGTCCGCATCGGACGCCGGTTCTTTAGAGGCGCCAGTGGAACCGTGGTTCCGACGGAGGCTTCTCTGGAGTCCCAGGGGAGACTTTGATATTGCAGGATGTGGCCTCTCAGGAGGCAGGTCAGGCTGAAGGGGCTTCTCAGGTTACTGTACTCCCCTCCCTTCCTAGGGTGGTTAGGCCCTCTCCTTCTGTTTCCAAGGCTTCTCCCAGAGGCAGGCCAGGTTTAGCTTCTGTTGGTGTCACTCCTAGTTCAGCAGGGTCTGTGCCCAAGAAGCACATGCTTAAAATGGCAGAAGATTTAATTACTTTGATTAGAGGTTCTTTGCCCTCCTGATAAGAGGCCTAGGGTGGAGCCAGAGTTGGGGAGTTTTGAGCAGGCTTCGGATGTTTCAGAGTCTTCGGCTGAAGACTTGCAGGAGTACTCTCCTTATTCTGATTCTGATGCAGATGATTCGACTCCTTCTGCTTCTCCTCCAGAGGATTTTTCTTTTCAGAGACTCTTCATTCCATGAGGGAACATTTTAAGTGGGAAGGTCAGGACTTCTCTGATTCCAGGAAAAGGCTTAGGGAATTTTTGCTTTTACCCCAGCATAGGCCCTTGGCTATTCCCCCTGTTCTGGATGTTGTGGAAGATGTGTTTGCAGAGGCTTCACTTAATCCTGATTCTTTGCCTCCTGCTCCTGTTAAACCGGATAGGTATTACAGGGTGCCTGAGGCTCATAAATATCTTTATAAGAGTCCTAGGGCGGACCCAGAAACTGTTAGTCAGGGACCTAAGGGTGTCAAAGCCTCTGTTGTAAAAAATCCGGTTCCTCCAGATAAAGAGGCCAGAGCTTTGGATAGATGGGGAAAGAAAGTCTATACTTCTTCCACCTTAGCTATGAGGGCTTTGAATTGCCAGTTTCACATGTTGAAATATCAAAACTATCTTCTTTCTCAATTGAAGTCTAAGGTAGATGCTCTGGCGGAAGGCATTGAGTGTAAAGAATTACAAGATTTGGTACATGTCTCTGAACAGGTGGGTAAGCATTCTTTACAATGTGGTTTTGATGCTGTACAGGCCTCGTCTAGGGTGGCTGCCACTGGTTCAGTTCTTCGCAGGCACGCCTGGCTGAGGGATCAGAATTTATCTGACCATGTTAAGACAAGGATTTTGGATGCTCCTTTGCAGTCTGATGTGTTGTTTGGTTCACCTGTGGAGTCAGTCTTGAAGAAAATGGAAGACATGGCTAAGTCTATGCAGGCTGTTAAAGATTTTTTGCAAGTTCAGCCTCCAAGTTTAGTAGGAATTGGCCTGCTAAGGGGTGGACGTATCCTTCTTATGATTCTCAGTCTAGGGGTAGATCTAGACGTGGTAGGGGCAGAGCTCAGAGCTCCTTCAGACCTAGAACAGGGAGTTCACCTGCACAATCTTCGGGTGAGGGCAGGGGCCAGTCCTTTCGTAAACAGGCCCAATGACCTACCTTTTCAGCTGCCAGATCCTTCTTGCCTGGCAGCACCTTTGGGAGGAAGGTTGGCACTCTTCAAGGAAAATTGGAGTTTGATTACCCAAGACAGATGGGTATTGGATATCATACATCAAGGTTACAAGTTTTATTTCCATACCTTGCCTCCTTTCAAAGGCATGCCGGACGTTCCTCCTCAGCAAAGACTAGAGGCTCACAAACAAATTTCTCTGCTACTTCAAATAGGGGCCATACAACCGGTCCCTCTGCCAGAAGTGGGCCTAGGATTTTATTCTCGCCTGTTCCTAGTACCAAAGAAGGGAAACACGTGGAGACCAATTTTGGATTTATCTATCCTCAACACTTATCTGGACATTCCCAAGTTCAAAATGTTGACGTTACAACAGCTTTTACCTCTGCTGGGCAAAGAACACTGGATGGTGACTCTGGATCTCAAGGAGGCTTACCTTCATGTTCCTATCAGGCTCAGTTGCAGGAAGTATCTGCGATTTTGGGCTGGGACTTCTCATTATCAGTTCTCTGCATTGCCCTTTGGCTTATCTACTGCGCCCAGAGTGTTCACAAAGGTTCTGGCTCCAGTGATAGCTTTCTTCAGGCTAAGAGGAATACAGATCTATCCTTATTTGGACGATTGCCTGATTCTGGCCCAAGGAAAGGACGAACTTCTTCATCATTTACAGTATGTGATAGCAGTGCTAAGATGCCTGGGGTATTCTGTGAACGAAATAAAGTCCAGTCTAGTACCCTCTCAGGACATGTGCTTTCTGGGTGTGAGACTGAATACAGCATCCCAGATGGCCTTTTTGACCCCGGACAAACAAAAGAATCTTTCTCTTTACTTCCATCAATTGTCTCATCAGTCCAGGCTGACTGCAAGGACAGTCCTTCAAGCCTTGGGGTTCATGGCATCTTGTATTCTGGTGCTTCCCAATGCCAAACTGCATATGAGGAAGCTACAATGGTATCTCAAAAATGTATGGACACAGCACTGCCAGGATATGGACACTGTCATTCAGATAATACCTTGCATTCAAAAGGAATTTTTGTGGTGGGCTCAGGAATGTCACCTAAACAAGGGACTCTCTGTGACCCGGCCAGAGGCGAGTCAGATTCTAACGACAGATGCCTCAGACAAAGCTTGGGGAGCTCATCTAAATGGAAAGTGGGTACAAGACACGTGGCCTGCCAGACTTCAACATCTACATATCAACTTAAAGGAGATGTTAGCAGTCCAATTTGCATTAATAGCTTTCAAGGATTTACTTCCTCCAGGGCAGATGTTGGTTCTAACAGACAACACAACTGTCATGTGGTACATCAACAAGCAAAGGGGAACGCATTCTTATCCTCTATGCAGACAGGCAATGATTTTGTGGGAGACTGCTCTCAGTTTACAGCTAAATCTTCAGGCAAGGTTTCTGCCGGGAGCACAGAACTCCTTAGCAGATGTGTTGAGCAGACAAATTATGGATCCCCACGAGTGGAAATTGGATCCTCATGTATTTCAGAAATTGACAGTGTTATGGGGAACTCCAGACATAGATCTGTTCGCTTCTCCACTAAACTACCAGCTGCCAAAGTTTTGCACAAAAAGGTTTCATCCCACAGCTTGGAAAGTGGATGCTCTCTCATTCAGTTGGAGCAATCTTCATGTGTATGCCTTTCCACCTCTGCCTCTCCTCCCAAAGGTACTTCTGAAGGTCAGACAGGACAAGCCAAAGATGATTTTAATAGCTCCAGATTGGCCTCGACAGCACTGGTACCCATTACTGAGAAGTCTGATACGGGTGCCTCCATGGCCTTTGCCTTCGATTCCACACCTGCTGTCTCAGGAGAACAGTCATTTACTCAATGTCAAACTTCACTCTCTACATCTAACAGCCTGGCATATTCTGTTTTAAACCCTGGAGGGTCTCAGCTTCCACAGCAAGTTTTGAATGTTATTTTGGAGGCCAGAAGGCCTAGTACAAGGAAAGTGTACGCAGATAAATGGAGGAGATTTTTATTTTGGAGTACAGCAAAGGAATTTGATGTTTCTAAGCCTAATTTAAGTGTGGCTCTTCAATATCTTA
The DNA here is from genome assembly GCF_019279795.1 of Protopterus annectens. Lineage (NCBI taxonomy): Eukaryota > Metazoa > Chordata > Ceratodontiformes > Protopteridae > Protopterus > Protopterus annectens. Next base: position 1,765,139,952 of record NC_056728.1, on the reverse strand, counting down.
CTGAGTTACTGGACAAAGGTTTGTCCTTCTCCTCTATTAAGGTTCATGCTGCAGCAATTTCTGCTCACTATGACTGTGACCCACCATTGTTTTCTCATCCTTTGTTTAAGCAATTCCTTAGAGGGGCAAAGAATATAAGACCCCCACGTGAGCTCCTACTCCTGCTTGGGATCTCAATTTTGTGTTGGAGAAACTCACTCTACAACCTTTTGAGCCTGCAGCTACTGCCGAGTTGAAATATTTATCATGGAAGACTGCTTTTTGTTGGCCATTACCTCTGCGAGAAGGGTTTCTGAATTACAGGCCCTTATGGCGGTTGAGCCTTTCTTAATTTTCCATAAGGATAGGGTATCTTTAGCACTAATCCTTCCTTTATGCCTAAAGTGGTTTCTAGTGTGGCTTTAAACCAAACTATTCATTTGCCTACTTTTTATGCAAACCCCCAAAATAAAGGGGAAAAGATTTTGCACACTTTGGATATACACAGGCAGTTGCGATATTATTTGAGCAGAACTAAAGGGTTCAGGCAGTCTCAGCAGTTATTTGTTTCATTTGCTTTGGGTTCTCAGGGCAAGCCTGTTTCAAAACAAACTATTTCTAAGTGGATTGGGTTTTGTATTGCTTTCTGTTATTCCCATCATGGTAAGGAGATTCCAGCTGGGATTAGGCCTCATTCCACTAGGGCTACTGCCACTTCTACAGCTTTTTTAGGGGGGGTGGCAACTAAAGATATTTTGGAGGCAGCTACGTGGAGTTCAGTGCATACTTTCTCTAAGCATTACCACCTTCCACTTTACTCTAAATCTAGGGCTGGTTTTGCCACTGCAATTTTACAGGGCATTTTGGCAGCTCCTAATGCTTTATAGTTTTGCCATCCTCCCTTACCTCTGCTTTGGGATTCTACTCATATGTAAGGACTGCAGCAATGTGAGATGAAGAACATAGTACAGTTTTGTACCTACCATAAATGTAGATGTTCGAAGATCCACATTGCTGCAGTCCAATTTACCCTCCCTCCTTCCCCTCTGTAGTTAGAGGCGGTTGTGTGGTTTGGGTTGTAAATATTGTGAATATTGTATATATTGTACATATGATTAGTGCAAGGGTGGTTAGTTGTTTTTGCTGTCTTTTGGTTTTGGCCTTTCTTTTTAGGGTCTTCTGACATCTGGGGCAAGAAAAGACTGAGGATATGACATCGGTCATGCGCATTTGTACCCTGACGTCCTGATGTCAGTCTTAAGCGCCTTGACCGACGTCAGCCTAATGCTTTGATATTCGGGCCGACCGAGGACAGCGGACTACCCATATGTAAGAACTGCAGCAATGTGGATCTTCGAACATCTACATTTATGGTAGGTACAAAACTGTACTTTTACTATATCTCTGTTGATAATCTCCATGATAATTCTTTCCATGACTTTACATATAAGACTATTGAGATATATGGGTCTGTAGTTTCCAGGGTCTGTAGATAGCCCACCTTTGTGCAGAGGTATGACTGTTGCCTTTCTCCATTCATGAGGCACGAAGCCCGTTTGGAGGCTACAGTTAAATAGTAATTCCAGAGGCCCTGATAGGTCATGTTTCATGCTATTTAGAAAGCATCCTGGGTTATTGTCTGGGCTCATTGATGCAGTGTTCTTGGTCTTAGAGAGAGCATTAAGGACCTGTACCCTAGTGATAGTAGGGGGAGTTATATTTGATATTTCCTGAAGGAAGGTTGGGGGGGGGGGGTAAAGCTGGAGCTGAATTTATCAGCCAGGAGGTTTGCTATATCTTCTGGCTTAGTATAGAAGAATACATGTAAAACACAGTGTAAAGAAAACAAATCACAGTAAACAAAATGGAAAAAGGCAATAAAGTAATACAAAATACAAAAAAAACAAAAGCAAACTAACTTTTCCCTTACAGCAAGCTGTGGCAGTGTCTGGATGAGCCTTTACAGTAACGCTTTGAAATGTTTTATTTTACCCCTTTAGTTCCTAGCTCCACCTCCTCAGTTCACAGATGATTAACCTTATCTGATCTCTTCTAACTTCTGTGTGACTCCTTAATTAACCTGTTCTAATTTCTGTTTGACTCACAGGAGACAGCTGTGGTCTCTTTTCAAGTTTTAATATGCAATTACAAGCAGAGTACAAGTGAGACACTGTTGCAATTTATTTTGTGGAGTTTCTGTACTTGTAATATTTATATTATTTTGTTTGCATTTAAAGTCTGACTGTAACAAGTAAGAAAAGGTGGAGTACAATAATTGCAAACATGTAAGAGTGTCACAGTACAAATTATTATAACAACTGCTTACAAGTTAGTTTTCATACTAAAGAATTTTAATACAGGAGCCGAAAATGAAAGAAAAGGGTTCAGTAAGTTTACGAGAAAATGGAAAGAGGAAGAGACTGGTTTGTTAGAAATACATACAGAAGAAGATGGATGTAAGTTAAGAGGGGATGGGAAGGTGTAGGTGGCTAAGGGTCAGTTAGTGATTTAAACTCTGGTAGAGAGGCATGGGTGATTATGGATAAGAAGGCTTTTGAAATGTTAGAGGTATCTCAGTGGTTGAGATTTATAATTGGCAGGATAGTTTAGTTTGACATGTTAATGTTTTAGCACAGATGTTAATCAGGTGCAGGAGAGTAGCATTTCCCTATGTCTTTGAAATGTACTTCTATTTTTGTCTTTGAGATGTACTTCTATTTGTCATATAGGTTATAATATGGAGTTCTAGACAGCTTAGATACGAAGTTGGATTGTAGGGCATTTCCTGCAGTATTGTGAGATTTGGAGGTGGAGACTAGACCTTTGTCTTTGGAGCATAGTTACCTGCTGGGAGAGTACCATTGAATAATGTTTTTAGAGCAGGTTATTTATCTAGCTGATACAGCAAGTTGTGTGAAGATGTTAGCTGTATGAAAGTAAGGAGCCATGGTAGTTCTAACTAGTTAAGTTGTTTGGCATTCATGACAACATTTGCAATTTGTTATATATTTCTTTTTTTCAGAGCTGAGTAATTAAGTTTGTTGAAAACGGGCTGCATAGATGATGCTTGGGAACAAGTATGCAGAAGCTGTAGTTTTCCTCCCAATGACAGTGAGGAAAGCCTTTGCACAGTAGAGCAGGCCAAAGAGATTTTTGATGGTGTCTTGGAAGTGAAGGTCAAATTTTAGGTTTTCATCAGTGACAACTCCTAGCAATTTTCTACAGGTGACCAGCTTGATATTAGCATTATCAGATCATGTTTTGGTGAATAGTTTATTTTCAGATTGGTTCTTTGCATTGAATAACATTAATTTTCTTCTTATGGTATTGAATATGAGTTGAGGATTTTGTAACCAATTTTTTTTTATTTTAGAGAAAGATTGCTGAGTTTTGAGTTGTAATTCCTGTATTGCAGTGGTAGAGCATATTAGGTTTGAATAACCTGCATATTGTGTTAATGAATCACGTAGGGAAGATAATTTGTAAATATGTTAAAACAACAGTGGTCCAGGTATGGAGCGTTGGGGTATCCCAGTAGTCATGGTGGTCCAGTTATGGAGCCTTTGAATATCCCAGTAGTCATGGTGGTCCAATTATGGAGCCTTTGGGTATCCCAGTAGTCATGGTGGTCCAGGTATGGAGCCTTGGGGTATCCCAGTAGTCATAGTGGTCCAGATATGGAGCATTGGGGTATCCCAGTAATCATGGTGGTCCAGGTATGGAGTCTTGGGGTATTCTGGTAGTCATGGTGGTCCAGGTATGGCGACTTGGGGTATTCCAGTAGTCATGGTGGTCGAGGTATGGAGCCTTGGGGTATCCGAATAGTCATGGTGGTCCAGGTATGGAGACTTGGGGCATCCCAGTAGTCATGGATAAGAAGAATGAGTAGGTGTCATGTCATTTTACTGATTCACTTCTGTCAGAGAAATAGGTGTGGAGCCAAGCAGAGAGACCTGGGTTTGAGAATTTTTGCAATAGGTGGTGATGAGAGACATGTACTGAAAACTTTGGATAGATGTAGGAATAGTGTTGAGATTAGGTTGCCTTCATTTCTTTGGTGGCTGATGGTGTTAGAGAAGCTTATTATGGCAGTGTTAACTCTGTTGCTTGGGAGAAAGCCATTTTGTGTAGGAGAGAGTAGATTGTTCTTCGTGAGGTTTTGGAGAAAATGAGTATGTATGCATCTTTAAAGGATTTGGGAGGGTGTGGGGGTATGGCGATGGGTCTGCAGTTTGAGTTTACTTGAGTGGCCACCTTTGTGTAAAGGCAGGTTGTAGGATTGCTTCCATATTTCTGGGGTATATGCTTCCTGTTTGGCTCTATTTGTGAATGTGGAGACAGGATATGCTAGAGTGCTGGCAATAAGTTTTAGGTATTTGCTTGTGGGGTTGTCTACTGCTAGTGCAGTTAGTTTGAATCTGAGGAGGTTAGTTTTGATTGTAGTGACAGACACAGATTAAAGTGAGAATGAGCTGGTATGAAAGTGTTATGAGGGAGGAGGGTTGTTGGGAAAATTACTGATTATAGATGTTGCAGCTTGTATAAAGGATGTGTTAAAATTAATGGCTATAGTTTCATCATTTTCTGTAATAGATGGGTTGGGTTAGGAAACTTTGCAAGGATTTAACAGATTTTTTTTATGGTGGTCCTAAATTTGTTTGCGTTGTGCTGTTGTGACTTCTGTAGGCTGAACTAGTATTTTTTTTTTCCTTTTAAAATTAATTTGGGATTTTGTTTGATTTCTTAACTGTCAGTTACTGGTAATGTACAGGCTATGTAATGCACTTCTTACAGGAACCAGTAATAGCCCGAGCCATACAATGCTTTTATGTTATTTAAGGTGTCTGTGTATGCAAGTTGTAGTAGGTAAAGCTACTAGTAACTAATTCATAGGTCTGTTGTAGAGTGTACCCATCCAAAATCTGTTCCCATTTAGTGTCCATCTTCTTTCCATATGATTGTCTATGAATGTGTATTGCCAAAGAATAGTAATCCTGATTTAGTACCACAGTAGTCTTTCCTTGGGAGACTTGGTTTTGTATATTTTTCATTACATTTCTAAGGCTGTCCTTCTACACATGCTGATTTGGTAAGTGACCAACTGCTAGGTGCAAGTGCAGTTGTCCAGTCCAGTGAGGGGAACATGCTATGACCCCCCCCCCCCGAAGTGGGAAAGCCAATACTTGGTGGTCCACTGTCACTTTCCCCTGCCTAGTACCACCAGCATCCAGGCCATGTGGGGCAAAGTCAGATCCTTATCTCTATTTGCCAGTGGATCTGGCCAGAAGAAGATAGTTCTGTGTTCTCTTTAACTGATTGCTATTTCTATGAGGAACAGTAACCTAAGCACAAGAACATTAAAGTAAAGGGTGTGTGGGGGTGAAGTCCCATACACAGGAGGTATATATGGGCTTGTCTACTGCAAAAAAGTTTTTAGGGTGGGAAGCCCTATGCATACAAGGGGCATAAAGACTTGTCCCCTACAAAATGCTCTTTAGGTATTTTTTTATTTGTTGTAATGTTATGAAAATCATATAGCACTGAGAACAAGTGATTTAGTTGTTTTGTGTACTTGGCTCTAAGTTCTGTGGTTGCAACCAGGATGTTTAGTTCTAAGTAGTTTAGATCTGAGGAGATAGAATGCATATGAGAAACATGTCTATTTGTTAATGGCAGAAATTGTCTTAAATCTTAATTTAATACAAAATTGGGAAATTGAATATTATTTTTGAAGAAGGATCTTAAAATCAAACTGGTAAGTGCATTAGTACAAGTCAACTTTTAGACCAAACTATTCAGTTTTGATAGCTGGTGCATATGACAAATTCATGCTATTAAGTACTTGATCACACCATAGAGTGCAAAATCAAAAATGTTAAGGATGTTTGATGTCAGTAATATCCTCAGTAACTCTTAAATCCTTTTCTGTATGGTCATTCTCTTGTGTTTCATTCTAGGCTTTCAGTGGTGCCTGTGGGGCTGACAGATAAGAATGGTATGGGTACTGCTCCAAACCAGGTACTTGGAGTCAGTAGCTTTAGTGGTAGAGCAGCTGGAATGATGATCTGGAGGGTCTAGGTCTAAGTCTTAGTTAACAGGTTCATAGCTGAATGCTAGGCAAACTGCCCTGAAAGGCCACTTTAAGCCTAGCCAATAACCCAATATCAGAATTAAACCCTGTACCTTGTATCTATGAGGTGAAGACCTTTCACCATTATGCCACCCCCCCCCCCCGGGTTGAAGTGTACATTGTTCTCATTTCCTGTCAAAATGAGCAATCACAAATTCAGCAATATTTCTGTTAGAAAGCTGCAAGTCCTGACTGAAATCGCTGTTGCAGTATTCCTGACACTTGGGTTGCCACTGCTGACATCCATCTGGGATACCAGAGCTTTATCTTCCAGAGGTCCTATGTCCAATGCGTGACCTCAGCTTGTATGTGCTGGAGTATGTAAATGAATGTACAAGCACGGATCCTCAAAATATCTTGCCACAAGCTGGAATGCAGGTAATGCATCCATCTGAATGATTGCCATTTATTTGTTTGCACCTTTGCTTTGATTGTTTACTCACATAAGTGCCCCTTTGGCGAATCTTCATTTTTACCTGTGCTATTTTGTTAAAAGTTGTTAGATGTCAGCTAGGAGGGATATATGCATGTGTGGTAGGCAGATTCTGTACAAGGACTTGCATATTAAGTGTCTCTTTCACCTAGACCCAGAACACAAGCGCAAATCTTACCCAGTCTGTCAATTCTTCGTTCTCAAAACCTTTAGGTCAAGGCTTTCCACTCTTAACACCTTTCTACACATCCAGCATCTTAAATGCTTGGCCCATTCCAAGATGGCTGTCTCTGCATCCTCGGACATCCCTCTGCTACCAAAGAAAAAAAATAAAAGATGCTTTGAACAGATCCTCAGTTCAGAGTTTCTGACTCTGACATACCTGATGAGGTTCCAGAACCCATGGCACATCAGGTTACTTCTCATTTGCCCACTACTGAGACCCTGTCAGAGGCTGGAATGGCTCCTGAGGCCTTGTAGACTGATGATACATCCAATGAACCATGTCTCATCATTTCTGAAGCACTGTATAATGTCCCTCAAAGTTTAGTTAAGGGAGAGAACCCAGGCTGTCTTATAGAAGTCACATGAAGTTCTGAACATTTGAGTCTCATCCAAGCGGATGTCATGCCTAAAAAAAGAAGACTTGGCATGTGGAATCTACTTCAGAAGCAATGGAAAAGGAATGGATAGATTTTTTCACAAGGGTTGTTCAAAAACTGTTATGTCTTTGAAACTTCCCTCCTTTGGGTCTCTGCAACCACAGGCTACTCCTCAAAATCCTACCCTAGTTTCCTGTTGTGAAGAAGAACAGGACTGTGTCTCTGACCACTTTCTGGACTATTCCTCTCAGCTGTAGAATCCAGGACAAATCTCTTCTGGCAAAGAGGACTCCCTCTCACTGCATTCCCCTGTTAAGTAATCTTCTCTTGGGGAGACTATACAGAACATGATGAAAAACTTTAAATGGCAATCCACGCAGATCTCTGATGTTCAGGAGAGGTATTACTGCATCTTGAAGCTAGGTACTCCTGCCCCTTCTCCAATCCCTTCTGTCCTTGAGGCTTTCCAAGACACCCTCAAGTTCACCTTTTCTGCACCTGATTCTCCACCACCAGTTCCTAAAAGACCTGACAAGTTTTACAAAGTGCCTGATGATCTAAAATATTTATGCAAGAATCCAGTGGCAGACCCCTCTGCAGTATCTCTCTCTCTTCAGATCAGGTCTCTAAGCTCCTGCCCAGTGCTAATGCCCTACCTATGGACAAATTGTGAATAGATGGGGAAAGAAGATTTACACCTTTGCTTTTAAGGCAATTAACTAAAACATCACACTCCAACATAAATTTGTCACCACCAAGTAAAAAATGAATATACCGGTTCAAAATGGCCGCTGTTCTGTGAGCTTTTTGTGAAATTTTCGTTTTCGAGTTTCAGAATCAAAGTCTTCAACTAAAGCTTAGTACCCCGTTGGGGAAACTTTTTCTTGCTCCTTACCGATGTCAGTAAAAGTTAATAATTGCATTTCTTGTGGAAAGCAAATACCTCACAAAGATTTTCACTAGTACTGTATTTGTTGCCTAGGCCCTGAGAACGACGTACCTTGCTGTCGGTTTGTGCCTTATTTAATCAACGCACTATCCGTCGACGGTATATTTTTGCCTCTAAATATTTCGGTTCTTGGTTCAGTTATCCAGAAATGTCATTGGTAAGCCATCCAACTTCCGGCATTCCAAAAAAAATGCAAAGATAAAGACAGAGACAGGCCGCCTAGGTCCAAAGCTGCCGACGACGTTTCTCCTAAGCCAGTCGCCAGTTCGACAGTACTCAGCGAGGTGCTTTCGCAGCCCCTGATACCTGCTACTTCTGATTCGCAGGCCTGTACTGAGACCCATTCGGACTCTGGTATGCCGTGAGATGCTTCAACTGTGGAACCTGCAGATGTCTCTACCTTGGATGGGTCCGAAGCCGCTGTGCGGGCACCGATCTCTGAGGGTGTATTCAGGCCCTCGGACTTGCATATTAAACCTACGCCTCATTCTTCTTTAAGGCCTAAACCTCGAACCTTGCCTAAGAAACTGACGCCCAGGCCGCATGCTCAGGCCTCAATGCCTAAAAAACAAATGATAAGAATGGCTGAAGACTTTATAACTTTAATCAGTGGAAGCCAGCCACCCCCTTCTAAGAGACCTATGGCTAAATTTGTTTATGAATCTTCTGACCAGGATTCTGATTTTTCTGATCCTTATGATGATCTGGATTTACCATTATCTACTTATGAGGATTCTGATGCACAGGACTCTATACACTTTGCTTCCCCACCAGAGGTTTTTTCTTTTGGTGAAACCTTGCACACTCTAAGGGAGCATTTCCACTGGGAAAGCCAGTATTTTTCTGATTTGAAAAAGACGCTCAGGGATTTCTTACTTCTGCCTCAGCATAGGCCTTTAGCTATACCCCCTGTACTAGACATTGTTGATGATGTCTTTTTGGAATCTAGTTTGGCCCGTGATTCTTTGCCTCCTGCTCCCAGAAAGCCTGACAGGTATTACAGGGTTCCTGATTCTCACAAGTTCCTTTTTTAAAAATCCTATTGCATACCCAGAGACTATTTCACAGGGACCAAAGGGCATTAAGGCCTCTACTGCCAAAAACCCTACTCCTTCTGATAGAGACTCCAGGGCACTGGATAGATGGGGTAAGAAGGTTTTCACTTCTGCAACCTTGGCCATTAGGGCCTTAAACTGTCACTTTCATATGTTAAAGTATCAACAACATATTATTGGATTGCTTAAACAGAAAATGATGATTCCTGACTGTTCTGAAAATAAGGATTTACAGGATTTTAATGCATTCTGCAGAACAGGTTGGAAAACATACTTTGCAATGCGGGTTGGATTCATTAGAGGCCTCTTGCAGGGCTGCTGTCACTGGGTGTATACTCAGAAGGCATGCTTGGCTTAAAGAACAATCTTTGCCTGATCATGTTAAAGCTAAACTGTTGGATGCTCCCTTAAATCAGGACCGCAACAAAGCTGAGGAAGTTCTTAAAAAGATGAAAGATAAAGCTAAATCTATGTGAACTGTTAAAGATTTCTTACAAGTGCAGCCATTGGTCCTTCATGGCCCCTTCTAGGTCTTCTCAATCCAAACCCAGGCACAGCAGAAACCCCAGGTTTCAGTCCCAGGGTATGCACAAACATAAGCAGTGGGGGGCTTCTGCTTCCAAATCTGGGAGTAGTAAGACTCCCCCCTATGGAAAACTGTCTCAAAGACTTGACTTTAAAACTTCCAAGCACTTCTCAACTGAATGCTCCTTTAGGGGGGAAAGATTGGTCTGCAGGCCAAAAATTGGGAACTCATTACCCAGGACAAATGGGTTTTAAATATAGTGTCCTAAGGATGCAGATTTCACTTTCACACATTACCAACGCCAAAAGGTTGGTCAGATCTACCCCCAAATCAGTGGGCAGAGGTTCAAAAGCAAATACTCTCTCTTTTAAACATAAAGGCTATTCAAGCTGTACCAGAAGAGGAAAAAGGACAAGGTTTCGACTCAAGACTTTTCCTGGTACCCAGCAAAGACAGTGCATGGCGTCCTATTCTGGACCTGTCTACTTTAAACACCTTTTTGGTGATTCCAAAATTCAAGATGCTGACTCTTCACCAGTTGCTTCCTTTGCTAGGAAAAGATGTCTGGATGGTAACACTCAAGTTAAAGGAAGCATACCTGCACATTCCAATCAGGGAATCTTGCAGAAGATACCTATGCTTCAAAGCAGGCTACAATCACTACCAGTTCTCTGCACTGCCCTTTGGCTTATCTACTGTGCCCAGGATATTCGCAAAGTGCCTAGCACCAATCATTGCATTTTGCAGGCAAAGAAATATTCAAATATACCCATACCTAGACGATTGTTTAATTCAGGCAGAAAGCCAGGACATACTTTTGAATTATCCGGCCTTTGTACAACGGGTGCTAACTTGTCTAGGGACACCATAAACGAAAAGAAATCACACCTGATACCCTGCCAACAGATTATATTCCTGGGGAGCAAGCTTGAATATAACTTCCCAGATAGCTTTCTTCACGCCAGAGAAACAAATTTATTTGACAACCTACTTCAAACACGTGGCCACAAAAACCATACTATCTGCAAGGCAAATACTACAAGCCTTGGGGTTCATGGCCTCCTGCATTCTTCTAATTCCATATGCAAGACTGCATATGAGGAAACTACAATGGTATCTAAAAAGTCTATGGTGTCAACATTCTCAGGATCTAGAAGCAATGATTCCTATCATACCTTGCCTATGTCTAGAGTTTCTTTGGTGGGCAGAGACCTGCCACCAAAACAAGGGACTACCATTCACACCACCCCCTACCACCCAAATCCTAACAACAGATGCATCAGATTATGCATGGGGGGCTCACCTGGCATGGAAGTACATTCAGGGCAAATAGAACCCAAGTCAAATCCACCTGCATATCAATCAGAAAGAAATGTTAGCTGTACAGACTGCTCTGACAGCCTTCAAGGACCACATTCTTCCAGGACAATTAATGGTAAAGACGGACAACACCACTGTTATGTGGTATATAAACAAGCAGGGGGGGGGGGGTACACATTCTTCCCCCATCTGCAGACTAGCCATGGCATTGTGGAACACAGCCCTGAGCTACCAAGTGCATCTACAATTCCTGCCAGGAAAACTAAATACACTGGCAGACGAACTAAGCAGAATCCTCATGGACCCACACGAGTGGAAACTGGAACCAAGGATTTTCAACACGTTGACAAGCAAATGGGGAGCCCAGATATAGACCTGTTTGCCTCCCCCTAGAACTATCAATTGGACAAATTTTGCACAGGGGCTCCCCACAAACAAGCTTGGAAAATGGATGCTCTGTCCTTCAGCTGGAAAAACCTATCAGTTTATGCCTTTCCTCCTCTGCCCCTGCTCTCCAAAGTACTACTAAAGATCAAACAAGACAAACCAAGGATGATTTTGATTGCACCAGACTGGCCACACCAACACTGGTACCCCCTCTTGCGCAGTGTGTTATTGTTGGCCCCATGGCACCTCCCTCAGACTCCTGCCCTATTGTCTCAGCAGGAAAAACAGATTCTGCACCCTCAGCTTCAAACACTGAACCTAACAGCCTGGCTAATTACCTAATCTTTCCTTTACCATCCCTCAGTAAACCAGTAATGGATATCATTTTAGAGGCAAGGAGGCCTAGTACTAGAAAATCTTATGCAAAAAAATGAAAAAGATTCTGTGCCTGGAACCAATCTCAAGGGAGTGCCCAATTTACCTCAGATTTTACAATACTTAACTGAGATGCTTCACAAGGGCCTGTCTTTCTCCTCCATCAAAATTCACGCCTCAGCCATTTCAGCTCATTATAACACAAAACCTCCCCTCTTCTCTCATCCACTGCTCAAGCAGTTCCTCAGAGGGGCCAAAAATCTACGACCACCCAGGAGAGCTCCAACTCCAGCCTGGGACCTTAACTTTGTATTGAAAAAGCTCACCCTTCCTCCTTTCGAGCCAACTGCCACTGCAGACTTAAATTTTTTTCTTGGAAAACAGCTTTCCTTTTAGCAATCACTTCAGCAAGAAGGGTATCTGAATTACAGGTTCTCATGGCAGTGGAGCCTTTCATCATCTTTCATGCAGATAGGGTGTCCCTCAGGACCAATCCCTCCTTCATGCCCGAGGTGGTATCCAGTGTGGCCCTTAATCAGTCCATTCATTTGCCAACGTTCTTTCCTAATCCACAGAATAAAGGGGAACGGATACTGCAATCCTTAGATGTGCACAGACAACTTAGATTCTACTTGATCAAGGCTAAACCTCAAAGGAAATCTGACCAACTGCTGGTGGCATTTGCTGCAGGGGCAGAGGGGAAGACCATTTCAAAACAAACCATTTCCAAATGGATAAGCCATTGCATTCATTTCTGCTACAAGCACCATGGAAAAGCTATCCCACAGGGGATCAGACCCCACTCAACCAGGGCTGCATCTACCTGTACAGCCATTCTCAGAGACGTTCCTACCAGGGACATCCTAGAAACTGCTACCTGGAGTTCTGTACATACTTTCACCAAGCATTACCATCTGCCAATTTTCTCAAAATCCAGAGCTGGCTTTGCCTCTGCAGTCTTGCAGGGCTTTATAGCTGGCCCTAATGCTATCTAAATTCCTCCTTCTATCCTTAGCTTTGGGAATCTACCCAAATGTGATGACTGCAACAGTGAAACACGAAGAACATAGTGCAGTTGTGTACACTTACCGTAAATGTAGATGTTCGAGTGTATTCACTGTTGCAGTCCTGGTTACCCCCCCCCCTCTTTGGATACACCTCTACTCTCCTTTCCTATGCTCAAAAGCTTTTTGGTGCATTTGCTTTTTTGTTAGAGATATAACCTTGCATATTTATAGATGTAATTGCTTACCATTAGGGGGGCAACTGACATCTGGGGCATTAAAAACTGATGTAATGGCATCTGCTGCATGTTTTATACCCCTGACAACCTGATGTCATGGAAGAAGGGACAACAACTGACGCAGGACCCAAGTCTTTGTTAATCAGGCTGACTGAGAATTTGCTTCTCACTTCCACAAGGAGCTGATGTTGGCAAGCTGTCCTATCCACCCTCAGAAAGCACTTCAAGTTTGTTTTGCAGGCCTCTTCTAGGGAAGTCTAATTGTATTGTGCATCCCATGTAAGTGATCTTCTGTCCTCCTTGCCTAGGATAGGTATGCCAGTGCTTCCTTGCCAGCACCTAATCAAACCCAGGTTTCCTGCAACGTTTTCAGGGCTTTATGCCTTTATTCCATGGCAACTGGCAACTTTGCCTCTAGTTTTTGGCAGCTCTCAGAATCTGTGGTATCACTGCAAACATCATATACTCCATTTATGCTCACGATGGGTTTATCCACTTAATTTGTTTCTAATGAACTATATTGTTATCAACCCCCCCCACATCTTCATCTTCCCAGTTATTTTTTCAGTGGAACTTCTGCTTTACTGTTAAATCTTTAGTCGGAATCTTTTCTATACAAATTGTTTTTCCTGTTGATTTGTTCTTCTTTGTCTGCACTTATGAAGTTGATTAGGACAAAAAACTGTCCAGCAGAACCTTATTCAAACCACCAAGGAGCTTGGATTGATTATGCATGTATATGCTGTGCATGAGTCTGGACTGAGACTACAAAGCACGTGGCCTGTATTCATATGTACCTGTAGCATTATTGATCCCAGTAAAGCTTTCTGGTCTTAGGAGTCATTTTCTTCACCCTCCAGTGTTGTTCTGTACATGAACAGTGCTTTGTATCTTTAAATTTTGTAAAATATTGGAGAACATATCATCACTGGCCAGCTGAAACAATTTTCAATGAGCTTACCTTAAGTATGGAATCATGCATTCCCAGCATGTTATAAAGACTAGTTGTCCCACCATCCTTGACTCTGCACTTGTGATGTTACTCTATCATGTGAGGATACGTTTTATATTATAAAACTTTGTTTTTACCTAAAGTAGAACAAATCTTATCTAAATATTAAATTTTAAATTATTTTGGTATCCTAAAAAACTTAATTTTCATTTAAAATCATGAGGAAAAGAGGTAATGGAGGTTTTAGGATGTTCTGATCCAGAGGCTTTTGCCCTCATCTGTCTTGCACTGAAGTTATATTGCACTGAACTGAAAATTCATGTGAGACTGTGTGGAAGAAATTAAAACTGTAATGCCGAAAAATAAATTTGAATAAAAAGAGTGATTTGTATAACATCATTGGTAACATTTTGCATTTTTTAATAAACAAGCCCACTAATTCAAAATCCATTTGCATGATGCTGAAACTACATAAAAGTTTGTGTTTAGAACCCCATCATTAAAATATTTGATATTTATCTCAAAAGAATACTAGATTTGTTGAAAATATCTCAAAATGTAATCAGTGAATGGAGATGTGATTGACTTGTATCCTATTGTTTAAGATTGCATTTTTATTTTCTTTACATGAATGGAAAAATACAATTTAAATAATTACTGTGGGATTTATTTACTAAAAGACTGAGTAGTGGCCAGTCTACAGCCCTTGTCCTTACAGCCTCCTTGACACAACTGTTTTAGCTTTGAGGTAATAAATATGTCCGGTACTATGCCCGAGTCCTGTTTGGAATCAGTGTTACACCTGCTAACCACTGATTAAGAATTAAGGGGTAACACACAGATTGGATGATGCCTTTGGCATTGGTGCTGGTAATAAAAATATGCTAGTAAGTGTACATTATAAAAAAGCAGTGTTATGAAAGACTGTATGTTGTCACATTGCACACAATGAGTTTAGGGATATGCTAAATAGATACACCACTGATATTTAAGCATAAAATGAAATACAGTGAAAATGATTTGTCACACCTGTTATCAACATTTGTGGAAGTAACCACTTAACTGAACAAATACTTACCTTATAATTTCACTTATATATTTTTTCCTATTTTTTTTTTCTCCTGGCTTTTACCTTGGCTAGTCTAACTGCAGTATCATGTTTTTTATGCATCTTTTATTTTTTCTGTCAGTATTGATCCATATCAGGTTTGCAAATTAAAAGAATTTCACAAACAAAGCATTTTTTTCTCCCCCTTCCTGCAGCTGACAGTTGGCTACCCTCAGCTCCACTCCTAATTCCCTGGATCTACTGGACCCTCTTTAGCCTTCCCCAGTCTTAACCTGACCCAATCTGTGGCCAGTGAGGAGATTGGGGACTCTAGTGAAGTTTCATATGGCTACTGGGGAGTGTGCCACCTTCCCCCCACCCCATGGTAGCCTTGCAAACTCCGAACCTGCTACCTTCAGAAGGCGCATGCAC
The DNA here is from genome assembly GCF_019279795.1 of Protopterus annectens. Taxonomy (NCBI): domain Eukaryota; kingdom Metazoa; phylum Chordata; order Ceratodontiformes; family Protopteridae; genus Protopterus; species Protopterus annectens. The sequence continues at coordinate 1,765,124,521 of NC_056728.1, read as the reverse complement.
ACTTAAGCAGATGTGCACCTTCTGACCAAATAGTATACTACTTGCAGAGCAGAGCGTACCCGGCTCCTAATGCCCTTGCTGCAGTAATCCTAGGCAGCCTCCCTCTCTGCAGACTATTAATGCTGCTATTGCTTTGAGGTTACAGTATACCTGTCTGAAGGCTCCTAATGCTGTTACTGCAGTGAGCCCAGGTTGCTTCCCCTCTCTCCAGGGTGAGCGAGTCACTGTCTGCTGCTCACTCTTATCCTCCCCCTTCCTGACCCTCCAGCATGACTAAGCAAGATTTTGAGTGAAAGCAAGGAGCATCTTTTAATTTTTTGCTCTATCAAAGTGAGGAGTTGAGGAGCATGAGAAGGGCCAGGTGCAACTCGGTGTTATTTTAATTGTTGTAGGTGTTTGAAGGCATTTGAAAATAAGAAATAAGAAAATGTATTTTGTGTGTGCTACATTCCGTTATCATCATTTACAAACAAGAATGGTTTATCATTAGGATTATTTGTAATGTCTTTAGTGCTGAATGCTGCTGTAGTGGTTTTTGGTTATTATGGGAATTGTTTATTAAGAGGAAATGAATCGCTGTATGTAAATTAGGGTGAGAATCAAAGGACATTTGTTTTAGGGACATGTTTTTAAAACATTTACTGTATTCCAGTATTTATATTAATAATTTGTAACTGTGTGTAGTAATTCATTATTAAAAGCTGACCGCAAATGTGGAAGCTGAAGAGATGTGCACCTTGCTTGTACCACAGACCAGAGTCAAAGACCATGAAAAATTGTTGCAATATTTTGTGACACATTCAATAAAAACTTAACCAAGCTAGAGTTTTCACTGTCTGATACCATAAACCTCCTGTAATGGAGTTCCATGGGAGATGTATGTATATGTGTATTTACACACATGGCGTCTTCAGGACATACAGTGTTGCAACTGCATGGTTTCTGAATACCCATTACTTTTTATGTTTTTATGTCTTTATTGATACTTTTAGGCCAATAAATCCAAACCCCACTAACTGTAGACATGCATGTTTTGGCCTTTTTTTTAGTGACCTCATCAGCACAGCATAACTGGATTGTTTGGCTATACTTTAAAAATTCAGGGCTTTAAACCCAGCTGATTCCCATAAACAGTGATGTGTCTAAAATATCTCAACTTATGTCCAATTCAGAGGATAAAAAGATCATGCCATCAAACCATTCAGTAAAAACTGGAAGAAAAACCCATCTTAGGTAGAGTTTTCACTGGATGATACCTTAAAATTCCTATAATGGAGGCCTATGGGACATATGCAAATGATCCCTTAAGGACATAGGGTGTTTCAGCTACATGGCTTCTGAATGCCCATGAAATATTAAACCACCCGAGATCAGAACCTCATATAAGCATTCTGGCCATTTCTAGGGAGTGGCTGAAACAGCATCTCCTCGTGAAACATCAGCATTAATTTATTTTAAAATGGCAGCCTCTATGTGTGATGTTCTGATGCTTCAGGCATGGTATTCTACATTTAGTTCTTGATGCCTGCAAATGAAGATGTGCAATTTAATGACTGCATAATGAAATGCAGATGCGCATGTCTTTACTCTTTGGCATTGTTGATAGATTTTTTTTTGCATGGTTTCTCCATTGGTGGTCTATGCTTTTAGTTTAGGTTTGCATATTATTTACTTAATTCTGTTGTCAGTCACATTATACCTGAGTAAGGAGATGCCTCGTTTAGGGTCATATATCTCACCTTTTGTGGCTGATAAAGAATGGAAAGTTAGGAATAGAAAGAAATCGTGTCAGCGTGATCCTGTGGTGATTGTAAAGTGCACCATCTGTATGCAAAATAATGAAATAATATATTCCAAGCTACCTTGTGCACATTAATCAAAGTAAACAGAATCCAAGTGCAAGTGCAGAACTAGCACTGACATTTCTACATTTTATAACAAAGGGGCTAGCAGTGCTAGCACCCCCACCCTTTATTTACTTATTTTTTAATGTAATATTTTGCCCCCTCTCATGTAACTGTCAAGCTCTTTTCTAGACTGAATGAAACTGCTGATCAATGACAGTTTATAGTGGAACCATACTATGCTGACAACCCAGTCAGTGCACATAAACCTGCATGAAGATCCATGGATTTTTGATCATTCAATGCTTATTTTCTGTGAACATCAACATAATATGGAAATAGCTTTACTCTTTTTAAAGTCTCCCGTCAATACTGTGTGATGATGGTATTGTTTGGGGGGATGGCAGGGGGCATGTTATGAGAGCTTGCTGTCTGTGAGCTAGTAAGAGAGGGTGCATTTTACCCACTAACACTAACATTTTGTCTATCAGTCATTCAGCAAGTTCCAATAGCATTACAGCATTCAGACTCCCGATAGACTTAATAAATGCAATACAGATAATAAATGTTAGTTACTGCTCTTTTTTCCAATAAACATCTTTATTAAGTTATCACGTATGACATAGGCAGTCTTACATTTATATAAATGAACTAGATATAAATATCACCGTTCTCCAAAGTGTCCCAGGGCAAAACAGTGCAAATTATCCAAACGAAAACCTCAGGACACACCACGAGAAGTAAGAGCACAATCTTCTTTTATTCAATGGTCAGCATAAAAAACATAAAAATAGAAGGATAAGCGCTTTCGCGTGCGCATGGCACGCTTCTTCAGATCACAATTAAACTAAGAAGTTTCTCTGTTCAAATAGTAATCAACATCCAATAACAGCTTTCTAACAATTAAGAAATTAAAACTCAATCATTCACCAAGGAAACTTACAATTAAATGAAGGTGTGGCTGCTGTTCGTATTGCAAGACATTGAAATGTACAAAACATTGTAATTCAAAGGTACATTATTAAAGACAGACAGTTGTTCAACGCATTCAACATCTAGTTTGTAAACATTGATATTCTAAAAATTCCTGATTATTGATATTACTAAAAACGTAAAATAAATATGTTATGAACGAGTTACCTTAAAGTTATCACTGCTCTAAGTCAGGAAGAATATTCTATTTAAAATTCCTGATTTGTTAAATGACCGATGATAACAGAGAAACTTCTTAGTTTAATTGTGATCTGAAGAAGCGTGCCTATGTGCACGCGAAAGCGCTTATCCTTCTATTTTTATGTTTTTTATGCTGATCATTGAATAAAAGTAGATTGTGCTCTTACTTCTCGTGGTGTGTCCTGAGGTTTTCCTTTGGATAATTTATATAAATGAAAAACAAATAACATTGACACCACTTTAATTGCAAACATTATACATCACAGACACCATTGAAACAACTATAGTTGCAAACATTATACATTAGTTATAGTCTGTCCAGTCATTGTCAGTTAAGCATTATATGGCTCATTCAAATCCTACCTCTTAAAACTCATTCCTTGTCTGCATATATTGTTCCCACAATTCCCATTTTTTTCTATGTAGTTTGCTCCTTCCCTTTTCTAAAGATCACAATTCCGGTTGTTTTTTTCTCTGTTACTACCTTCACTACTTCTAGTAAAGTTGGTCTAGACTTTGATTTCCATTTTCTAGTAATTGCTTTTTTGGTAGAATACATTTTATTTCCAATGCTTATCTGTTAGTTGTAAATAGTTAATTAATTAAATGAGGAAAAACATGACTAACATCTGCTGGATTTATATTAAAAAAAAAATACCCAGATTTAAATGAGGATGAAAAAGATTTGATGCTAAAGGCTTGTTGTTCATGGGTATGTACTAGGCTAATGACCACCAAGACCTTTATAAGGCTAGCCAGGCAATCTAACTCATTTGTGTCTCTGTGCATCATGGGTGTTAATTAGGAGGGGATATGTTAGAAAGTTTCTGGAGGTTATCTAGAGGGAGATGTTAGTTTGGGCATTACCTGTCTTCCTCTGTCTATCAGAGACATGGGGGCTGAACCCGAGGCAAATTTCTAATTTTCCATCCATTGGTCAATGTTACGCTTAAATAGAGTTAGAGATGGACTCTGCTTCACATGAATACGGAGCCAGTTCCAGAGTATAGAGATGCTCTGAGGCACACATCTGTCTCTTCATCTTATTTATGTCTCATGTAAAATTTAAATCTTTGCATCTGATGATTCTGATGCTGTTCATTTTTTCAGATGTGCAAAAGATCCAAGGATGCCTTGTATACCAGGTATAGATCGCCTCTCAGTCAACTGTAGGAGACAGAGTATAGAGATAGTGCTTTAAGATGATCCATATAGGACAGTGTGTTTACACCCTGGATTCTCCTGGTAAGGAGCCTTTGTGGGTGTTCCAGCTGTTGCATATGTCTGGTCAGGTACATGCTGAAGGGGACAATTGTACTTGGTAATTCATCTGATAAGGGCCAAATAAAGTGGCACTATGACTTCCTTGGACCTGGATACCATGCCCTTACTTATAAACTGAGTGACGTAGAATGATTTTCGTATTGCCTTGGCTACATGCTGGTTGAAGGCCAGATTACTGTCTGCATATAATCCCAGATCCATGACTACCGGGCCAACTCTTAAAGGTGTCTTATCAATCGAGCAATTAGCCTGGGTGTCAGTTTTCCCAAAATGCACTGTAATGCATTTCTTAGTATTGAGTTTTAATCTGTGACTTCAGCACCAGTCATTTGTCTGTGTTAGACACTTGTGTAAAATGTTTGTGTCATGGGGGAATCTGTGATAGCTCCCAGTTTTTAGTTATTTGCGAACTTGGTCAGCCAAAGGTCCTTGACATTAGCCTTTACCTCCAAGAATAGATTCCAAATGCAAGTTGTCCCATTGTGGAACCCTGAAGTACCCTGCTGGTGACTGGTCTCTTAGTGGAGGTGGTATCACCAATCCTTACTTCCTAGGTCCAGTCTGTAAACCAACTAACAATCCAGTGAGTTATGTAGGGGGTTGTACCCACTTTGATGGGTTTGTCAAGTTTACCAGAGTGGAGTATGTATTGAACACCTTTGCCAGGTCCAGGTTGGTGTTATGCACCGTTTCCCCCTCATCCATTGCCTTGGTGTCCTTCTCAAAGAAGTCCACCAGGTTCAGTAAGCATGAGCTTCCCATGACAGAGACAAACTGGGTTGGGTCCAGTGTCTGAAGGTTGCCTATGTCTTTGTTGATCATTTGCATGATAATTCATTCTATGGTTTTGCATATTGGACTAGTCAGAATACTAGGTCTGTAGCTTCTGGGATTCTTGTGAACTGGGATAACTGTTGCAGTCCTGCAATCTCGTGGTACAAACCTGTTCTGAGGCCATAGTTGAAAAAGTGACTCAAGTGATCCTGATACGTCATATTTCTAGGTGTTTAGGAGGCATCCTGGGAATTGTCAGGGTCCACTGAGACTTTTTTTTTCCCTTAGAGAGCACTGCCAGGACCCACTCCCTGTTAATGGGTATGCCAATACATATTTCATGGGGATGGGGCGGGTTGAAGTTTGAGCTGCATTTTTCAGCCAACAAATTCGTTATGTCACTCTGCTCAGTGAAGATGGTACCATTGACCACCAGTTTGGCACACTGATGTGTGCTGCCTTTGAGGTTTCAGACATAGCTGTAGAAGGCCTTGTAGTTATCTTTAGCCTGTGAGGCTACCTTGATCTTGTAATTAGTCCTGTTAGTTTCCAGTTTAGTTTAATTAGAGAGCTGCTATCATTATGGGAGTTGCTGTTCCTGAATTTAGCCAGTTTTTTCATTTCTTATATACTCTATAAAGGTTAGTATGCCACCAGTGTGTTTTGCTTTTAGAGTTTGTTTTAGGCTTACTTCTAGTAGTTACAGCAACCTCTATACAGCCATTTACATGGTTGAATAAGGTCTCGAACAATTCTGCACAGGTTGCTCTGAACTTTAGGGTGGAAGAAGCACTGAATTTTGACAAAGTATCACTTAATAGGATGCAGTTTGTTTTGAAATAGTTCCTTACTGTTACAGGTTTTGCTGGGGGGTTCCCAGTTTATTTTTATTTCAAAGAAGTAAGCTTTATGGTCTGACCTCACCAATGAGGATGTGACACTGAGGCAGCGCAGCAGTGCCCCATATTGGTGAGCACCAGGCCCAGTATGTTTGAACCTCTGGTGGGTGTGCATGCTGTGTGGTCAAGGGTATTTGTGTTAATCTTCTTCTTCTTTCAGCTGTTCCCATTAGGGGTCACCACAGCGGATCATCTGTTTCCATTCCTTCCTGTACTCTGCATCTTGCTCTATCTCACCAACCACCTGCATGTCCTCTCTCACCACATCCATAAACCTTATCTTAGGCCTTCCTCTTAACCTGGTGGCGCCATCCTTAGCATCCTTTTCCCAAAATACCCAGCATTCCTCCTCAGCACATGTCCAAACCAACACAATCGTGCCTTTCTGGCTTTGTCTCCAAACAGTCTAACCTGAGCTTGACCCTCTAATATACTGATTCCTAATCCTGTCCATCCTCATCACACCCAGTGCAAATCTAACATCTTTAACTCTACCAGCTCCGGCTCTGACTCTTGTTTTTTTGTCAGTGTCACCGTCTCCAACCCATATAACATAGCTGGTCTCACTACCCTCTTGCAAACCTACTCTTTCCCTCTTACTGGTACCTGTCTGTCACAAATCATTCCTGACACTCTTCTCCACCCACTTCACCCTGCCTGTACTCTATTCTTCACCTCTCTTCCACACTCACAATTTCTCTGAACTGTTCTTCCCAAGTATTTAAACTCATCCTTGTGCCTGCAAGTATGAGGCAGTATATATTTCCCAGTCTGTAGAGGGACAGCTAATCTCCCATGACTAGGATATTTGGTTTAATGATGGGTGTCTCCAGTAGGTCTAGTTATGAACTGTGGGATTCTAGGGACATAGAGGGGTGACCTGTAGCGTGATGAGATATGGTATGGGATTTTGTGGTGATTTGCGTGTGGATGGAATCCAGGGCTTTGTCCTTTAGCCAATGTAGAGTCATGCTTGTTGCTAATGCAGACTGAGACTGTTCCACCTTTTGTCCCTGTCTGTACAGTTGATGGTCTAAATGTGTGGAAGGCATTGAAGCCTTGCACTGCTGGAGTACTTTCTGCAGATTTAAATGATGTCATGATAACGACACAGATATCTATGTCCTCCAGATTGAGAAGAGCTTGTGGGGTGTGGAGTTTCTTGTTTAGGCTCTGGCATTGAGCAGTAACACCTTTACGTTTCTTTAGATTTTATATGCTGTATCAGAAGGTTTGTCAGTTTGGCATTGCCTAAAAAATGCCCTACGAAAGTGGATAAGGTTTTAGCCAATATTTGGAAGCCTTGGAGAGACAGGTTCGGACCATCCTTTGCTAAGCAACTTTGTTAATCATGTCCTCCCATGCTGACAAATACTGAATCCCCGTGGAAGGACACCAGAAACTAAGCCAATTACTGAAGTCAATGATCTTTTGCTTTCATTTTTGAGAATTAACTATGGAAATCCTTTCATTAACGTTTTTATAGTTTATAAAATATCTGGATTGTTTTGTGATAATAAAATGAAATGTTGAAGATATAATGAAATATTCAAAGCTGGATTTGAGCTTATGTTTTAGTTGTAAATGTTTAAATGACATTTGACTAAAAAATACAAGTATCATGGCTGGATAATATAAAATTATCAAAATATTTAATTATTTTTGATTCATCAGTTCCCGCATAACTAAGTAAATCACCCATTTTGTGGATTATATTAGCTGCACCCTAAAGTGTGGGGCACTATAATCGAAATACTTTGTCTTGGAGATGACTTCCCTGATAATAACATGAGTTTCCATGACATAAAGTAATGTATATTTCATTTGCCACACCTTACACCCCCATGAGTTTCATGTAACTACTTTTTTTTCCTCCTGTGTATCTATTTGCGTACAGTATTGCTTTCCATTGATTTCAATGTGATGCAATATTGTACTATTTTTTTTGCATACGGATGCATTTTGGTATTCTTAGTTAGCTTTTGTAATTCACAGTGTAAAGATCAGTGAGTGCAAATTGTCCATGTGCAGACATATTGTGATTAATATTATCAGCTAGCACTGTAAAACAGTGAAGAAAACAGCATGGGAACTGGTGTATGAAAATGGCTGTATGATGGTATGCAAATGAAGGTATGCAGTGCAAGGACTGTATAATGAAATGCACATGTATTTCGGTGAAAGTGGGTTGTAGTTCATAGTCATAGGGTTTAGTTGCTGAGCAAATTGCATGCCAGTCTAAGAGCAGAAATTGTGTGGAAACTTTCAGAGTGGCAACAAGCAAAAATGATTGAAGTAGCAGTGTTCCTGAATTAGCAGTTACCGACTGTAAGACCCATTGCCTCACACTCAGCAGTGAGACACAGTGGCAAGTGGCATAAATGAAAACTGTGCCAACGACATACCATATACCACCAATTAACTGACCAGCAGCTGACAGACCATTTTTGTGCAGACAGATATTATATGGGCACTGGTTGACATGTATTGCCAACAAAGAGAATTGACTGGAATATATGGACTTTCCTACCTAGTGGACACTTAAGTATGTGTGGTTTGTTTCTGGAAGATCCACATTAGCAAATATGATACTAATAGTGGGCACATTGGGTTTGATTGCGAAATACCTAGTGCATTCCTTAATACATTCCTTTCACACGTCGAAGAGGGCATCAGTTTGTCTAGCACTGCTCAGGAGATGGCAACCACCATCTGTGGCTTTAGTGACATTGCCTACCTCACTGACGTACTGGTGCTTATTAATTACAGACGTAACAATAAAGGCCCATTTGATAACCGATGTGCCCTCACAGTGCCCGGGCAATACCCATGATTTTTTCATCTGGCATCACCATTTTCCTGCAGAGGGAAAATCCATTCAAAATACCTCTCAACTGCCTCAATTTTCACAGAATGTCCATATTTTTGGCCTCTTCTTTGTAAAATTTGTGGCTTTCTTGCAAATCAGTGAGGACTGTAGTCACTTAAATAATAGCAGACATTTGAGTTTCATATTTCATTTCCTTCGGAAAGTGCATGGTAACTGAAAACTTGTTCTGGCAATTTTCTAAATTTATAAGAACAATATTTAAAATCTGACCCTATTTTTTGGCCTTTGTCCCGAGTACTTTTATGCTTTGTCCAGATTTCTTATCCAAAGAGGTTGAGAGATGTGCACTGAACCATATCATTGATAAGTGTAGGCAGTGTGTAAAGCAGATACAATATATAATATGTTACAGATGTGTGTGTGTGTGTGTGTGTGTGTGTGTGTGAATATATATGTTTATAAATGTATATTTGTATGCTTGTGTAATATATATATATATATATATATATATATATATATATATATATATATATATATATGTATATATATATATATGTATGTCAGAAGCATGGCAAGGGTGGGGCAAAAGGGGTGGTCACCCTGGGTGCAAGGTATTAGGGAGGCAATGAGGAAATGCAGTTTCTGCATTCTTTTTTGTACTGCTTTGTGTGACAGGCTGAAAAGATGAGGAGGAGAGTGGATCTCGGACCCATGCCAGGCACTAGATGAAACAGCTATCGCTCTGTATAATAATGCATATATTATCTTATATTCATAGTGATATATGTCTGTATCCATAGACTATGTGAACACTTCTCACACCACATATTTTCCAGTTGTAGTTCGGGTGATGCAGGATACCTAGTGGAGTTATTTCTTATGATGTCCTTAATAAACCCAAGCAGCGTCTCTGAAATGTATTGTACACCAGTGTGCAAACCAGAAACATTACTTGAGTTTGTGTATTTGGCCTGCTGTAAGCCCATTTTCACTGCCCTCTCTGGGGTGCTCTGCAGTACTTCTCATGCCACCACTTGAAAAATATTAATCATGGACTAGAGTATATAATATAATTAAGAGGAAGAATGCAAGCCAGCCATCTATCCTGTCATCCTCAAGACTCCTCTACAGCTACCCATGTTATGGGCAGGACACCAATATCTTCCAGTGGTGACATGCTGAGAGCAAGCAGCAGTCACCCCCCCCCCTGTGCAGAGCAGACAAAGTGCTGTGATGTAGTCCAACTCTTTGAGCGACAGTGCAGTGTCATACACAAACATGACACACGCATTGTTAGTTAAAGGTTATGCTAGGCAATGCATGGTCAAGTCAGTGTGTATCAAACATCTCCACATACTCCGCACAGGAGGAAGATAGCAGGAGGTCGTAGTCACCATCATTTGCATAGATGCCAAATGGCACATGGCTGACATCACAAACTGGGTGTGGGGCACATCACAGGAGGCTGAGAGAGGGTTTTTGTGGCAAGGCATATTCTGTGTCAAACAGCATCTTCCAGTGACGGGAGGGGATGCCACTACCTGGCCATGGCCTGGGGCCACTCTTCTGGCTTAGTCTGATCGGAGTACAGTCCCCTTTTCACAAGGATGTTGCACTGCTGTGGCAGCTGGACATATATGGACTCTGCTGGCAAGGTAACCTGCCTGTGGGGGCTGGTAGTTGTCACTGCCCACATTGTGAGTGATGAAGTGAGATATTACTAGAGTTGCAGGAGCAGACTGTGTACCTTGTAATGGCCTTCTGATATGACCACCATGAGTATGTATCTTCCTCCAGCCATGGAAAACACTTCTGGAAAAGGCAGTGATATCATGCTTTCTATCCTCTGCACCTAGTTGGATATGAAAGCTGTCTCTCTCTCTCTCCATAGTCCCAATGAGACTTAGTATGGCATTATCCCTGGACTCCATAGCTTCAGCAAGCATTGACACTGATGAGCGATGATCTCAGAGAAGTCATGCAGCACACCAGTCATCTCAAGTGTTGATATGGGCAGTAAACTGTGCTTGGATGATAGCTGTGCACATCTGTTGATTGAGCCTTAATGCTGCCTATGTATTGGGGGCTGGCTGTAACACTTGAAGTCCGTGGGATCCCCTGGTAGGAGGCTGGTATGTGGTGGGCATACCCACCCCAGATGCACTGTAAAGCACTGCTGCACCAGTAGATACAAGGAGCACAGTGCTGGTGCTCTCAGACACTGCTGAGCCCTGCATGTAAATGGTAACCGCTCATTTAGTACAGCATGTGGCTTGGGTGTGTCTGCGGCCATAATTTTACTCTAAACAGTAGGTGGAGGACCCCTCAGAAGAGAGACAAACAGTGCCTGTGTGTCAGCTGACTGTGACTTAATCTGTATATCCATATCATCATCAAACCCTACACAAGACCTGACCCAGCCTGTGCAGGTGTCACTGCAGTCATAGCCCTGCTGGTGTATATATAATGTATGACAGGACAGAGGGAATCTTGAAACCTACACTATATTTTGAAGCCTTGTGTTGTACGTGCAGATCTAGAATATTCACATACCTTCACTGCCACTCCTGGATGCTCACACATGTGACATAATTGTGGGAAACATGCAGTAGTGTATGTGGCCTGCCTACACTGCACATGCACACTGATGCTGTATACAGCTCAAGGGGTCTATATTAGTTCGCCAAAATGTCTTTTTAGCGAACACGGATTCATCGACCCTAATTCAGTGAAAATCACTTCCGTGATTTGCTGAATACTCCCAGGGCAAAGAAATACTTGCCCCACAGCACAACGGACCGACATCTAGCTAAATCGAACTCAACCAAGTGTGGGGGCTTTGCCCCCCTTAACTATATATACCAGCTCCAAGATCGCACTGCAGTGAAAAAAAGAGCAAAGTTGTCCTGCGAGACAGGTATTTCTTTGCCCTGGGAGTATTCAGTGAATCGCGGAAGTGATTTTCACTGAATGAGGGTCGATGAATCCGTGTTCACTGAAAAGACATTTCAGCAAACTAATATAGACCCCAGATTAAGTATGGTTACTTGCTTGGTGCAACCCCATGAGATGAGCAAGGTTTGGTCACTCTCAGAACCTGTGGCCACAATTCCAGATGTGATGCTTGTGTCTTCATCATGTAGGAGCAGTAGGAAGTCCTTCTCATCATTTAGGCTTGCAGTGAAAGGTGGCTTCCAGTGTCTGACATTTATACTGCTGTGCTGTATACTGCATCCTTCTTGCAGTTCTGCCTAATCATGTTGGTGACACACCTCATACATTGTTGTGTTGAGAGATTTTGCCCCCACTCCCCAACATTGCTATGTAGTATAGTTCTGCCTACCAGTAGAATTAATGTTGTGGGCCACTGTCTCCATGATATAATCATGTAAAGGTAGTTGAGCATCCCCTTTCCCTAGCAGATGGTGTCCCATGGCCCAGATTGCCTCTAGCAGGATGTCATTCACAGGTCAGCTGAAGCTGTGCAGCATCTGCCATCTTTCCTTTTTAGAGGATATGAGGACACTTATGAGAAAACATGACATAGTTCTAGGCTAGTGACTGCTGGGGACAGTTGACCACCAGTTAGTAACCATGGGTTGCCACAGGCATGCACAATAGTACACATTTGGACAGGGGTAGTAACACAGGCGTGACATATATGCTGTACTGTGGGCAGAGGTGTATTCCAGTTATATCACACAGCAGCGATAGCGACGGGCGTGTGCCTGTTTATAGGTGAGTTGTTTGCTATGCAGTGGTCATCAGTTATGCACATGTGAAATGTGTACTTCAGTAACAGCAGCATGGGTAGTTCTTGTTTATGCTACAACATAAGATTTCAGAGGTACACATGGGGGTCAACAACAGGTGACAAGCTTACAAGCGTGTATGTGTAAGACTTAAATTATAGTATATGGTTAGGCATTCATAATAGTGGGCCGTCTTTCCTTTCCTGCAGTATAGATATTTAGCTGCTTATGTGCTCTATGCCAGGTGCAAGTTGCAGGCAATCATTATATTGCATTATTATTATTACAAATTACTGTATTTATCTGTACTCTGTTCCAAGTTTAGCGTTCTTATATTTATCTCATACCAGAAATATACCCCCTTAACACAATATTAAAGAATGTTTTGTAGCTCCTTAGGACTGTGTTTCTGAAAACTGCACATGTCTGGTGCCAGAAACTCTCTTTAAAATGCTGTATGTGTTATTGCTGCTGCTTCTATTTCAGCGCCTTGTTTAGTGTTTAAAATGGAGTGCCTCCTTAACAAGTAAATATCAGTTTGTGTGTTATGTATTCAAATGAGTCTATGTTCCATGTGTGCCTATGAATTGAGTGCAGTAGGGAAATACACACAGCTAAGGTCTACAGTACACCACCAATACAGCCTGAGGGTAGGTTGCATGTGTGCTGTCAGCACATCTACACCATTGCTTTGTGCACCAGGTTACACTTCTGATTCCACTTCACATTTCCAGTATGAATCATAGGTCACCATCTTGTTTTACAAGATATATGAGGTGATGGCTGCCATTGCTAAAGTCTATCACAAAGTGCCTACCTCGCTACAAAGAGCAAGATTGTGCGCTACCTGTTGTATAACAAGTTCAGGGAGTGGCTACTGTGGCCCCCATTAGGGCCTGTTTTGTAAGGTGGATATGTAGTTTGACCTGGTTGAGTTGCTTAGTGAGGCCAGTTGCATATTGAGGATTAGAGAACAGATCAGACACCAGTATAATAACCTGTAGTGCTAGCTTCCTGAAGATGTGTAGCAATGAGAAACTGAAGTTGGGCAGTATAGTGTAGTACATACTTGCAATTCCCTCCAAAACGAAGGGTAAAAAGGTCACTCAGTCAAAACCTTTGAGTAAAAACTGCAAGAAGGACTCAACCATGCTGGAAGCTGTAAGATACTAACAGTAGTCATGGCAGAGTGGTTAAGGCGATGGACTAAAATCCATTAGGGTCTCCCCTTGCAGGCTCAAATCCTGCCAAGTGCAAATCTTTGCCTTCCTCATTTAGTATAGTGGTGAGTATCCCTGCCAGTCATGCCAGAGACTTGGGTTTGACTCACTGACGGGGAATAGGTGTACCTTGGGAGGGGTAGGGTTAGTGTAATGGTTAAGGTCTTCATTTCACAGATACAGGATACAGGGTTTAATTCTGATAGATGGTCACGATCTGGTGATTATCTAGGCTTGTAATAGTCTGCAGACTGATTGCCCATTATTTCCCTGTGATCTGTATGTAAACTTCTGAGCCCCCCAAGTCTTTCTGTGTTGGAGGGAAGCCTTCTAGCTCATCAGTGGGAGTGGTAAGCACCAGGTAGCCTATTTACCACAAGAGGAGTGGTTTCTGGCCCAGAAATTGTAGTTTATTGGCTGTTTGGGCAGTTTGTCCATCTCTTTCAACTTTCTGGTTTAAAAGTCTGCATTTGCGCTTGTTTCCCACCTTTCCTGTAACTAGTCCAGTCCAGATACAGATTTTTAATAAAAAGACAGCCAAGAACACCCAAAAACTTAAATTTTAATAAAACATTAAACAGTAAGCGCTTTCATCACCTGTAGTGACTTCTTCAGACTGAATAATGATACAAAGCACTACCCATTTAAAGTGCATTCTAATAAGCTAGTAATTAAATAATTGGATGATTGAAAATATTCAATACATCATACATTCTTTAAATGATGCTTCAAGCCCTTTCTTTTTTAAGTAAGCAGTAAACTCATCTGTATTATTTAAGCCGGGTGGGAAACAGGCATTAGGCCTCACTTGCCACATATATTCTCTCCAGCTTAATTCACTCTCTGCATCAAACCTTTTGTCATAGTTGTAAATTTCTTCCAAAACAATAAACTTGACATTACATTTACTCGAGGCATAATGCATCGCTAACGCATTCTTTAAATCACCTGTTTCAACAGCATACTTGTGTTCATACACACGTTTATATAATTCTCTGACAGTACGTCCTACATAAAAAGAAGGGCATGATTGACATAAAATTAAATATACAACATACTTGCTCTTACAACTAAAAGACTTGCTGAAATTATTCTTAAAACCATTAATATTGACTTCACTGACATCCGTTAGTAAATAATCACATAACTTGCAGTTAAAACACTTGAGCATCCCTAATTTTTTAATATTTAGATTAATAGGTTTCTCCATCTTACTCTGAAATAAATTCTTGAAATTTTTACCTTTTTTATACATAAACTGGGGTCTGTCTCCTAATTTATCTTTAAACTCAATAGAGCTTTGTAATATTTTCCAATTATTAATAATTAACTTCTTAATATAACTATCTACTGAATTGCTAATTTGCATACAAACACCAAACTCTCCATGTTCATGGTAGTTTTCTCAAATGTGGCTTTATTATAACTTAAAGAATTAACTTCTCTTAAAGCATTATGAGTAACATCAGAGGGATAGCCTCTAAATCTAATTTTTTTACACATTAAGCTACTCTTCTTATCAAAATCAGGATCATATTTAGTAAGTCTGTTAACACGTAATAACTGACTTTTAACAATATTATCTTTCATCCCTTTCGGATGCATACTATTGTAATGTAGATAGTTATTGTTTTGAACTTCTTTTTTAAATATCTTAGTGTAAATATTTTCACCCCTCTTAATCACCTCTACATCCAAGTATTTAATACTAATAGTATTATATTCTACTGTAAACTGCAAATATGTGTTGATGCCATTTAGATACATAATAAAATTATTCAAACTAACTTCATCCCCTCTCCGTAAAAGAAAAACATTGTCAATAAATCTGATATAAAATCTAATGTTATCGGAAAAAACACTTCCTAAAATATTGATTCTTTCCCAGCCTTGCATAAATAAATTTGCGTAGCTGGGCGCCATAGCGGCACCCATTGCTACGCCATTAATCTGATGGTAAATGCAATTGTCAAATTCAAAATAATTATAACTTAAAATAATATCAAGCATTTCCATCAGTAGGTCAACTGTATTTTTGGAATAAATTTTGGAATTAAGTAGTTCTACCCTTATTGTCTCCAGTCCCTCAACATTTGGTATCATCGTATATAAAGACTGGATATCCATAGTGACTAATATAACATTTTCGGTTATTATCAAATCTTCCACCTTCTTCTTAAAATCAAAAGTATCTTTAACAAAAGTAGAACCATTTTCAACAACTCTTTGTAAATACCTATCCGTATATATAGCTAAAGCCTTAGTCTTACTATTAACACTTGATACTATTGGCCTTATAGGTGGATCAGCCAAACACTTATGAATTTTGGGTAGACCAAAATTACGGCTTAGTTTAGGAGTATCAGTTCTTAAATACTTTCTGATCTCATCTGTAATTCTATTAGTGTAAAACCACTCCTCTATCATAGAATCAATAAATGCAAATGACTTTCTCACTTCAGAGAAAAAAACTTTTTTGTAAAACTTAGTATCAGATAACATATCATGCATCTTGCGTTCATAATCCAGTTTATTTAACACCACCAAAGCTCCATCTTTGTCTGCCTTGGTGATTAAAATATCTGGATTACTCAAAAGACACTTAAGAATACTATTTTCATGTTTGTTTAAGTTATAATACTTAAAACTGGCAGGCTGGCTTAATAAATCAATAATTTGCATTTGTCGTCATTAAAAAATTTCTAATTCTTTTCTTAAAGGGGGATTAAACAAACTGGGTCTTCTGAACTCATTTGAAATAAAAGCATCATTTTCAAAAATCATCCTGAAATGTAACTTTCTGATGTAGTCTCTAAGTGAATTAATAACATCACATTTATCAGTTCTTGAACTGGGCACAAAGTTCCATCCTTTAGATAACAAGCAACAAGTTTCTTTATTCAAAAAGAATGAAGACAAATTAACAATTTTAAATTTAATGTCATTACTGTCTAGTACCTCCGTTGTTGATATCTCTGATTTTTCCATCTCCTTTTTCAAAAGTTGTTGTGGTTGTTGTTGTAATGATAATTCCCTACAGGGCGGTTTACTACTGTCACCTCTGCCCAAGTCCTTGTGCCCTTTGCTCCTGTTTGATAAACAGTTACTAGTTGTTGCACCAGTGCACTTTGAAAATGTGTAGAACTGGAAGTTTGACTAGTAGATGGCTGTACATTTTTGTTAACATTGTTACCATTTTTAGCCGCCAAACGCTCCGAACGGCGAGGAACATCATCAGCCACCTCATTGCTGTCTCTAGTTGTTTGAGCCAAAGCAGGGAGCTGATTGGTAGATTCCCTCACATGACTATGACCAGGAATCGGATAAGCTATGCTTTTGCATATTCATCAGAAGCACGCAAAAATTTCTTGGTCTTACATTTTTTGAGTATCTCATTCTCCTTAATAAGTTTATCTTAGATATAACAGAGCTTGGCATCAAAGTTGTCTTTGGTAACTGTATCTTTTAAATGAAAAAATTCAAATTGAATTTTAGTATTGAGGTTATCCATCCTACTAATGTTAGAGGTTATTAGCTTGTTAGAATGCACTTTAAATGGGTAGTGCTTTGTATCATTATTCAGTCTGAAGAAGTCATTACAGGTGATGAAAGCACTTACTGTTTAATGTTTTATTAAAATTTAAGTTTTTGGGTGTTCTTGGCCGTCTTTTTATTAATTTTCTATTTTCGTTAAGTCCAGATACAGATTTGCTATATCCAGGACTGTTTGTAAGCTTCTGAGCCCCCTAAGCCTTTCTGTGCTGGAGGGAAGCCTTCTAGCTTATCAGTGGGAGTGATAAGCACTAGGTAGCCTATCTACCACAAGATCCAGGTACAGATTCTTAGTTTTAGCACTTGAATTTGCTTATTCGTGCTCAGCACTTGTTCAGCACTTGTTGTTATTACTAAATAAGCTACAAATTAATACAGCACTCAACCTTCCTCTCTACCTAGAGGAAAACAGTTTTCGTACTTACTTTTCTAACTTGAGTAGAGAAAAACAGCTCTTATACTCACTTTCCTCACTTGTCCAGAGGAAAGTAGTTTTTTTATTCAGGCATGTCCAAGGGTCAGCTCCCAGTGTGCTCTCCTGTCTATCTGATGAATCTGGGCATCTTGGGGCAATGTAGCAATTGCCTCATGTACACAGACAACCATCTCCTCCTACCACCCAACACCACAACCTTTGAGAGATGCACTTATCTAGCCAAACTGGAGGTAAGGCTCTCTGCAATCAAGAGTGAACTTGACAGTCAAGAGGAGAAGGTAAATACTTGCACCACACCACACTGGTGACATAGTACCACTAAACCTACACCACCAAAATTCACACATAGAAACACAAAAACATTTGCAGAGGCTCTCAATAATAATCTGCTCAAGCAACAGAGACCTCCAAAGCAGAAACGCAAGCAACTTCCACCCCTCAGCACAATCCAAATGGCACATAGCCCACAGACTCAGTGTGCCAATAAACCACAGCCCTTAAGGCAAAACAACGTACCCCACACACTAGTCATAGGTGACTCTATAGTCAAACACACTGATGCACCACTCACCAGGCTAAACAAGGCGAAGGTTGCTGTCAGCTGCCTGTCGGGTGCCAGGATCTGCCACATAACCCACGCACTCAGGTCACTCCACAACAAGTACAAATATGACTCAGTCATTGTCCATGTTGGAGTGAATGACCTGAGATGTACCTCTCTGGATTACATGAAAAGAAACATGGAAGAGCTGTCTGATCTTGTAGCTTAGGCAGGTATGACCCTAGCTCTGAGTAGCATCCTGCCATCACCCAGAATGATACCGCAGTACAAAGACAAAATGATTGACTTCAACAATTGGCTAAGCTTCTGTTGTCATTCTAAGGGGATCCAGTATCTGTCTGCCTGGGACGACATGGTCAACAGATCACGATGCTTTGCCAGAGATGGCCTGCACCTGTCGCCTCTGGGATTCCGGATACTGAAAATAACAAATAAATAGACTAGAGGCTTCCACAGACTGACTACAAAGGTTTAATAGGATAAATCCACAAGGTCAAACACGACAATAAAATCAGGTACTTTAAGCGCTTTTCGTTTGTTCAAAGGAACAAACTTCTTCAGAAGTGAGTTACTACAACAGCTGCAAGCAATTTGAACTCAAAAAGTGCGGGAAAATTGTAATTGATTATATCTTTTAAACAAACAGTACATAAAAAACTCTATTTAAATTTAAAATCTAATATGTAAAACATTACTTATGTTAAAAATATTGTGTAACACTAAAATATCAACAATGGTTTAAAACCCACATAATAATACATAAAATATTGGATTTCTTCTGTATTATCTAAGAAGACTTTTCAGCTTTAGTAAGCTAGAAATTGAACATGCTTCATTGAGACCAGGGTGATAGAATGAGTTTAATCTAATCTGCCACAGTAGTTCCATTTCTTCTAGTTTGAAGGAAGCAGGACCCCCCCAGTTGTCAGGAATAAAGTTACTAATGACAGTAAACTTAATTTGTGGGATGGGTTAATGTGGACATGTTTTGCTAGGGCATTCTCTAACTTATTGTGTGAGATAGCATATTGATGTTCATATATCCTATCTCTAAGCCTACGTTCTGTTTTGCCCACGTAAAATGCAAAACAGTCAATACATTTAGCCAAGTACACTAGAAATTTACTGTTACAATTAAATCTAGACTTCAGTCTGTAAGTATTACCATCGATTGTAAAATGGTTATTACAATCGATGTATTTACAGAAATTACAGTTTTCACATTTAAACATTCCTGGTAGTCTGGATGTTACTGGAACATGTCTCTCCAGTACATTCTTTAAATTCCTTCCTTTTTTGAAAACCACATGTGGCCTATACCCCAAACAGTCAAGGACAGTTTGGTTAGTTCTAAAAAAACCCCAGTTCATATTGATCAATTTTACTATAGTACTTTGACTGTTAAATGTAGTCACAAAACTAAATTTAAAGTCCTTTTCTTGGTCAGTCACATCCTCTGTATTAGAGGTAATTTGCCTGTCCACTCCAAGATTGTTACTCAATGATACGTGAGCAACACATAAAATAGGTTTGAACCAATCAATACTTCTTTTGTAAGTGACTTCCTCTATTAGTGTGTCTACAAGTGACTCTGGATATCCACGATGCTGGAACATCTGTTTCAAAAACTGACATTCGCTATGGAAATCTGAGTCCAAGCTAGAAATACGTGATGCTCTCACTAGTTGCCCTTTGACCACCGATCTTTTTTGGTGGAAAGGGTGGCAGCTAGTGAAATGAAGAAATGTATTAGAGTAACTAGCTTTTCTGTAAATTTGTGCTGTGAAAGAGCAATCTGACCTGTTCCTATTTAACTGAATAACTAAATATGAAATAGATTCAGTCTGAAATGTATATGTGAATTGTAAAAAACCTGTTGACACATTGAAGCTCTCAACCAATTCAGATGCACTTTCTGCATCACCTTTAAACAGGATGAAAATGTCGTCCAAAAAGCGGGTATAATAAGCAATCAGAGCAGGTGTTAGGCTAGCTGAAATCACCTGGTTGAACTCCCATTGAGCCATAACCAAGTTTGCAACACTCGCTCCGCAAGGTGATCCCATTGCTAAACCCACTTTCTGGAGAAAAAAGGTGTCATCAAAGATAAAGAAGTTATTGGACAAAATTAGGTCCAACAGTTCCATGACCAAGGAAATGTCACTTCTTGATGCATTGTGTCTCATCATGACTTGGGCCACCCACTCAGTACTGATGTCGTGAGGAATGCATGTATACAGGTCCTTAACATTGATAGTCAGAAAGTTATACTCACTATCGAACACGATTTCATTAATTTTCGATAAAAAGGACCACGAATCTTTGCAAATCTGTGGCTCCAAAAGAACATATTTCTTCAACATGGAGTCAACCAGTTTTGCACATGCATAGGTGGGTGACCCACGCCCATCAATGAGTGGTCTCATTGGGGGATTTTCCACATTCTTGTGGATTTTAGGGATCCCAAAAAGTGTTGGATATTTGGGAAATAAACAACTGATGTAGTTAAAAATTTCTTGATCAATTCGCCCTTCAATAAATAGTTCATACAAGCAAGATTTTATCAGACTGTATGCCTTATTTACTTCTGTTCTTGAACTTACTAAATATGTATTGGTGTCTAGTAGGGATGACATACGGGCCACATAGTCAGCTTTGTCAAAATCACCAATCCTCCTTTATCCGGTTTACAGACCCTGATGTTTTGTGATTGAATGTATTTAATGGAATCTTCCTCGTCCATGTGTTCTTGATTCCTGCTAGGTTTTTTGTTCTTAAACAAATTCCAAAGATCTAGCTCATTGGCCTGTTCAAATACTTTCACCAACGGATGAAGGGGATTAAAAGTACTGGGGATATGAAAAATATTGTGGACCCTGTTGTCAGGGGCATTCATAAAGAATAAACCCAAATTCAATTTCCTAGTAAACAATTTCAACTCTAAGATGGATTTAGCAATGTCCATATTATGCCAAGGAACATACGTCTGTCCTTTTGCTAAAACATCGACAATGTTAGAGGAAATGAAACTATCAGAAAAATTATACACTCTAAAGTCATTGTCTTTGTTGAAAATAATAGCAGGATAGGAAGGCTTTGATTCGTTAAGTAGTTCTACACTTTGACCGATAGCTGAAATTGTGTCAGTGAAAAGGGAGGAATCTAAGGTCAATGCTGAAGTCAACTCTTGTTGTTGAGTTGACACCCATCACTATCGACAGACCCCAGTGTGTCGTTCATGACCTGGTCATCAATCACCTTGTTGGTCTCATTCCTCTCTGTTGTTGCTTCGGTCTGGCCCCTAAGGTGTTGAACCTCTGAAAATCCTGCTGATGACTATCGTGATTGTTGTTGTTGTTCCGGATACTGGCTAAGGGTCTTGCTGCCCCTATAGTGCCTTTTTTAGTCAAGGTTCAAATGACAAATTCACCACCATAACAGGAACAGGCAAGCAAAAACTGAGGGTAATGCTACTCAATGCTAGAAGTCTAAATCTCAAAATGCACTCACTAGAGGCACTCCTTAAAATGGAGAACACCTAACCTGAACCAGAACACCAAAGGTGGAGGTGTGTCCATATTCATTAAGGATATCCACACCTCCAAGCTAGTTGCGCAGCATAATGCATCCAAGGTTATCCAAGTGCAACTAACTCTGGGCAAAACTGCAATCCAAATTATAGCTTGCTACAGATCCCCCACCATGCCCCAGGAATCCCACTCCTCTTTTCTTGATATACTGGAAAATATTAGGATTCATCCAAACACCCTAAAAATGGGCAATTTCAAATACCCTACCATTAACTGAAAAAAACTACTCATGCACCAACTCCTTCACTCAACGCTTTCTGGAATTCATAAATTCCAATGTCCTGGATCAACTTATCCACACCCCCACCAGTGGCAACAATATCCTAGACCTAGTCATTACCAACATGAGTGACTGGTGTTCCACATCTGAAGTCAACTCCTCGTTGGTCAGATCCGACCATAAGCTAATCACCCTAGATATCAGCATCCCACCCACCATTAAGGAAACCACGGTAAACAATTTCTCCAAAGCCAACTTCATGCTTCTTAAGACAGAAGTGGCGAACTTCATGACACCCATGCAGATGGACAATGCAGTTGCGACTGCTGAATCCTACACAGATGCACTCTATAAGCACTTACACGAATGCATGGATTGTGCTATCCCAAACAGAACTAAGATGCTGTCCTCCAAAAAAAGGAAGCCAATCTGGTAGTCCCTTGCCATAAACAAACTCTACAACAGATGGAAGAAACTGTTGCAAAAGAGAGTAAAATCCCATGAGTGGAGGAGCTCCCTGCTCAACCTCAGTAAGAAGCTGAGGTCCCTTATAAGATCCTCCAAAGCTAGCTACGAAAACAAAATCTCCACTGACTCTAAGGGCAACCACAAAGCATTCTGTAGCTATGTCAAGAATCTCAGTGGCAACACCCAGATCTGCTCTTTATTACAGCACAAGGGCACAAACATTACAGAACCGACTGATATTGCCAACATCCTGGCAGATATGTTCAGTGCTAACTGTACCCCCTCTCACCTCTTAAAGGGACCATATCTTTACAGGAAGAATGCAGAGTCCCTGAAATCGCATCTATGCAGGTAAAAGCTGCACTCTCTAAAACCAAAAACACAGCATCCATGGGACCGGACAACATCCCAGTCTGCATTTTACACGAACTTCAGAATGAACTGGCTCCCCACCTAAGCACCAAGTTCAATCATAGTCTCACATCAGGCTTTGCGCCCACTGAATGGTGCACAGCAACAGTTATTTCACTCCACAAAGGGGGAGCCACCACTGATCCCGGGAACTATCGTCCTATTAGCCTGATGAGCCTGGTCTGCAAGGCCATGGAACGTATCATCATGGAACTCATAAACAGACATTGGTAACCTCCAAACTCTGGATCCCACCCAGTTCAGGTTTGTGAAAGGCAGATCATTCCTTCTGAACCTGATTGACTTCTTTGAGGCAGTCACCAAAGTCGTAGACGAGGGTAAGGTGGTTCGCCCAGCCTATCTTGACCTCACCAAGGCTTTCAACACCATCCCCCATTCTGGAATTATAGCTAAACTCACTAAGCTAGGTATAAATCTCTACGTCACAAGATGGGTTGCCCACTGGCTCACTGACAAAACCTACACTGTAAAGTTTGCAGACTCCAAATCTTACTTAGTTTCATAGTTTCATAGTATAGTACTAGGCTATCTGCCCTGGGGCATTTGTAAGCCTAGCCATAGTGATGTGGCATTTGCCACCCCATGAAATGATACAAAAAATGTACAGAATAAATTTAGAATACTGTGCCTCTGTCTAGTAGTGACACAATGAAGGTCCCCTTATATAATAGAATTAGTTTACTGTGCCCCTGTCTAGCAGTGACACAGATGTGACCCCTGGGGTAAACTTACGATCTCCCATCCACTCATCAAGATTTCTCTTGAAGAGAGTCAGTGAGGGGCTCTGCGTAATACGAACTGGGATCTTGTTCCAAAGCATGGGAAGCCTCTGGGTTATGAATCTATCCCTCCAGCATGTCCTATTCATACTTGTGCCGAGGTTTAAGTCTTTAGCTCTCGTGGTCCTGATGGACTTGGATTTTTTGAGGTGGAGCATGTCCATCAGATCCTGATTGGACATGGCCTTGTACGTCAGGCAGAGATCACCTCTGAGCAGGCGGTATGCTAATGAATAGAGCTGAAGTTTCTTTAGTCTGGCAGAATAAGACATATGTTGAAGACCCTTGATCCTCTTGGTGAGGTACTTTTGTGGTCTCTCCAGCTGTTGCAAATGCCGGGTGAGGTACATACCAAATGGGGCATTGTACTCAATCATGGGTCTGATGAGGGAGGAATATAGGGGTACAATGACATCCTTGGATCTGGATGTGAATCCCTTCATGATGAGGTGTGCAAGGTAGAATGTTTTTCTAACTACTTTGGCAACGTGGGTATCAAATGAGAGGTCGCTGTCGACTTGGGTCCCTAGGTCTCTGATTACTTTTTCCGTACTCAGTGGGTTGCTGTCTATGTGATAATTTGTGGGTACTTTGTTTTTCCCAAAGGGGATGACTGTACATTTTTTGGCATTTAGTTTAAGGCCGTGACTCCAGCACCAGTTGTCCGTTTCTGTGAGGCCTTTTTGTAGGATGTGTGTGTCTGCTGGTGTATCAACTATGGCGCCTAGTTTGCAGTCATCTGCGAACTTTGTCAGCCACAGCCCTCCCGTGTTTGCTTTAACATCTGAGAAATAAATGCCGAACAAGAGGGGTCCCAGGACAGATCCCTGTGGGACACCACTTGTGACTGGCTTTGAGTCTGACATTGCTCCAGCGATTTTAACTTTATGGGTTCTGTCCTTTAGCCAGTTTTCAACCCATCTAGTGACATAAGGGTTTACTTTTAAGCTGTTGACCTTATCTATGATGCCTGAGTGGGGTATTGTGTTGAAGGCCTTAGCCAAGTCCAGGTATGCTGTATGGACTGCTTTGCCCTCGTCAATGGCTCTAGTGACTGTTTCGAAAAAGTCAACTAGGTTTAAAAGGCAGAGTCTGCCCTTTACAAAGCCGAACTGGGTGGGGTCAAGTGTCTGTAGGTCCCCTATGTCTTATGAGTTCCATAAAGATTCTTTCCATAGCTTTGCAGACCAGGCTAGTTAAGCTTATGGGATGGTAGTTTCCAGGGTCTGTAGAGGCACCCCCCTTGTGGAGTGGGACCACTGTTGCTGTACGCCAGTGTTCAGGTACATATCCCGAAGTAAGGCTAAAGTTAAATAGCATTTTTATGTGTGGGTTTAACTCCTCTTGGAGTTCACGTAACACGCACCCCGGGATACCGTCAGGTCCCATTGATGCTGTGTTTTTTGCTTTGTTTAGGGCGGTTCTCACTTGGACATCTGAGATGACAGGGAGATTACATTCAGCTGGGATAAGTATTTCTTCTTTTGGGGGTGAAGGAGGGGAGAAATTTGCACTGAACCTGTCAGCCAGAATGTTGGCAATATCTGTGGGTTCAGTGTATTTTTTATTGTTGTGAACCAACTCTGAGCATATCTGAGGGTTTCCGCCCAGGTTTCTAACATAGCTGAAGAAGGCTTTGTGGTTATCTTTAGTGTCCTTAGTGATTTTTCTCTCAAAGTTGGCCTTGGATGTTTTTATGAGAGAACGTAGTTTTCTGCTAATGTTGATCAGAGATGTCTTCCCTTCATGGGATTTTGCTCTGACGTGCAGTAGCTTCCTTCTTTTGTTATACAATTTGTTTATGGCTGAGGTTGGCTGACTTCAAACCAGTGACAAGTGGAGTACCACAGGGTTCAGTCCTGGGAGCTCTCCTGTTTGGTATCTACTTCTCTGAAGTACAGACTAACACAGAAGGCCTCTGGCTAATGATGTTTGCAGATGACTGCAAATAGAAGCCATAGTCGAGTCCCCAAATGATATGGACATCCTACAGAAGGGCCTCACTGAGACAGATGACTTGTGTCAGAGGCATGGTCTCAAGCTCAATGGCAAAAAGTGCATTGTCATCCCCTTTGGTAAAAATGGTGTACCCATGAACTACTACATAAACGTCAGTCTACTTAATGCCGAATGTGTGATAAGAGACCTTGGGACCCAGGTGGACAGTAGTATCTCCTTTGATAATCACATCGCCACAGTAGTCAGGAAATCCTTCTATGTGACACTCCTCATCACAAAAGGGTTCTCATCCAGGAAAAAAGAGGTCATTGTTCCCCTCTACCTGGCACTCATTAGACCCATTATAGAGTACAGTGCCCCTTTTGGAATGTATCTCACAAGACATCTGCAGCAGTTAGAAAGGCCACAGAAGTACCTCACAAAGAGGATTACTGACCTCAAATAGATGCCCTACACTTTACTTCTCAAAAAACTCCAGCTTTACTCTGTAGCGTATCACCTACTTCAAGGAGATCTCTGCCTAGCATATAAAGCTATGTTAAACCCAGAGCTGTTGGACATGCTACACCTAAAGAAATCCCAATCCCTCTGAGCTACATGCTCTAGGGACCTAAACCTTGTCACCGCAATAAACAGGACATGCTGGAGGGGTAGATTCCTGTCCCAGAGACTTCCTATACCCTGGAACAAGCTACCCACCTATGTCAAGCAAAGTTCCTCATTAGCACTCGGGGATCACTTTTGTGGCTCTGTTCAACAGGGGCACAGGA
Source organism: Protopterus annectens (assembly GCF_019279795.1). Taxonomy (NCBI): domain Eukaryota; kingdom Metazoa; phylum Chordata; order Ceratodontiformes; family Protopteridae; genus Protopterus; species Protopterus annectens. The sequence continues at coordinate 1,765,097,977 of NC_056728.1, read as the reverse complement.
AATTTACTTTCTTGGGTGGCGTAAGCCAGGGAACCTTGTTGGCTAGGCTTATTTAGGCCCTTCGGCTGATAGCCTAGTACCTACCTATGAACCTATTAGTCTAGCACTTTACCAGACATCTTGTAGCAGTTATTGTAGCACACAAAAGTGCTACCAGCACTAAACGTTCTACAAGGAAACAGCTCCAGTACTTATTATTAATGCCCACCCCACCAGGCATGTCTAAAGGTTAGTTCCCTGTGCTCTCTCTCCTATTACTCTGGTGAACTTGGGCATCCTGAGGCAATGTAGCAACTGCCTCATGTACACTGACAACCCTCTCCTCTTACCTCCCAACACTCAGACTTGCGAGAGATCCTCTTATATATACAAATTGGTAGCCACGCACTCTCCAGCCAAGACTGGAATAACTGGCCAAGAGGAGAAGGTCAACATTGGCACCACACCACATGGAACACATAGCCCTCCAAAACACACACCACATAAAAGCACAAACCACACACCCACCTTCATGGAGGCTTTCAATAAAAATCTTCCCAAACAGCAGAGACCTCCAAGGCAGAAATGCACTTTACCACCACAACACAACACTGATCACGAGACACATAACTCTGTTAAACATTGTGCTACTTAACCAAAGCCCCTAAGGCAAAACAGCATGCCCAACACACTAGTCAAAGGCTACTCGATAGTCAGGCACATTGATGTCCCACTCACTAGGTTGAATAAGGAGAAAGTAACAGTCAGCTGTCTGTCAGGTGACAGGATCCGCCACATAACGCACGCACTCAGGTCCCTCAACAGCAGCTACAAATATGACTCTGTATTTGTACATGTGGTTGTGAATGACCTGAGATGTACCTCCCTGGACTACTTGAAAAGAGACATGGAGGAGCTCTCTGATTATGTAGCCCAGGTGGGTATGACCCTAGCCCCGAGCAGCCTCCTACCATCACTCAGAATGATACCACAGTAAATCCAGAAAATGATTGATTTCAACAATTGGCTAATTTTCTTCTGTCATTCTAAGGGGATCCTGTATCTGTCTGCTTGGGATGACATGATTGACAGACCTCAAAGCTTTGCCAGAGATGGCCTGCATCTGTCACCCTTGGGCTTTTGGATACTGGCCAAGGCTCTTGCCACCTATATAGTGCCTTTTTTAGGCAGTATTCCAAAGTCCAAATTACCACCGTAACAGCTGCAAACAAATGCAATCTGAAGGTCATGCTGCTTAATGCTAGAAGTCTAAATATCAAAACGCACTCTCTTGAAGCATTCGTTAAAATGGAGAACATTGACATTTGTGATGTAACAGAGACTTGGTTCAAGGCAGCAAAAAGCACCCCTGCACTACCAGCCTATAACTCATTCCACACCTTTCGGCCCCAGAATTTGGACCAAAGCTCCAAAGGCGGTGGTGTTTCCGTATTCATAAAGATGCGCACACCTCCAGACTGGTAGCCCAACATAACGCATCAAAGATGCTTCAGCTGCAGCTAACATTGGGTAAGACAGCGATTGAGGTTATCACCTAGCAACCACATGAAAAACTTCTCCAAAGCTAACTTTGGGCTCCTAAAAACAGAGGTGGCTAACTTCATGGCACCCGTGCAAGTGGAGAATAGTTGCATGACCACCGAATCATACACCAATGCACTGTATGAACATGTACACAAATGCATTGTTCTCACCATACCCAATAGAACCAAGACGCTCTCCTCCATAATAAAGGAAGCCAATCTGGTGGTCCCCTACCATAAACAAACTCTACAACAGAAGGAAGAAACTGATGTGGAATAGGTGAAATCCCAAGACTGGAAAAACTCCCTTAACAGCCTCAACAAAAAGTTGAGATCCCTCATCAAATCCTCTAATGCTAGCTATGAAAACAGAATTGCAACAGATAGTAGAGACAACCACAAGGCATTTTATAGTTATGTAAAGAATCTCCACAGCAATACCCAGATTTGCTCTGAGCTACTGCACAATGGTACCTCCTATACCGAGCCAACAAATAGTGCAAATATACTGGCCGACAGATTCAGTGCCAACTTTACCCCTCTCTTCCCCCACCAAAGGACCAATCACAATAGCAGTAGATTGCCAGGCACCCAGTATTACTGCTGCACAGGTTAAAACAGCACTGTCCAAGGCCAAGAATACAGCTTCTATGGGACCTGACAATATCCCTGGCTGTGTTCCACATGAACACCTGTGTGCCTGTTCAATCCCAACCTCACCTCAGGCATTGTCCCTACTGAATGGCGCACTGCTACAGTCATCCCTATCCACTAAGGGGGAGTGACTACAGACCCTGGGAACTATCGCCTCATTAGCCTGAAGAGTCTGATATGCAAAGCTATGGAACGCATCATCATGGACCTAATAAACAAGGATAAAGGGAGTCTCCAAACACACAGTTTGGTTTTGTGAAGGGTAGATTATGCGTGCTCAACCTGTTCGACTTCTTTGAGTCAGTCACCAGAGTTGTGGATGAAGGCAAGGTGGTTCATACAGCCTACCTGGATCTCGCCAAGGCCTTTGATACCATTCTCCACTCAGGAATCATAGAAAAACTCACTAAGCTAGCCATCAGCCCCTGTATCACTCGGTGGGTTTTAAACTGGCTCATAGATAGAACCCACAGTGTGAAAGTAATTGACTCCAAGTCAGACTGCTGACCTGTCATTGGTGGAGTCCCACAGGGTTCGGTCCTGGCTCCTCTCCTGTTTGGTATCTACTTCTCTGAAATTCATGCCAACATGAAGGGACTCTGGCTGACAAAGTTTGCAGATGATTGCAAGTTTGGAGCTATTATTAACTCCCCAAGTGATGTTGACATCCCGCAGAAAGGCCTCACTGAGACCAACGACTGGTGTCAGAACCATGGCCTTAAGCTCATTGCCAACAAATTTGTCGTCATCCCCTTTAGGAAAAACCTGGTTCCCATGAATTACCACATCGATGGTAGTTCACTGAATACAAGAGGAGTTATAAGAGATCTGGGAACACAGGTTGACAGCAACCTCTCTTTTGACCACCACATTGCCACTGTGGTCAGAAAGTATTCTGTGGCATATCTCATTACTAAGGATTTTGCATCCAGGAAGAAAGAGGTCATTGTCTCCCTCTACTCTTCCCTCATTAGGCCAGTCATTGAGTACAATGCCCCATTTGCCATGTACCTCATCAGACATGTGCAACAACTGAGAGGCCACACAAGTACCTCACAAAGAGGATGTTCTTCGTTCCACATTGCTGCAGTCCTTACTATTGGGTAGTCCGCTGTCCAGTCGGCCCGAATACCAGAGTATATGGCTGACGTCGGTCAGGGCGCATTAGACTGACGTCAGTACGTCAGGGTACTAATGCGCATGACCGACGTCATATCCTCAGTCTTTTTTGCTGCATGGTCCGATGCAGAAGCAGTTTTGCGAGTGCAGGTTGGCGTTCTGAAATATTTCCGAAGCCGGAGTTTCAGACCGAATCAGAGTTGGCTAAGTACCCCGTTGGGGAACATTTTCGTTTTTTCTTGCCTCAGTATTTAACCGGATGTCAGAAAAAGTGAATAACTGTATTTCTTGTGGGAAACAGATACCTCATAGGGATTACCATACCTTGTGTATACCTTGTTTAGGGCCTGAGCACGACGTTGTTGGATGCCGCTCTTGTGCTAGGTTTAACAAACGCACTATTGAGAGACGGTTAGACTGTGCCAGGTTAGTGTTTGGGAAGCGTTGCAACTATAAAATGCCGTCGGATGCTCCGACGCCCGCTTCGTCCAAGAAGCGCAAGGACAGAACAGCGAAGCCTAGGGTTGATGAACCGGCAGTCCCGGACGTCGGTTCTTTAGAAGGCTCAGTGGAGCCAGAGGTTTTGCCAGGAGTTTCTTTGGAGTCTCAGGCAGAGACTTTACTGTTACAGGATGTGCCTTCTCAGGAGGTAGGCCAGGCTGAGGGGGCTTCTCAGGTAACTGTTCTTCCCTCTCTTCCCAAGGTAGTTAGAGCCTCTCCTTCTGTTGCCAAAACTTCTTTGAGAGGTAGGCCAAGTTCAGCTTCAGTGGGGGCTTCTCCTAGCATTTCAGGTTCTGTGCCTAAGAAACATATGCTTAAAATGGCAGAAGATTTGATTACTATGATTAGAGGTTCTATGCCCCTCCTGATAAGAGGCCTAGGGTGGAACCGAGTTTGATAGTTTTGAACAGTGTTCAGAGGCTTCTGAGTCTTCTCGCGGAAGATTTGCAGGAGTATCCTCCTTATTCTGATTCTGATGTGGATGATTCCACTCCTACAGCTTCTCCTCCTGAGGATTTCTCATTTTCAGAGACTCTGCATTCCATGAGGGAGCACTTTAAATGGGAAGGCCAGGATTATTCTGATTCCAGGAAAAGGCTTAGGGAATTCTTGTTTTGCCCCAGCATAGGCCCTTAGCTATACCTCCTGTGTTGAATGTGGTGGAAGATGTTTTGCAGAGGCTTCCTGAACCCTGATTCTTTGCCTCCTGCTCCTGTTAAACCTGATAGGTACTATAGGGTGCCTGAAGCTCATAAGTATCTTTTAAGAGTCCTAGGGCAGACCCGAAACTGTTTCTCAGGGACCTAAAGGTGTTAAGGCCTCTGTGGTTAAAAACCCTGTTCCCACTGATAAAGAGGCAAGGGCTTTGGATAGATGGGGAAAGAAAGTGTATACTTCTTCCACTTTAGCCATGAGGGCGTTGAATTGTCAGTTTCACATGCTTAAATATCAAAATTATCTCCTTTCACAACTGAAATCTAAGGTGGATGCTTTGGCGGAAGGTATTGAGTGTAAAGAGTTGCTGGATTTAGTTCATGTGTCTGAACAAGTGGGTAAGCATTCTTTGCAATGTGGTTTTGATGCTGTACAGGCCTCCTCCAGGGTGGCTGCCACTAGTTCTGTTCTTCGCAGGCATGCCTGGTTGAGGGATCAGAATTTAGCTGAGCATGTTAAGACAAGGATTTTGGATGCTCCTTTACAGTCTGATGTGTTGTTTGGTTCGCCTGTGGAAGCAGTTTTAAAGAAAATGGAGGACAAAGCTAAGTCTATGCAAACTGTTAAAGATTTTTGCAGGTGCAGCCACCAAGTTTAGTAGAAATTGGCCTACTAAGGGATGGACATATCCTGCTTATGATTCACAGTCTAGGGGTAGGTCTAGACGTGGTAGGGGCAGAGCTCAAGGTTCTTTTAGGCCTAGAACAGGGAGTTCACCTGCTCAGACTTCTGGTGAGGGCAGGGGTCAGTCCTTTCGTAAACAAACCCAATGACCTGCCTTTTCAGCTGCCAGTAGATTCTCGTCTGGCAGCTCCTTTGGGAGGAAGACTGTCTCTTTTCAAAGAAAATTGGGATTTAATCACTCAAGACAGATGGGTGTTGGATATCATTCACCACGGTTACAGGTTTTATTTCCATACATTGCCCCCTTTCAAAGGCATGCCAGACGTTCCTCCTCCACAAAGGAAAGAGGCTCACAAGCAAATTTCTCTGTTACTCCAAATAGGGGCCATTCAGTCAGTCCCTGTATCAGAAAGGGGCCTAGGATTTTATTCTCGCCTGTTCCTAGTACCAAAGAAGGGGAACACGTGGAGACCAATTTTGGATTTATCTATCCTCAACACTTATCTGGACATTCCAAAGTTCAAGATGTTGACGTTACAACAGCTTTTACCTCTGCTGGGCAAAGATCACTGGATGGTAACTTTAGATCTCAAGGAAGCTTACCTTCATGTGCCTATACGACTAAGTTGCAGGAAGTATCTGCGCTTTCGAGCTGGAAATTCTCATTATCAGTTCTCTGCATTGCCCTTTGGCTTATCTACTGCGCCCAGAGTATTCACAAAGGTTCTGGCTCCAGTGATAGCTTACTTCAGGCTAAAAGGAATTCAAATCTATCCTTACTTGGACGACTGCCTGATTCTGGCTCAAGAAAAGGAAGACCTTCTACAGCATCTGGAATATGTTATAGCAGTGCTAAGATGCCTAGGGTATTCTGTGAACGAAATAAAGTCCAGTCTAGTACCCTCTCAAGACATGTGCTTTCTGGGTGTGAGACTGAATACAGCAGCCCAGATGGCCTTTTAACCCCGGACAAACAAACAAGTCTGTCACTTTACTTCCATCAACTATCTCATCAGTCCGTGCTGACTGCAAGGACAGTCCTTCAAGCATTAGGGTTCATGGCATCTTGTATTCTGGTGCTTCCCAATGCCAAACTGCATATGAGGAAGCTACAATGGTATCTCAAAATGTATGGACACAGCACTGCCAGGATTTGGACACTGTCATTCAAATAATACCTTGCCTTCAAAAAGAATTTTTGTGGTGGGCTCAGGAATGTCACCTAAACAAGGGACTCTCTGTGACCCGGCCAGAGGCGAGTCAGATTTTAACGACAGATGCCTCGGACATTGCTTGGGGAGCTCATCTAAATGGAAAGTGGATACAAGACAAGTGGCCTGCCAGACTACAGCATCTACATATCAACATGAAGGAGATGTTAGCAGTCCAGTTTGCATTAATGGCTTTCAAGGAGTTACTTCTTCCAGGGCAGGTGTTGATTCTAACAGACAACACAACTGTCATGTGGTACATCAACAAGCAAGGGGGAACACATTCTTATCCTCTATGCAGGCAAGCAATGATTTTATGGGAGACTGCGCTAAGCTTGCAACTAACTCTTCAGGCAAGGTTTCTGCCGAGCACAGAACTCCTTAGCAGATGTGTTAAGCAGACAAATCATGGATCCCCACGAGTGGAAACTGGATCTTCATGTATTTCAGACCTTGACAGTGTCATGGGGAACTCCAGACATAGATCTGTTCGCTTCTCCACTAAACCACCAGCTGCCAAAGTTTTGCACAAAGGGGTTTCATCACACAGCTTGGAAAGTGGATGCTCTGTCTTTCAGTTGGAAAAACCTTCATGTGTATGCCTTTCCACCTCTACCTCTTCTTCCAAAAGTGCTATTAAAAGTCAGACAAGACAAGCCAAGGATGATTTTGATAGCTCCAGATTGGCCTCGCAACACTGGTACCCACTACTAAGGAGTCTGGTAAGGAAGCCTCCATGGCCTTTACCTTTGATTCCTCATCTGTTATCTCAGAAGGACGGTCATCTGCTCAATGTCAAGCTTCACTCTCTTCATCTAACAGCCTGGCATATTCTGTGTTGAAACACAGCAGGTCTCAACTTCCTCAACAAGTTTTAAATGTGATTATGGAAGCTAGAAGACCTAGTACAAGGAAAGTGTACGCAGAAAAATGGAAGAGATTTTATTTTGGAGTACAGCAAAGAATTTAGAGATTTCTGAGCCTAATTTGAGTGTGGCTCTTCAATATCTTACTGAGTTATTGGACAAAGGTTTGTCCTTCTCTTCCATTAAGATTCATGCTGCAGCAATTTCAGCTCACTATGATTGTGACCCACCATTGTTTTCGCATCCTTTGTTCAAGCAGTTTCTTAGAGGAGCAAAGAATATAAGACCCCCACGTAGAGCTCCTACTCCTGCTTGGGATCTCAATTTTGTGTTGGAAAAAACTTACTCTACAACCTTTTGAGCCTGCGGCTACTGCTGAATTGAAATACTTGTCATGGAAGACTGCTTTTCTGTTGGCTATTACTTCTGCAAGAAGGGTGTCTGAGTTGCAGGCCCTTATGGCAGTAGAGCCCTTTTGATTTTCCATAAGGATAGGGTATCATTACGTACTAATCCTTCCTTTATGCCTAAGGTGGTTTCTAGTGTGGCTTTAAACCAAACTATTCATTTGCCTACTTTTTATGCAGACCCACAAAATAAAGGGGAAAAGATTTTGCACACTTTAGATGTACACAGGCAATTGCGTTATTATTTAAGCAGGACTAAGGATTTTAGGCAGTCTCAGCAGCTGTTTGTTTCTTTTGCTTTGAGTTCAGGGCAAGCCTGTGTCAAAACAAACTATTTCTAGGTGGATTGGGTTTTGCATTGCATTTTGTTATTCCCATCATGGCAAGGAGATTCCAGCTGGGATTAGGCCTCATTCCACTAGGGCTACTGCCACTTCAACAGCATTTCTAAGGGGGGTGGCAACTAAGGATATTTTGGAGGCAGCTACTTGGAGTTCTGTGCATACTTTCTCTAAGCATTATCACCTTCCTATCTACTCTAAGTCTAGGGCTGGTTTTGCCACAGCTGTTTTGCAAGGCATGTTGTCAGCTCCTACTTCTTTATGATTTGCCAGCCTCCCTTACCTCTGCTTTGGGATTCTACCCAATAGTAAGGACTGCAGCAATGTGGAACGAAGAACATAGTACAGTTTTGTACCTACCATAAATGTAGATGTTCGAGGATCCACATTGCTGCAGTCCAATTTACCTCCCTCCTTCCCTCTGTGTTTAGGGGTGGTTGTGTAGGTGAGGTTATATGCTAATATTTTTGTATATATTTTTGTATATATTGTACATATTTTTGGTGCAGGTATTTTGGGCCTTGTCTTTTTAGGGTCTTCTGACATCTGGGGCAAGAAAAGACTGAGGATATGACGTCGGTCATGCGCATTAGTACCCTGACGTACTGACGTCAGTCTAATGCGCCCTGACCGACGTCAGCCATATACTCTGGTATTCGGGCCGACTGGACAGCGGACTACCCAATAGTAAGGACTGCAGCAATGTGGATCCTCGAACATCTACATTTATGGTAGGTACAAAACTGTACTATCCTAGGCCTTAAACACTTGCCCTGTATGGACTATTCTCTGTCTCATATTGCCTGCTTAGGGGCTATCTCTGCTTGACTTACAAATCCATGTCTGACCCAGCTCTGTTAGAAATGCTACATCTAAAGAAATCCCAATCCCTCTGTACCACACGCTTCAGAGACCTCAACTTCATTACCACAATCAACAGAACAAGCTGGAGGGACAGGTCTATAACCCAGAGACTGCCCATGCAATGGAATAGACTTCCCATACATGCCAGACAGATGCCTCATTGGCCCTCTTCAAGAGAAATCTTGACGAGTGGATGGGAAATACAAAAATTCACCCCGGGGATCACTCCAGTGGCTCTTCTCGACAGAGGCACTGGGAACTAAGGTCAGGTGGCACGATGCCAGGATAATCCTATGTCTAGGCTTGTAAAGGCTACAGGACCATCATTAGCGTAGTACACACCTGTGAACCTAAAGTCTTCACTGTGTCATATCTTAAGCCTCCTGTAGTGGAGACCCATGATATATATATATGTGTGTGTATATATATATATATATATATATATATCTATATCTATATATATCTATATATACACACACATACATACACATGTACACAAATTTTATATATATATATATATATATATATATATATATATATATACATATATATATATATATATATATATATACATACATATATATATATATATATATATATATATACATATATATATATATATATATATATATATACATACATATACACACATACATACACATACACATACACACACACACACACACACACACACACACACACACACACACACACACACACAAATGATCCTCTAAGGACATAGCAGTGTTTCAGCTGCTTGGCTTCTGAATGACCTTGACTTTTTACCATTTGGTTCGGATGATATTCTGGGGTATTTTGTGTTGAGCATGACATTGAAATATCAAAAAAAATTTTGTGTCAGAATGGATTTTCTCTGTAGAATTATTTCAGACATTGGAGCTGACAAAATGAATTTATGTATTTTGAACCAGAAACCTGTCTCTGTCCTGAAAGGCATAGGTAAAGTAACTATATGTTGCCACTTTGGGTAAAACTCATAGTACTACTTTATTATGAAACAAAGGAATATAGTAAAACATTGACTGCTTGAACGAAACAGAAACATAAATACTATGTCTCTATAGTTTGACCTTATTTTGCTAGAATGTTCTAAATTAATATGACAATGTTTATGTGAAGAAAAACTTACTGTTCAGTGATGAAATCATGGGAATGTAGATGTTCTTCGTGCTTCACTGTTCAGTCATCACACTTGGGTTATCTGCCTACAGGTAGCTCTCAGTCGGCCCGAATACCAGAGTCTTGGGATTTCTGCGTCGGATGCTGTCGCCTCTTCCATGACGTCAGGGGTATAAAACATGCAGCCGATGCCATTACATCAGTCTTTCTTGGCGAGAAGGAGACCGAAGCAGAAGCAGTTCGCAAGTGCCAATCGGCCGCTACCTGAAATTTTCGTTTTTCCAAGTTTCAGACCTGAAGTCTACTAAAGCTAAGTACCCTGTTGGGGATTCTTTTTTCTTGCTCTAATCCAACCTTTTCACTTGCAAGGGCCGCATTGAGTCAACAGAAGTTGTCTTGGAGCCGCATGTAAAATTTATCATATAATTAACTGTATCGCTGTCACGGGCAACCAAAGTCGACCCCCTGGCTGTATTGAAGGTGAATTTGAACAATGAATAAATGTAATAAATGCATAATATTTGCCCTAAAATTCAATATCTCATTCTAATTCTTAAAATAACAGTTAACTCTAACATCTTAGTTTAACATCAAATGTATTTGTAAAAAAAAAAATTAACAGGTACGAACCCTTCAATTTGTACGAGATCATACCTGTGATTTTGCTGGTTTCTTAAAGATGTCCATGTCTTCCATCATGTCCTTAATGTCCATATGTTGTCCAAAGCGCTCATGTACTCTTCTGTTTCTAGCTTTGGAGTCTGTCCCTGAAATTATTCAAGACATGCTACATCTGGTCAGGCTGATCTGAAGAGGAAAGAAGGTTCTTCAGTGGTATTCTCAAACTGAGCACCCCTTTGGAAAGGCACATTTCTAGCTTTGGAATCTGTCCCTGAAATGTGGCACTGGCAATATTTCTTGCTTTTGCACTGCTGTCTGATCAGGCTGGTCTGAAGATGAAAGAAGGTTCATCAGTGGTATTCTTAAACTGAGCACCCCTTTGGAAAGGCACATTTCTAGCTTTGGAATCTGTCCCTGAAATTATTCAAGACATGCTACATCTGGTCAGGCTGGTATGAAGATGAAAGAAGGTCCATGAGTGCACATTTCAGCTGATGACTTGTACAGATCACCCAATGAGGCATAGCATCATCAGATGACACCTTTTTGCACTTCTTCCTTAGCTCACTATACGTCTCCAACTTGAGTTGTTTCCCAATGTTTGCTGAATATTTGAAAGGGGTCTTCCAGTGTTTACTTTTCACAAATTTCAACAAATAACTGACTTTATTAGTAGTGGCAATGTTTATTCATGAAACCTTTTCACAAGGGTGCAGCCTGGCACAGACTTTTGCAGACTTCAAACATATTGATCATATGTCTTGTTACTCTTTCTTAAAGTTTCCATATCAGGAGGTTCAGGCTGTCACGTCAGGATTGTTGTTTTGTGTAGTAGACAAACATCATGAGAATAACCTTTTTAATGTGAACACTGAGCCTGTCTTTTTGATACCAGTGCATCTATATCGGTTTTGATAGAGGTAGTGGCGATGCGAAGAGTATTTTCAAGATGCTCATCTGAAATTTTCGTTCTGATTTTATTTTTTGTATATTTCATACGAGAAAAAATTTGCTCGCAAATGTACGTACTCCCCAACAGAGATGTCATAAACAGGGCATGTTCGTAGAGTGACTGATATTTCTCTCTAGGCAGGTACATCTTATAAAAGTCCAATAAAGACACTTGCAGAAATTTCTCTAAGTTGTATATCTAACTGCAACTCTATGTATTCCAGTTGCAGGTTTGCAGGCAACATGTTGATGTCAACTGAGAATGGAGTAGCAAATATACTGAACTGTTGTTGGTGTTTTCTAAAATCTTGAAATCTACTCTCAAAGTCCTGTGATAAACTATTAAGTAATGTTGCATATTTTTCAGTATTTACATGGTTTTGCTCAGACAGTGTTTCAAAGTGAATGAAGTTATTGTTCTTAATCTGACAGTGCCATAGTTTGTTTCACTTCAAATGCCGTCACTGTTTGAAACATGTCATTTATTAGTAGATTTTCACCTTGGAGGCGCAGGTTCAGGTCATTTAAATGAGCACTGATATCTACTAAGAAGGCTAAATCAGCCATCCAGTTTGCATTTTCAAATTCAGGTACAGGCTTTCCTTTTGACTCCATAAAGGACTTAATTTCATTTCTTAAATCATAGAAATGTTTCAGCATTTTTCCGCGACTTAACCACCTCACTGCAGTAAAGTACACAATGTCTCCATAGCTTTAGAAATGCTCTCCTTTCGCAATTAGCGGGTATTCCATACTATATAACTGCTTCAGTGACAGTAGCTAAGGCTAAGCAGTACCCAGGCAGATGAAAAGAAATGCACTGGTGGCTAAAAAATAGTTGAGCATTTATGTGCTGAATAAACATTATTTGAAGCTATTAACATCTCTGCTTTTTTACCTCTGTATATAGACAAAATGTATTCATTTCTTTAATTCACTGCTTTTATTATACTAAGTTTTCTATAATACCAGGCATAGATGTTCTCTGCACACTTTTAATGAGAAGTTTCTAAGTATCATTATAAGCATCTGTAATTTCGGCATTAAAGAAACCATTATGCCGCTAATCAAGCATTCATGGTTTCAGGAATGAGCTGGTTAATTTTTAAAATTTGGCTTCAACCGAGGCCTTTCAGCTTTATATGATCAGTCAAATATATGCCCATGCTAAAAGATTTTATCTTTCAAAAGTATTGCACTTAAATATTTTTGTCATAATGCCTTGTTATGTATGCTATTTGCACTCATGAGTAACACATGCTTACTTCTGTAATTGCAACAGGCAATTGTGAAATTCAGGAATGCTTCAAACACTTCAAGCACGAATGCATTGAGATGTTCACAGACTAGCTTACATAGTCAGTTAACAGACAGACAGATACCTACTGGAAAAGGCCACAATCAATAACATATTGACCTCTGTTTCATATTAGTTTGATGGACTTACTAGACTAGACATTTAAACACCCCTTTCTTTTGAGTCATTTTGCCTATAGACAGCACTGAGGAATAACCAATTGAACAGTATAACTGAAATATTGCTTATTATACCATGATCCCCCAAAAACGTGCACGCTGATTGGCCAGCGTGCCCGTTGTAAATCGAGTTATACTAATGGAAAAAGGTCCGGTCGCCCGGACTTTTTTCCATTAGTATAACTCGCTTTTTAAACATTGTTCGCTATGTTAAATGGGTTTAACATAGCGAGACAGCTAAAATAAGCAACGGAGATCTCCGCTGCTTATTTTAAAGCTGTCTCGCCATGTTAAACCCATTTAACATAGCAATGTTTAAAACGGAGAAAGCAAGATCTCCGTTGCTTTTTAGTTCGCTATGTTAAATGAGTTTAACATAGCGAGACAGTTTAAAATAAGCAACGGAGATATCCGCTGCTTATTTTAACTGTCTCGCTATGTTAAACTCATTTAACATAGCTTAACACTAAAAAAGCAACGGAGATCTTGCTTTCTCCGCTTTTGCTCACAGCTCTGATGTACTGCAGGCGCCGCAGTACATCAGAACTGCTGGATGCCAGACATCTGCGGAAGGGCAGTAAACAGGCATTATACTATGCCATTATTTACCCAAAGTGATAGTTTCTTTGCTTAAATAATGTCATGGTATAATAGCAATAACCACGCCTGGTGTGGGTAATGCTTACCCACGGTTGGCTTTGGCTCGCCGACCAAACCATGCCAACCGTGGGTAAATTTAGCATTACCCACACCCAGGCGTGGGTTATTGCTATAGCAATCTATTCCTCATCTAACAGACAACACATACTGCTTATGACTTATTTAAAAGGTTCTTTAAATATATAAGTTGAACAAGGGAGTAAGCAGGAAGAAAGACTAGAAAATGTGACTGTATTTTCCTTTGGCTATCAAGAGAAGGAGGTATTAGTGAGACCTAACAATTTAAAAGCATTTAAAGAAGCACAGTTACAGCAATCAGGAATGACACGAGCAGTCAGAGGTCAGTAATATGCGCTGGTTGTAATGAATTATTCAGACTGTGCATTAACAAGTAATTTTACAAATTAGTCAGCATAGTTCAATATATTACAGTTTATAAAACTGGTTTGTTGAATATGTTTGAGGCCATCAAACAAAAATGAGTGAATCAAATTAAGCCAAAGATGTAGCTGTTAAGAAAAGGAATAATCTATCAAGCAAAAAACATTCTGCTCCCTCAAAGTTCACAAAGCAGAGCATAACAACTACTTCCTTCACACAAAGCTCATAGGGCGATTCTAATAAAATAATCAGATGTGCTGTGCAGTTACAATGGCCTGTGTTTCCAGCCTGGTACGAATTGCAAGATGATGAAAATCTAGCCAAACAACCAACTTAACTACAAGCATGAACCAAAATAATTTTAATTTAAAAGTGTACAAAACTATGCAGCAAATCAAGCACTGCAAAACATCCAGGACTGGTTTATTAAAAGTCTTCTGTCGATGCAGACATTTTATTCCGCTCATGCATTCACTTTTTCATGTGCTTTGAAAAATACATATGCAGTTGCATTTCACACAGTGCAGTCCGGAACATCTCACTAGTAAACATCAGTAATCCCTCCCTTTTAACTAATACCCATTTTACACTACAATAAACAATTAAAAAAAAAAAAAAAGGTCAAACACATCCAGCAAGACACAAAATTATGCAGAGCTGTTGTTCGGGGCTCCAACAATAATGAAAGCTGGTGCGACCAAATAAGCACAGTACTTTATTTTTATATAGTGTGACAGCTGCACTAAACTAAGAATGCAAAAGATAATAAAATTTTTAGTCAAGAAACTTGACAAACTCAGTCCTATACTTTGAGTAAAGCGTCAAAGGAAAAAAACAAAAACAAACAAGTTTCAGACCATCTCACAGCCTTGCAGGGAGGACACGTACTTAGGCAGACAATCACATTCTGAAACCTGTTCCTTTTATTACTTATTTTTACAGCTTTTGGTGTTTGACAAGTAATTTTTGCCACTGGACTGTATTAAAAAAGCGAGTGGAATCAGGAGACACACTTCGATTGATGGATCTGAGAATTGTCTAGTTCAAGCCAGAACAGCTTGGACTTTCCGCAATGTTGTGGTTGCAAATTTGGGAAACTACGCAAGGGCCGAGGCATCTGTACTTTAATAATAACTGTTAAAGTATAAAAAAGTGGCAGCTCTCCACAAAACACTAATAAATCCAAAAGGAGTGCAGTCCCAGGAAGGAAGATCTCCAAACAGTTAAAACCAGCTTTTATTGTCACAAGACACGGAAAAAACACTATGACATTAACACTCTTCCAAAATTAATTGCGTTTTCGTCCCATCCACTGGACTTCATCAGATGCTAATATAAATTAACACAAGCATTTATATACCTCTATTAAAACCAATAAACCAATGAAAAAGTTTCAATTAAATTTTAATGCACAAATCAATTTACATTTTGGGCTCATAAATATTCATAAGTTCATCCTTCCATTTATACAATAAAATAAATATCCATCCATAAAATAGTTTATTTAACTCCATATTCTTATAAATAATTTAAAATACTATTAAATATTAATAAATAGATACATAATTATATAAATTATAATTCTAAAATCTTATATTTATAATATGAATGTTCATTACTAATGAAAATACATTTTATAGCACAATAGCTCCATCTGTTGGTACAAAATTATATTACAACTAAAACTAAAATTCATAGTTTAGCTGCCTTTAATTTCAAAAGGGGCAGAATAGACACATGCTCGTTTAAACCTGGGTATTTGCTTGCTTCAAGTGTCACTTGCCACCACAATTCTCTATACCCAGTAGTATCTTCCCATGGGCCCCCGCTAATCCCATCTTTTATATGTTCAATTACCAGGAAATTAAATTTATTTTCTTTACATACCTTGGAATGTTTATATAATGCATTTGTTTCTTTTTCCTTTATTATATCATAGGTATGTTCATAAACTCTTCTTTTTAAGGTTCTCTCGGTTTTACCTATATAAAAAGATCCACACTTTTCACAGATGGCAAGGTATACTAAACCCTTTGTCTCACAATTATACATTCCTTTACTAATAATCCATCTATTCCTCATTTCTATATACATTTTCTCCTTATTGGTCATATAACTACATTGATTACATTTTCTACAGGAATATGTACCTATCTTTTTAATACCATTAATATCCTTAATTTTATTCTGATCAAACTTTTTTTGTTCCAAGTAATCTTTTATATTGCAAGGATTTCTATATACTACTTTAGGTATATCCTTAGGTAGTCCCCCAGGTCAGTAAATGCCATAAACCTTTCCCATTCCTTAAGGAAGGTGGTCCTGATATTATTATTTAAAGCATTATACTCTAGAGTAAAGGCATGTTGATATTCTCCATTATTAGTAAATACTTTCTCTTTTGTTCTTTGATGTCCATCGTTTATTGTTTCTCCTAATATAGGATGAAATTTATCTGCTCTTTTTCTTTCTACCTCTAACCTAATATTACTAATAAGCTCCTTATTATATCCTCTATCTAAAAACATTCTCTCCAACAAGTCACATTCCAACTTAAAATCCTCAAGCTTACTTGTCATCCTAGATCCCCTCACAAATTGCCCTTTTACTATATTCTTCTTGCAATGTGTAGGATGTGCACTATTGTAGTGCAAATAGGAATTACAGTGCGTCAGTTTCCTATATACTTTAGATTCAAAGGCATTATTACATTTATAAATTTCTATATCCAAAAATTGTAAGTTATTTTCTGAAACATTATAAGTGAATCTGAAAAAATCAGAAGTCTCTTTAATGTATGTCATAAATTCCTTTAATTTTTCTTCCCCCCCTGTTCAAAAGATAACTATATCATTCAGGAACCTCTTATATAGGTTCCAACAAGATTTTAAACTAGAATTAAGAATATATGTTTCTTCCCAGTTAGCCAAAACAATATTCGCAAATGTAGGGGCACAGGCTGCACCCATAGCTACGCCTTGGGTTTGTTGAAAAAATTCCCTATTAAATATTAAAAAAATATTTTTAAGTACTATTTCCATCAAATTTGTGCACACTACTTTGTCTTTATGGCTCAATATTCTATCTTGGAACATTTCTTCTTCAAACATTTCCATACCTTTGGAACAGGGAATAGAAGAAAACAGATCCACTATATCTATTGTTACAAATAAAACATTATTGTTATACAACTCTACATTAATATTTCTTAAGAGATCCCGTGGATCTTTTAAAATAGCCACTTTGTTAGTCCATATATGCTTAGTCTTATTATCTATAAATTTAGCTAAAGGGAATGTCTTAGAACCATCTGCAGACACAATTGGCCTTAATGGAGGGTCTATTAAATTCTTATGCACCTTAGGGATACCATAAATTACTGGGATCTTAGGTTTATCCACTGTAAGATAGGAAAGGCTATTTCTATCTATAGTCCCTTCATTATACATAGCTTCTAATTCTATGTCTATTATTTTATAAGCTACCATCATTTCATTCTTGGACACCTCTGTATATTTTACTTCATCTCTAAGAATTTGATTAATTTTTCCTTCATATACTATAGTATCCATAAAAATAGCTCCCCCACCTTTATCTGGTTTCATTATTCTAATATTCATATTATCCTTCAATTCATTTAACACCCTATATTCTCCTTCTTGGAGATTCATATTAAATCTAGTTCTCTTATAAACCTTTCTTATTTCATTTTCCATCACATTCTAGGGGGGGTTATATGTTGATGGTTTTAATAACCTAAAATTAGAATCAACTTTATTCTGAAAATCACATTTATTAAATATAAGATTCAAATGAGTTTTTTTCAAGAATAATTTTAAATCTAAAAGTGTTGAAGTTAAATCCCCCTTTATTTGGGGAATAAATGTAAAACCTTTTCCCAATAAACTAAAATGTTCTTTTTCAAGTACTATCTCACTATAGTTATAAATCGTAAATCCATTGAAAGTATTTCTGATTCCTCCTTCACTTATTTCCTTTTCTATTGTATTGAGGTCCGGGTCAGGGGTACATTTAATTAATATCTCCCTTTCCCCCTTCTCCCCCCTCTCATAGGAAAATTTTCATATTGGGGTCTATGGAAGGGCCTATATTCCTTCTCTATTGGGGGAAATTCCTTGTCATATTCATTCTCATTCCATACTTCTCTAAATTCAGGTTCCACTACCTGTCCCCTTATATAATTTTTATTCTGTTTATTATTATTTTTATTGTTTGTATATGTATACATGGAAGGTTTTGGATAACTCACATTATTTTCATAATCTTGCAAGTCCCGTTTCAGTTTATCCATTTTCCTATTAATCAATCCTTTACATTTATCTTCTATCTCACCCCTTATCTTATAATATTTCTCTCTCGTCAAAAATACCAAACATCAAATCTTCCTTGATAAGACCTTCTAGTTCATTAATGTCCTTTTGCAAACTAGTTAAAATCCTATTATTTTCCTTTATAATTAATTTTAAAATATCTAAACCACTTCTATTAAAAAGTTCTATCAATTCCTTATAAAATGTCGAGCCCAACTGAACATTATTTGGAAATTTACAAATTCTTAACCCTTTAGGAACAACGTTCCTACTAATGCATTCAGTTAAATACGCATTTTCAATGATGGGCGTTTTATATTTAAACATGCTTTTAGATAAATTATCTAACATTTTATTAAAAGAATCTCCATTTTTGAGCCCTTTTGGGCTATTAAAGTCCAGTTTAAAACAAAAACTTTTGTTAAGCCAGTCATTCGTTTCCATCATTCTACTTAAAGGGACAGTACCTGCATTTTTATTTTCCAAATATTGTCTAGAATTGGTGACACCTTCCGATCTATTCTCCACTGAATTAACATCCAAAAACACTCTCGGTGTAGCTCCAGGTTTGAAAGATTCACCTTCCAATTCCGAAGAGTCGCCGGCGTGGACACCATCGCCCATAAGCTCCCTCTTTCTCTTACTCTCTTGCGTTACCGGTCTCTCATTTCCGCTTCTTGTATTCCGGTTCACCTGAGTATTAGTTCCCATCAACGAATGGCATAAAGGTGTAAGCAAGTCTATAAGTTCTGTCAATTGACCGACCAGTTTCCTGGTCTGACCAGGCTCATCATGTCCCTTCAAAAACGGAGATCCGCTCTCCATAGGAACCTCTGAAATTCACCAATAAAGTATAAAAAAGTGGCAGCTCTCCACAAAACACTAATAAATCCAAAAGGAGTGCAGTCCCAGGAAGGAAGATCTCCAAACAGTTAAAACCAGCTTTTATTGCCACAAGACACACAAAAAACACTATGACATTAACGCTCTTCCAAAATTAATCGCGTTTTCGTCCCATCCACTGAACTTCATCAGATGCTAATATAAATAATAACTGTAATATTAACACAAGAAGCAGCACCACCGTCACAGACTTTGGTGGTAGCCCGGAGGGGATGGACCAGAAATCATCCGAGGCCAAGAACCAAGATGCCAAATAGCAGGGGTCCCAGAACAGATTCATGTAGAACATCGCTAATGACAGGTCTGCTGTCAGAGGTGGTGGTGCATATTTTGACCATGTGGGTCCTATTGGTGAGCTAGTTGGCCACTCATCTGACGAGACAGGGATTTACGCCAAGTTGAGTTAGCTTTTTGATGATGTCTGAGTGGGGCATTATGTCAAAGACCTTGGCCAGGTCAAGGTAAAGCTGTATGTACTGAATTTCCCTCATCCAGGGCCTTGGTGACGATCTCAAATAAGGCAACCAGGTTCAACAGGCAAGATCTGCCCCTTATGAATCTAAAATGGGCGGGGTCAAGTGCTTAGAGATTGCTATGTCCTTGTTTATGTGATCCATAATCATACGCTCCTTGGCTTTACAGATCAGACTTGTCAAGCTAATGGGGAAATAGTTTCTGGGGTCAGTAGTGAAATTACCAAAGTAACCTCTACTAACTACAGAGCTAACTACAAAAAGCAGCTCATTACGAGATCTTAGCCGTAATCTGTTGAACTAACTGCCAGAATTGCCTCTAACATTGCACCATGGTTTGTCTGATAATGAAACACCATTTCTGGGATTTTATCTACTTTTTCCCCCTCTATTTCCCTGCCTTAAAGTCAGCAACAAAGGAGGTTATTATTTCTTACAGGTCAATGAGCAGAGAAAATGCTAGCTATATGACTGCAACTTTATTTTCCAGTGAAAAAGTAAATCCAGCATATTACTTTGAAACTGCATCTCTTTTCATATGTCCTCATATGGTGTGCTTTTAACTTGACCTTAATTTAGCTACTAGCTGTACTTTCTAATAAAGAAGAACAGAGGTATGATTTATTTATTTATTTAACACTTGTTTACCGGGAAAGTCAGACTGGGATAGGGCCCATTTTCAGTGGAGGCCCGGGCAGAAATGCTCCAGATGCAGGTAGTAATAAGTTATAAAGTTCAGTTTCAGAAAGTGCTTGGCTCCTCAAACACCAGAGTTGGAATCACAAAATGAGAGGGCATCATGGCAACCATTAACTTTCACTTCACAGGTGGGTCTGAGAAGATATCGCAACTTGGTTTGTGGCATAATATCCACTGCCATGGTTGTCACAGCATAAATAACACTATTCTTCTTGACTGTCACAAACACAAATAGAGTATAAAGATTGCGCATAAGGTATAAAAATATAAAGATGCTGATGTAACTGCGATCAGAAGTAGAGCAAGAACTGAGTTGGTGACTTGCAAAGAGAATTATCTGAGATTTAAAGCATAAAATGCATTGAGTAGTTAAACTTGTGACTAGCCAGTTGAGTAGCCAAAGATGTGTAAAATAAAAGGCAGAAAATTATAGGAAAAAAGTAAAGCCGAACACTTAGAAACACAGTGTAGAAGACTGCACATAGTAGTCCAAGATGGTGCTGACCAGTAGTTGGCCTTATGCGTGCGCATTTTGTTCAGAGGTGTGAGAAAAGGCAACACAAAGTTTTTATAATCAGATTTACTGGCACTGTGGGAGGATGTTTCAATTCTTCCAGAAGTACATTAATTCACAATATATTCTGAGTCTAATTAGGCAGATGAAAGCTGATGTTTGGGGAGATTGGTAGAAATGCATACACATACAAAACATAAACCAACGAGACCCCACATTGTTAGAAAATCTGATAATTCAGGGCAAACGTTACTTTTAAACTTGAGGGGAATGCCAGATGTAATAGTGCATTTAAATCAACCAAATGAAATATTTGGAATCTCTCTGATTTTGCGTGGTAATATTCCACAGGCACTCTTCTTACTGAAACTACTTGATCGGGTTATGCTTGCTTGTGAATGCATATGAAGAGAGCAGAAATCGTGTTTGTATAATATATTTAAATCAAATTGGTTTGGTTCAAATGGTATGATTAAAAAAAAGTGTACAGGCACAAAATTATTATTGTTTGAGCAGGTGATGACTTCAGCAATAGAAACCTCATTCTGCTGGCCAGAAAAACACTGCTAAGCCATGTTAATAAGAATGAGATTAGTAATATTATATAAGGTGGTTGAAAATATTCCAGTGTAAATAGTCTGCAAGGATAGTATGAGTACTTCCACAAGCATTAAGTAAGCACATGCTAAGAAAAAAGCAATGGATTCTGACAAATCTGCCCCATTTAACCAGTGCTGTTTAGCTATATACTGATCTGTTTGCTGGTGGTTGCTTGCCAGGTGAATGTCTGTGTACAATTTCTTTCAAAACAGTCTTTGTGATACATGCACCTAAGAGTGCAGAGTAGCCATTGTACATAGGTATTATTTGTACTTAATGTCTTCCATTATTTTTAATTGCTGAAATATGTGGCCATATTGCATGGAGATATTCCAAGAAATCTGTTATTTCTATCCTCACACAGAACTTTTACACATAAACTCATGTCAGACTGTGCTAACACTGAAACTTTGTACTAACTTTAATCACCTTATGACAGGTTTTAGATCACTTACCTTCCATTTGCATGCTAGAAATGTCCACACAGCATTATTTTATACGACTCTGACAATGGGCACATCCCCATCTGCTTTCTTTTACTAAGAAGCAAAGCAATACTACTAACAAAATAATCCTGGATATGTACCAGATTTTTTTGTTTTATAATTTTATTTTGATACAGTATTTTACCAATCATTCAGTTGCATTCATCAGTTATGATGCTGTATGCTACTGTAAGGATAACTTATGATTTTATATACATTTTTTGAATTTTACAACCAGAGTTTTTTTTCCAGGAATTCTTTGCAGCTGAGCTCCACCAAGCAGTGGATGTCTTGTTCACAAAATAAAATAACACATATATACATAAATATATATACACGCATGCATATAAATGAGTTCACTTGAAAAGACAATCTCTTAACTATCTTATTGGACACAAATATTAAGAACACTGCAGACTTGTCTTAAAAGTTTGGGATATAATTTAGGGACAGCAGTCTAGAACTTTCAAATAGTGAATACTGTGAACACATATTTATACTTAAGTCATTTCTTCAGACCCCGTCCTAAATGTCACAACAGACCTTTTTTTCAGATCAGAACATTTTTCTGTATCTCAAAAGAGAATGTATATTTTCCATGCAAAATATAATTATGAGCAAAGTGGAAGGTTGCCCTCAACTTGTATTCACAATAAAGGGTCATAGAAAGAGTATGTTGAAATATAAGGGTCAAAATGCTCAAAGCACTCAGAATTGCAAGCATAGTCCCACATTATTAGTTTATAATGTTATCAATCTAACATTAAGATATATATATATTTGTCTTTTAGGGTACCCAGTAAATTTAATACATACCATATCTGTATCTTGTATCCTAATCAAAATGTTGCTTACACCTAGTATGACTTTTCACTGTAACAAAGCTTAGTCCAATAGTGTGGAACACAAGTAAAGTTTAACAATGACAAATTTCTGTTAAAACTAGTGCACTATTTAAAATACGTTTACAGTGTCATTGCTGAAGTTTATATCTGCTGCCAAGCCTTCTACTATTTCCTTTGTAGGTGCTGTTCAATGCCAGAAAGAGGGCCTGATAGGAAAGGTCAATGAAGCAGATCTTCCTGGAAAAGCATGACTGGCAACAGAAGGCTATCAATGATAAACTCAAGGTGTGATCTATGCAACTTCATTTGAGCCCAGCACCACTGCTTTCACGTTAGATATCAAAGCTATTCCGAGTCACCCTACCAAAAGAAAAAAAGTTCATATTGGCTGTGTTATCTTGTCCCTCCCCTTTTTATCCTCCTCTAATTTCCCTAAAAATGTACCACTTTGTTTCATGAAAGGATGTGTGTAAGTATTACCAATACGCACTTTGTAAAATACATTCAGTTTCCGAACATTTACAGTACACAAAATGGGGAAGGGTTTGATGACACAGGTAATGAAATGACCGTGTGCGCAGCCCCAGAATGCACAGGCAGTAATTATACAAAGTGGTCATGCATGCAGTGCATAGATTAATGGCTGCAAATAAGCACAGTACAACAATTTGCTGAATGTAGATTTAGCGACTGCAGCTTTGGACAATAACTAATTAAGCTTAATATATCTGCCAAAACATGTCAGCAGAATCTGAAAAAAGTATTTTACATATCCAACCCCATGCAAGGAATCATATCCTCTGAATTGCTACCACTTAATATAATCAACTCAAAGGCTGCTGCTAGTTGGAAAAAGGAAAACCCATAAGTGCATCAGCTGGACAGGTTTTGGTCCAGTGTTTCAAAGAAGAGTGGCAGAATAAAAATGTACCCAGTGATGGTTCTGCCACTAAACTAGATTAATTATTAACTGAGCTTCACCTGATAAGACAAGTGATAAGCTTCTCCTGATAAATGCTGATGTCAAACTGCCTTGCATTTCCCGAACTTGAAAGCTGCAGTATAGTTGAACATAACAGCATTGAGTTAACAAGAAATAAAATTTGTGAGTTCAGATCATAGGTTTCATAGGTTCATAGGTTCATACTAGGCTATCTGCCCAAGGGCATTTATAAGCCTAGCCCATAGTTATGTGGCTTTCGCCACCCCTTTAGTTTGAATAAAAACTATGCCTATCATTTTTCTGTGCCTCTGTCAAGCAGTGACACTGAAGTAATCCCTGGGGTATATCTGCGATCTCCCATCCATTGGTCAAGATTCCTCTTGAACAAGGCCAGCGAGGTGCTCTGCCTCACATGTACCGGGATTTTGTTCCACAGCATAGGGAGTCTCTGGGTGATGAATCTGTCCCTCCAGCATGTTCTATTTATAACCATGTCAAGGTTTAAGTCTCCGCCCTTGTGGTTCTGAGGGATCTAGATTTTTGAGGTGAAGCATATTCATCAAATCTGGGTTTGACATGGCCTTATATGTCAGGCACAGGTCACCTCTGAGCAAGCGGTATGAGACTGAATAGAGCTGGAGTTCTTTCAGTCGGGCAGCATAAGACATATTTTTGAGACCCTTTATCCTTTTGGTGAGGAACTTTTGGGGCCTTTCAAGCTGCAGCAGGTGTCTGGTCAGATACATTACGAATGGGGCATTGTACTCAATCATAGGTCTAATGAGTGATAAGTACAGGGGGACGATGACCTCCCTTGATCTAGATGTGAATCCCTTCATGATCAAGTGGGCGATATAGAAGGTTTTCCTAACTACTTTAGCAACATGAGTGTCAAACGAAAGGCTACTGTCAACTTGGGTCCCCAGATCCCTGATGACTTTTCTGTGCTCAGTGGATTGCCACCTATATGGTAGCTAGGGGTAACCTTGTTTTTCCCGAAGGGTATGGCTATGCATTTTTTGGCGTTTAACTTCAGGCCATGGCTCTGGCACCAGTTATCCGTTTCTGTGAGGCCCTTCTGGAGGATATCTGTGTCAGATGTGTTTTCGACTATGGCGCCCAGTTTGCAGTCATCTGCAAACTTTGTCAGCCATAACCCTCCTGTGTTTGCTTGTACTTCAGAAAAGTAGATGCCGAACAAGAGTGGACCCAGGACTGAGCCCTGTGGGACACCACTTGTGACAGGCTTTGAGTCTGACATGGCTCCAGCAACTCTGACCCTGTGGGTTCTGTCACTTAGCCAGTTTGCAACCCATCTTGTGATGTATGGGTTTACATTCAAGCTGATGAGTTTTTCGATGATACCTGAGTGGGGTATTGTGTCGAAGGCCTTTGCCAGGTCGAGGTAGGCTGTATGGACTGCCTTTCCCTCATCAATGGCCTTGGTGACTGTCTCGAAAAAGTCAACCAAGTTTAAGAGGCAGGATCTGCCTTTGACAAAGCCAAACTGGGTGGTCCGAAAAGACACCCCGGCCTAACCAGGTGAATGAATACTTGTCTCCTTCAGAGCTGCACACTGCTTCAGCATGCATCTCAACTGTCACAAATTTCAAAGCATGTCGTACATTTAAGTTTTTTTAAATAATGTAGTACTACATACTTAGCTTACCTGTTAATGCAGTCAGGAGATGGTGTAGTAGTCAGTGTAATAAATGAAAAATCCCTCTCTCTCTCAACTTTTCTTTGGCGCGATCATCAACTCCTCTTCCTTTAGCTCTTCTTTGCCGCAAATACATCTATCGGCGTGAAAACTAACGGAAGGGAGCTTTTGGCGCATGCGCACACCAGCTAAAGGACCGAGGCACTAAAAAAACGGAAAAAAAGTAACATTTTAACGTAAGGGTCGCAGGCCGCATGGAAGAGCTCTGAGGGCCGCTGGTTGGACACTACTGGTCTAACCAATGTCAGAAAATATTTGTAATTGTCTTGCCTGTGGAAAGCAAATATCTCACAGAGATTTTCATTCTTACTGTGTCACCTGTTTAGGCCCAGACCATGACGTCCCTACCTGTCGGTTTTGTGCCTTGTTTAAAGCCTGAACCATTCGTCGTCTGGCTATTTTTGTAGCTAAATGCTTTCGCTCTCGTTCTCTGTATTCCGAAATGGCTTAGGTAAGCCATCTGACTGCCAATCTTCCGAAAAAGCGCAAGGACAAAGACAGACCGCATAGGTCAAAAACTGCTGATGATGCTTCCGTTAAGCTAGTCAGCAGTGCTCAGTGAGGCACCTTTGCAGCCCATGATGCCCGTTTCTACAGATTCGCAGGCCTCTGCTGAGTCCCATTCGGAGTCCAGCATGCCGCGAGATGCTTCTTCAATTATGGAACCTGCAGATGTGTCTACCTCGGATGGGTCCGGAGCCACTGTGCAGGCACTGGCTTCTGAGGGTGTATTCTGACCTAACGATTTTCATATCAAACCGACAACTTCATTTCCTACTAAAACTACCGAGTTTCTCAGGCCCAGAGTTCGCACTACGCCTAGAAAACCGACGTCCAAAGTGCATGCTCGACCTCCCATGCCACAAAAACAAATGCTTAGAATGGCTGAAGACCTTATTACTCTAATAAGGGGATGCCAACCTTCCCCTGCCAAAAGACAAGGAATTGAATTTTCTTCTGATTCAACAGACCAGGAATCTGAAGACTCTGACTCTTCTGATTACCGGGACATACCCTTATCTACCTATGAGGACTCAGATGCAGAGGAATCCATTTCCTCTGCTTCCCCTCCATAGGATTTTTCCTTTGGTGAAACCTTGCATACCTTAAGAGAGCATTTTCGTTGGGAATGCCAGGACTACCCTCAGTCCAAAAAGAGGCTCAGGGAATTTTTAGATTTCCCTCAGCACAGGCATCTAGCTATACCCCCCTGTCCTGGATATTGTAGATGGTGTCTTCATGGAGTCTAGTCTTACTCCTGACACTTTACCACCAACTCCTAGAAAACCTGATAGGTACTACAGAGTACCTGGCTCTCACATATTTCTCTTTAAGAATCCTACTGTGGATCCAGAGACCATTTCCCAAGGACCTAAAGGCGTTAAGGCTACTACAGTCAAAAAAACCTACCCCTTCAGACAGGGATTCTAGAGCTTTAGACAGATGGGGAAAGAAGATATATACCTCTGCAACTCTTGCCATCCGGGCTTTGAATTGCCAGTTTCACATGTTGAAGTACCAGCAACATGTTATGGAACTATTTAAACAAAAAATGGTGTTACTTCCAGATTGTGCAGAAAATAAAGATTTACAAGAGTTACTGCATTTTGCAAACCAAGTTAGTAAACATACTTTGTAGTGTGGGTTTGATGCTTTAGAAGCATCTTGCAGGGCTGCTGTCACTGGGTCTGTACTGAGAAGGCATACTTGGCTAAAGGAACAAGTCTTGCCAGACCATGTCAAAGCAAAATTACTAGATGCTCCATTAAATCAGGAGCATTTGTTTGGCACAAAAGCAGAACTAGCTCTTAAAAAGATGGAAGAAAAAGCTAAATATATGCAAACCATCAAAGATTTCATACAGGTGCAGCCTCCTAGATTCAGTAGGCATTGGCCTTCAAAAAACTGGTCCTTTCCAGTCCCTCTCAGGCCTTCTCAGCCCAAACCCAGGGAAACAGACCAACAAGACTTTAGTCTCAGGGTATGCAGAGATCTAAACAATGGAGTGTTTCCACCTCAAAACCAGGGAGTGGTAAGCCATCCCATTATGGAAAAAGTTAACAATGACTTTCCAATTATCCTTCACTGCCATGCCCAAGTAGTTGCGCCCCTAGGAGGAAACCTCGTCCTTCATACAAACCATTACTCAGGACCGATGGTTTCTAAACATTGTATCCCAGGGATACAGATTCTACTTCCAGTCACTGCCATCCCCAAGTGGGTTGCCAGACCTTCCTCCAAACCAGTGGGCAGAGGCTCAAAAGCAAGTACTTTCCCTTCTTCATATCAGGGCTATTCAACCTGTTCCAGTAGAACAAAGGGGACAGGGTTTCTACTCCAGACTGTTCTTGGTGCCCTGAAAAGAGGGCTCTTGGTGCCCTATCCTGGATCTATCATTTCTTAACACTTTCCTGGTGGTCCCAAAATTCAAAATGCTTACACTGCAACAGCTTCTTCCTATGCTAGCCAAGGATGCCTGGTTAGTCACCCTAGACTTAAAAGAAGCTTATCTGTACATCCCCATAAGGGAGTCTTGCAGGAAATATCTACATTTCTGGGCAGGCTCTTCGCACTATCAGTTTCTCTGCACTTCCACGTTGGCTTATCTACTGCACCCAGTGCCACAAAATTCCTGGCTCCAGCCATTGAATACTGCAGGCAGAGAAATATTCAGATCTACCCATAGTTGCATAGTTGGACGATTGCCTGATTCAGGCAGACAGTCAGGAATTGCTACTTCTGCACCTGCTGTTTGTAAAAAGACTTCTAACTTCACTGGGATTCACCATCAACGAAAAGAAATCACAACTGGTGCCCAGCCAACAAATTGTATTCCTGGAAACAAGCTTGAACACAACTTTCCGGATATCATTCCTCACTCCATAAAAGCAGGTCCATTTGACAAACTATTTCAAACTAATGGCCACCAAAACCCAGCTATCTGCAAGGAAAATACTGCACGCCTTAGGGTTCATAGTCTCATGCATTCTGCTTATTCCATATGCAAGACTGCATATGAGGAAGCTTCAGTGGTACCTATAAAGTCTCTGGTGTCAACATTCTCAGGACCTGGAAACGGTGATTCCCTTGTCTAAGGGCAGAGTTTCTTTGGTGGGCAGAAGCATGCAACCACATCAAGGGACTTCCTTTAACTCAACCCCTCGCCGCCCAAACCCTGACAACAGATGCATCAGACTATGCATGAGGGGATCACATAGCAAGCAAATGCATTCAAGACAAATGGAGCCCAGAACAAATTCCCCTGCATATCAATCAAAAAGAAATGTTAGCTGTACAGAATGCTCTGACAGCCTTCAAATACCTTATCCTTCCAGGACAGCTCCTGATAAAGACAGACAACACCACGGTTATGTGGTACATAAACAGGCAGGGCGGAACTCATTCTTACCCACTCTTTAGGTTAACCATGACCCTGTGGAACACAGCCTTGGGCAACCAAGTGCACCTACATAGCTCAGTTCCTGCCAGGCAAGCAAAATTCACTGGCAGATGACTTAAGCAGAAATCTACTGGACCCTCATGAGTGGAAACTGGAACCCAACTCATTCAAACTTCTAACCCAGAGGTGGGGAACACTGGAGGTGGACCTTTTTGCCTCCTCCCAAAACCACCAGTTGAGCAAATTTTGCACCAGGAGCCCTCAAAGCAGAACCTGGAAGGTGGACGCCCTATCCCTTACATGGGAAAACCTCTCAATTTATGCCTTTCCTCCTCTTTCCCTTATCTCAAAAGTACTACTCAAGATCCAACAGGACAGGCCAAGGGCAATCCTTATTGCACCAGACTGGCTATGCCAGCACTGGTACCCCACTCCTACACAGTCTGACAGCAGTGCCACCCTGGCACCCACATCAGAAACCTTCCCTGCTGTCTCAGCAGGAGGGGCAGATTTTGCATCCACAGCTGCAAACCCTAAACCTTTCAGCCTGGCTTATCCCCTGAATACGCCACCAGCATCCCTCAGAAAACGGGTGCTGGACATCATCCTTGAGGCCAGAAGGTCTAGTACTAGGAAATCCTATGCTGAAAGTGGAAAAGATATTGATGTCCTTCAAGGATGCATCTGCAGTCTTTACAAATGGGTTGTCCTGTCGTCAGGCAGCCCTTCGGTCGGCCGGATTCCAAAGTCTGGGTCTGGCTTCGGCTGGTGTCGCACTTCACCCGACATCATTGCGGCAGTTCTTCGGGTATAAAGGCATCAGCCGACGCCATTTTCCTCAGTCTTTCTTGCCGCGTGGCGCCCGAAGCAGAAGCTGTTCGCAAGTGCCGGTCGGTCAGATCCAGAGATTACTACTACCGAATACTACTTCGAAGACTTCTATAAAGCTAAGTACCCCGTTGGGGACTCTTTCTTGCCTCAGCCGATGTCAGAGAAAGTTAATAACTGTTTATCTTGTGGGAAACAAATACCTCATAAAGATTTCCACTCCTATTGCATACATTGTTTAGGCCCAGACCACGACGTAGCAGCTTGTCTAGCCTGTGCTTCTTTTAACCGGCGGACGCGGAGTCAGTCTCAGGGAAAGGACACAGCTGTGCCCACCTTACCTCAAATCCTTGATTACCTAGCAGAGCTGCTTCACAGAGACCTATCCTTCTCATCCATTAAGATTCATGCCTCTGCCATCTTAGCTCATTATAATACTGAGCCACCTCTCTTTTCTCACCCTCTCATCAAACAGTTCCTGAGAGGAGCTAACAATTTAAGGCCCCCCTAGGAGAGCTCCCACCCTGGCCTGGGACCTTAACTTTGTACTGGAGAAGCTCACACTTCCCCCTTTTGAACCTGCTGCTTCAGCAGATTTAAAATTCCTCTCTTGGAAAACAGCTTTACTTCTAGCTATTATTTCAGCAAGAAGAGTGTCTGAGTTACAGACACTAATGGCGATGGAGCCCTTCATTATTTTCCATGGTGACAGGGTTTCCCTCAGGACTAACCCTTCCTTTATGCCCAAGGTGGTATCCAGTGTTGCTTTAAACCAGTCCATCCTTTTGCCAACCTTTTTTCCTAATCCTCAGAAAAAAAGGAAAGGATCCTGCACTCCTTAGACGTGCACAGGCAGCTCAGGTTCTACCTTGACAGGACTAAGCCTTTCAGAAAATCTGACCAGCTGCTAGTCAGCTTTGCTACAGGGGCAGAGGTCCAGGCCATTTTGAAGCAAACCATTTCCAAATGGATAGCACACTGCATCCATTTCTGCTACAGGCACCATGGAAAACATACCCCTCTGGGGATCAGAACTCATTCCACTAGAGGTACTTCAACCTCTACAATATTTCTCATGGGAGTCCCTACCAGGGACATCCTGGAAGCTGCAACCTGGAGTTCTGTACACACCTTTACCAAGCATTACCACTTACCTGTTTTTTCTAAATCCAGAGCTGGATTTGCTACAGCAGTCTTACAAGGCCTGCTAGCCAGCCCTAACACTTTTAAAATTAAAAAAAACAAGTGGAGAAAGATCGTAGAAACAAAACCACTAATCCAATAAAACGATTGTGTCAGAACACAGGTTGCAAGTCCATAAAACGTTTATTGTATAAATTCCACAAACGCTTTCACCCTAACTCAGTTGTAGGGCTTTTTCAAGTGTTAAAACAGAGTGTAACTGTTGAACCAGCCATCTTTAGATAACTTCACTTTAAAAAGGCGCCAAAACCAGTCTGACCTAAATTTAAAGTAACCACGCACATTTTTACAACTGTCAAGTTTAAAAACACAAGTAAATTCACTTTGTTTGCCAAACATTAATAAACTTGATAAAACTTTGAATCAAAGTAGTATAAAAATAACACAAAATAACAGTTCTATCTAAAAAAGAAGAAGAAAAGGATGTCCAAAATTTAAAATACTTTAAAATTATGTTAAACAATACAATCAAAATGTTACTTTAATAAATAATACTTTTACAAATGGAGCCTAAATACACTGGCTTTCGTTTTGGGATTCCTGAACAAGTACCTATTGACCCTAAAGGGGGAGATTGGGAGAATTAGCTATGCTGTAGGGAGACCTATTGGCAAATTAGATTGAATGCCACCCACCCCCTGGGACTAAATGAGCATATTTCTATTAAGCCTTATTTGATTAAAAAAGCAGAAGATTTATCAAAATAATTACTTAAAACAACCACTGAAACAATTATTAGAGTAACATTTTGATTGTATTGTTTAACATAATTTTAAAGTATTTTAAATTTTTGGCATCCTTTTCTTCTTCTTTTTTAGATAGAACTGTTATTTTGTGTTCTTTTTATACTACTTTGATTCAAAGTTTTATCAAGTTTATTAATGTTTGGTAAACAAAGTGAATTTACTTGTGTTTTTAAACTTGACAGCTGTAAAAATGTACGTTGTTACTTTAAATTTAGGTCAGACTGTTTTTGGCGCCTTTTTTAAAATGAAGTTATTTAAAGATGGCTGATTCAACAGTTACACTATTTTTACACTTGAAAAAGCCCTACAATTGAGTTAGGGTGAAAGAGCTTTTGGAATTTATACAATAAACATTTTATGGACTTGCAACCTGTGTGCTGACACGATCGTTTTATTGGATTAGCCAGCCCTAACACTTATTGACTGCCTCCACCCTTCTTCAGCTTTGAGACTCAACCCAAAAGAACATAGTACAGTTGTGTACACTTACCATAAATGTAGATGTTCGAGTGTATTCACTGTTGCAGTCCTGGTTTCCCTCCCTCCAACCACCTGACTTTCTCTGTCCTTTCTACCTATCCTCTTTATGGCCATCTTTTATGGCAGGGTTATTTACTTTTTACTGGAGATGTTCCACACCATGTAATAGCTTCCTATATTGGGGACTCCAGATATCTGGGGCAAGAAAAACTGATGTAATGGCGTCGGCTGCATGTTTTATACTCCTGATGACTTGACGTCATGGAAGAGGCGACAGCATCTGACGCAGAAATCCCAAGACCCTGGTATTCAGGCCAACTGAGGGCTACCTGCAGGCAGATAACCCAAGTGTGATGACTGCAACAGTGAATACACTCGAACATCTACATTTATGGTAAGTGTACACATCTGTACTTTCTGTGATGATAAGCTGCAAAGATGTAACAACATTGGCAGATGTTCTTCATCTCACATTGCTGCAGTCCTTACACTTGGGTAGTCCGCTGTCCTCGGTCGGCCCGAATATCAAAGTATTAGGCTGACGTCGGTCAAGGCGCTTAAGACTGACATCAGGACGTCAGGGTACAAATGCGCATGACCGACGTCATATCCTCAGTCTTTTTTGCCGCATGGTCCGATGCAGAAGCAGCGTTGCAAGTGCCGTTCGGCGTTCTGAAATTTTTCGAATTCGGAGTTTCAGACCGAGTCAGTGTTGGCTAAGTACCCCGTTGGGGAATATTTTAGTTTTTTCTTGCCTCAGTGGTTTACCGGATGTCAGAAAAAGTGAATAACTGTATTTCTTGTGGGAAGCAGATACCGCATAGGGACTATCATACTTTGTGTATTCCTTGTTTGGGGCCTGAGCACGACGTTGTTGGGTGTCGCTTTTGTGCTAGGTTCAATAAGCGCACTATTAAGCGAAGGTTAGATTGTGCCAGGTTGGTCTTGAAGCGGTGCAATTACAATATGCCGTCGGATGCTCCGGCCCGCTTCTTCAAGAAGCGCAAAGACAAAGCAGCTAAGCCCAGGCAAGAAGAGTCGTCCGTGCGGACGCCGGTTCTTTAGAGGCGTCAGTGGAACCGGTGGTTCCACCGGAGGCTTCTCTGGAGTCCCAGGGGGAGACTTTGATATTGCAGGATGTGGCCTCTCAGGAGGCAGGTCAGGCTGAAGGGGCTTCTCAAGTTACTGTACTCCCCTCCTTCCTAGGGTGGTTAGGCCCTCTCCTTCTGTTTCCAAGGCTTCTCCCAGAGGCAGGCCAGGTTTAGCTTCCGTTGGTGTCACTCCTAGTTCTACAGGATCTGTGCCCAAGAAGCACATGCTTAAAATGGCAGAAGATTTAATTACTTTGATTAGAGGTTCTTTGCCCCCTCCTGATAAGAGGCCTAGGGTGGAACCAGAGTTGGGGAGTTTTGAGCAGGCTTCGGATGTTTCAGAGTCTTCGGCTGAAGACTTGCAGGAGTACTCTCCTTATTCTGATTCTGATGCAGATGATTCGACTCCTTCTGCTTCTCCTCCAGAGGATTTTTCTTTTCAGAGACTCTTCATTCCAGGAGGGAACATTTTAAGTGGGAAGGTCAGGACTTCTCTGATTCCAGGAAAAGGCTTAGGGAATTTTTGCTTTTACCCCAGCATAGGCCTTTGGCTATACCACCTGTTCTGGATGTTGTGGAAGATGTGTTTGCAGAGGCTTCACTTAATCCTGATTCTTTGCCTCCTGCTCCTGTTAAACCGGATAGGTATTACAGGGTGCCTGAGGCTTATAAATATCTTTATAAGAGTCCTAGGGCGGACCCAGAAACTGTTAGTCAGGGACCTAAGGGTGTCAAGGCCTCTGTTGTAAAAAATCCGGTTCCTCCAGATAAAGAGGCCAGAGCTTTGGATAGATGGGGAAAGAAAGTCTATACTTCTTCCACCTTAGCTATGAGGGCTTTGAATTGCCAGTTTCACATGTTGAAATATCAAAATTATCTTCTTACTCAATTGAAGTCTAAGGTAGATGCTCTGGCGGAAGGCATTGAGTGTAAAGAATTACAAGATTTGGTACATGTCTCTGAACAGGTGGGTAAGCATTCTTTACAATGTGGCTTTGATGCTGTACAGGCCTCGTCTAGGGTGGCTGCCACTGGGTCAGTTCTTCGCAGGCACGCCTGGCTGAGGGATCAGAATTTATCTGACCATGTTAAGACAAGGATTTTGGATGCTCCTTTACAGTCTGATGTGTTGTTTGGTTCTCCTGTGGAGTCAGTCTTGAAGAAAATGGAAGACAAGGCTAAGTCTATGCAGGCTGTTAAAGATTTTTTGCAAGTTCAGCCTCCGAAGTTTAGTAGGAATTGGCCTGCTAAGGGGTGGACGTACCCTTCTTATGATTCACAGTCTAGGGGTAGATCTAGGCGTGGTAGGGGCAGAGCTCAGAGCTCCTTCAGACCTAGAACAGGGAGTTCACCTGCACAATCTTCGGGTGAGGGCAGGGGCCAGTCCTTTCGTAAACAGGCCCAATGACCTACCTTTTCAGCTGCCAGATCCTTCTTGCCTGGCAGCACCTTTGGGAGGAAGGTTGGCACTCTTCAAGGAAAATTGGAGTTTGATTACGCAAGACAGATGGGTATTGGATATCATACACCACGGTTACAGGTTTTATTTCCATACCTTGCCTCCTTTCAAAGGCATGCCGGACGTTCCTCCTCAGAAAAGACTAGAGGCTCACAAACAAATTTCTCTGCTGCTTCAAATAGGGGCCATACAACCGGTCCCTCTGCCAGAAGTGGGCCTAGGATTTTATTCTCGCCTGTTCCTAGTACCAAAGAAGGGGAACACGTGGAGACCAATTTTGGATTTATCTATCCTCAACACTTATCTGGACATTCCCAAGTTCAAAATGTTGACGTTACAACAGCTTTTACCTCTGCTGGGCAAAGATCACTGGATGGTGACTCTGGATCTCAAGGAGGCTTACCTTCATGTTCCTATCAGGCTAAGTTGCAGGAAGTATCTGCGTTTTCGGGCTGGGACTTCTCATTATCAGTTCTCTGCATTGCCCTTTGGCTTATCTACTGCCCAGAGTGTTCACGAAGGTTCTGGCTCCAGTGATAGCTTTCTTCAGGCTAAGAGGAATACAGATTTATCCTTATTTGGACGATTGCCTGATTCTGGCCCAAGGAAAGGACGAACTTCTTCATCATTTACAATATGTGATAGCAGTGCTAAGATGCCTGGGGTATTCTGTGAACGAAATAAAGTCCAGTCTAGTACCCTCTCAGGACATGTGCTTTCTGGGTGTGAGACTGAATACAGCATCCCAGATGGCCTTTTGACCCCGGACAAACAAAAGAATCTTTCTCTTTACTTCCATCAATTGTCTCATCAGTCCAGGCTGACTGCAAGGACAGTCCTTCAAGCCTTGGGGTTCATGGCATCTTGTATTCTGGTGCTTCCCAATGCCAAACTGCATATGAGGAAGCTACAATGGTATCTCAAAATGTATGGACACAGCACTGCCAAGATATGGACACTGTCATTCAGATAATACCTTGCATTCAAAAGGAATTTTTGTGGTGGGCTCAGGAATGTCACCTAAACAAGGGACTCTCTGTGACCCGGCCAGAGGCGAGTCAGATTCTAACGACAGATGCCTCAGACAAAGCTTGGGAGCTCATCTAAATGGAAAGTGGGTACAAGACACGTGGCCTGCCAGACTTCAACATCTACATATCAACTTGAAGGAGATGTTAGCAGTCCAATTTGCATTAATAGCTTTCAAGGATTTACTTCTTCCAGGGCAGGTGTTGGTTCTAACAGACAACACAACTGTCATGTGGTACATCAACAAGCAAGGGGAACACATTCTTATCCTCTATGCAGACAAGCAATGATTTTGTGGGAGACTGCTCTCAGTTTACAGCTAAATCTTCAGGCAAGGTTTCTGCCGGGAGCACAGAACTCCTTAGCAGATGTGTTGAGCAGACAAATTATGGATCCCCACGAGTGGAAATTGGATCCTCATGTATTTCAGAAATTGACAGTGTTATGGGGAACTCCAGACATAGATCTGTTCGCTTCTCCACTAAACTACCAGCTGCCAAAGTTTTGCACAAAAGGTTTCATCCCACAGCTTGGAAAGTGGATGCTCTTTCATTCAATTGGAGCAAGCTTCATGTGTATGCCTTTCCACCTCTGCCTCTCCTCCCAAAGGTACTCCTGAAGGTCAGACAGGACAAGCCAAAGATGATTTTAATAGCTCCAGATTGGCCTCGACAGCACTGGTACCCATTACTGAGAAGTCTGGTGCAGGGAGCCTCCATGGCCTTTACCTTCGATTCCACACCTGCTGTCTCAGGAGAACAGTCATTTACTCAATGTCAAACTTCACTCTCTTCACCTAACAGCCTGGCATATTCTGTTTTGAACCCTGGAGGGTCTCAGCTTCCACAGCAAGTTTTGAATGTTATTTTGGAGGCCAGAAGGCCTAGTACAAGGAAAGTGTATGCAGATAAATGGAAGAGATTTTTATTTTGGAGTACAGCAAAGGAATTTGATGTTTCTGAACCTAATTTAAGTGTGGCTCTTCAATATCTTACTGAGTTACTGGACAAAGGTTTGTCCTTCTCTTCTATTAAGGTTCATGCTGCAGCAATTTCTGCTCACTATGACTGTGACCCACCATTGTTTTCTCATCCTTTGTTTAAGCAATTCCTTAGAGGGGCAAATAATATAAGACCCCCACGTAGAGCTCCTACTCCTGCTTGGGATCTCAATTTTGTGTTGGAGAAACTCACTCTACAACCTTTTGAGCCTGCAGCTACTGCCGAGTTGAAATATTTACCATGGAAGACTGCTTTTTTGTTGGCCATTACCTCTGCAAGAAGGGTTTCTGAATTACAGGCCCTTATGGCGGTTGAGCCTTTCTTAATTTTCCATAAGGATAGGGTATCTTTGCGTACTAATCCTTCCTTTATGCCTAAAGTGGTTTCTAGTGTGGCTTTAAACCAAACTATTCATTTGCCTACTTTTTATGCAAACCCCCAAAATAAAGGGGAAAAGATTTTGCACACATTGGATGTACACAGGCAGTTGCGATATTATTTGAGCAGAACTAAAGGGTTCAGGCAGTCTCAGCAGTTATTTGTTTCATTTGCTTTGGGTTCTCAGGGCAAGCCTGTGTCAAAACAAACTATTTCTAAGTGGATTGGGTTTTGTATTGCTTTCTGTTATTCCCATCATGGTAAGGAGATTCCAGCTGGGATTAGGCCTCATTCCACTAGGGCTACTGCCACTTCTACAGCTTTTTAAGGGGTGGCAACTAAAGATATTTTGGAGGCAGCTACTTGGAGTTCAGTGCATACTTTCTCTAAGCATTATCACCTTCCACTTTACTCTAAATCTAGGGCTGGTTTTGCCACTGCAATTTTACAGGGCATTTTGGCAGCTCCTACTGCTTTATAGTTTTGCCATCCTCCCTTACCTCTGCTTTGGGATTCTACCCAAGTGTAAGGACTGCAGCAATGTGAGATGAAGAACATAGTACAGTTTTGTACCTACCATAAATGTAGATGTTCGAAGATCCACATTGCTGCAGTCCAATTTACCCTCCCTCCCTCCTTCCCCTCTGTAGTTAGAGGCGGTTGTGTGGGTTGGGTTGTAAATTTTGTGGATATTGTATATATTGTACATATGATTAGTGCAAGGGTGGTTGGTTGTTTTTTGCTGTCTTTTGGTTTTGACCTTTCTTTTTAGGGTCTTCTGACATCTGGGGCAAGAAAAGACTGAGGATATGACGTCGGTCATGCGCATTTGTACCCTGACGTCCTGATGTCAGTCTTAAGCGCCTTGACCGACGTCAGCCTAATACTTTGATATTTGGGCCAACCGAGGACAGCGGACTACCCAAGTGTAAGAACTGCAGCAATGTGGATCTTCGAACATCTACATTTATGGTAGGTACAAAACTGTACTGTTCAGAATATTGATTGCATATTTCTGCTGTCAATTAAGGATGTGAATTATGATTGGAAGGAATTTTCCAGAGCATCAGGTTTTTATGTACTTGGTTCTGTAGTCCTGCTTTGTTACTTAGTCTAGGTTTAGAATATGTGAAATCATGTTAGACTTCACTTTGTGCTGCCAATCTGTTCTGAACAATAAATGTCTTGCTTTAATCTGCTTTTTGTCTGAGTGAATTTACTGAAGACGATGGTAATAAGTAATCTCTTAACATTATGCAGGCATTCTAACATTTATGGACATTAGCAATCCAAACAAGGGAGTTGCAGTAGTCAACGGTCTCAAGTAACCAAACTCCACCATTTAAAACAATTTATTTAAAGTGCTTTTCATCTGCACCATGTGTAGACTTCTTCAGAAATACAAAAAACATTAAAAACCTTGTTAAAATACAATCAAGGAAGTATAGTCAACCAGTCCTACAGAGCAGTTAATTAAGAATATTCTGTTACACTGTTGCACGAAGTAATTAGACTAAAACAATCTACAAGCAGTAATACAAGCCCTTCAAAGAATAACTAAAACAACACTAATGTCTTAGTGTTAAATATACTAGTGAAAGAGACTTAAAAAATAATAATAAAGGGTAAATAAATGAATGAAAAGTAACAATGAGAAATGAAAACTAAGAGGTAAAAAGTGATGTAGATGGCATGTATAAATATAATATATGAAAAGTGTACCCAAGTTGTTGTTATTAAAGTGGTGATATTACTCTGACCTCATCTTCTTAAACTCATTAATTTAAGAACACTACTAATGGAACACGATTCATTCAGACCTGAAAGAGTATAAGCATTAAGTCTTATTTGCTAAGTTAATTCCAATTCTTCTAACAATAAGGGTGCAGGTGCACCCCTTCTATCATAGTTTACCTGATCAATTGCTAGGAATTTAAAGCCATGGTCTGTGTGTTTAGAAATATGTTTGGCAAGTGTGTTGTCCAATTTATTCCTAGTTATAGCATATTGGTGTTCATAAATTCGTTCACGTAATTTACGCTCAGTTTTTCCAACGTAGAACGCGGGGCATTTTTGGCACACTGCTAGGTACACAACTATTTTAGAGTTACAATTAAATCTATGTCTTACCTTACAATGGACGTTCTGTGTTGTAACTCTGTTAGTTTCTATGATGTATCTGCAATAATTGCAGTTTTGACATTTGTACATACCGGCAGTTCTCATAAAATTAAATGCCGGTTGTTCTATCAGTGACTTCAAATTCTTACCCCTTCTGAATACTACATTGGGGTGATCTCCCACTTTGGTAAGTAAAGTGGGGTTGCTTTTAAACAACATCCAATTTTTCTTCATACTTTCTATGCAATGAAAACTAAGTGTGTTGAATGTTAAAATGAACTTCGGACCTGAGTGTTTATACTTGTCAGAATAGCATGTCATATGTCCTTCTGGTACTATATTAATGTTTTTACCCTGATCCAACTGAGGATGCCTAATAGTCAATAAAGGTTTGTATGTGCCATTCAATCTTTTTTCTGTAACTTCCCTAACCAAGTCATCGAGAAGATTTATGGGATACCCTCTATGTAAGAACATACTCTTCAGTAATTCACATTCCTTGTTGTAATCATCATCCTGACTCACTATACATGCTGCTCGAACGAGTTGCCCATTAATCACTGATCGTTTTTGATAACTTGGGTGGCAACTTGTATAGTGCAGGAAGGAATTCGAGTATGTAGATTTCCTATAAATGTTAGCTACAAAATTACCCGCTTCACTGTTTTTTGATAGTAAAATGTCTAAATATGCTATTGCTGAGTTACTATATGAAGAAGTGAAGCTTAGGAAACAAGTTGAGTTGTTAAATTTGTCCAATATCAAGTGACTGGTAGTGACATCCCCTTTCACCAAAATGAAGATGTCATCCAAGTAATGTGTAGAGAACACTATGTGTTCCATTAACTCAGGGTTCTTAAAGACATACTCAGTTTCCCAGTATGCCATGACTGCATTAGCTATACTGGCCCCACTGGGGGAGCCCTTGGCAATACCTACTTTTTGTCGATAGAAGTTCTCCCCAAACATAAAAAAGTTATACAAAATTATTTCCAGCAATTCAGTAACCACAGAAATTTCAGTATTCATTGCTCCATTTTTCTTAAGCACTAAGGTGACCCATTCGATGCCAGTATCATGGGGTATACACGTGTACAAGTCCTTTACGTCAACCATGAGGAAGTTGTTACTGGTGTCGAATTCTAATTTGTCAATTTTCTCAAGGAATGACCATTAATCTTTGCAAATTTGAGTTTTATATACAAGGTACTTCTGCATAATAGAGTCAACAAACTTAGCACATGGGTAAGTAGGAGAACCCCGTCCATCTACTAAAGGTCTCATTGGAGGGTTAACTATACAGTTATGGATTTTTGGTATACCAAAGAGATAGGTAAACCTGGGGTAGGTGAGAGTCATATAATTGAAGATTTTTTGCTCAATCGTACCTTCAATAAACATGCCCTCAATGCTATTTTTTATAGATGTATATGCTCTATTTACCTCAGAAAGTGAACTGAGTGCATAAGATGGATTATCTAAAAGTTTCAACATGCGTTCATAGTAATCTATGTTGTCAAAGATTGCTAACTCTCCGCCTTTGTCAGGCTTACAAACGCGTATATCCTGCGCTCTGATGTAATCTAACTGTTCACGTTCAATACTACTGATGTGGTCATTCCTCTTAGACTTAGAAGTGTTTTAAAACCCTGCCTGATGTCTAACTCACACATCTGTTCAAAAATCTGAACTAAAGGGTACAAAGGAGGATTAAATGTACTCGCAATTCTAAATGGGTCTGTTCCCATTCCGTCTGAGTTTGCACCTATCATTAAGTTAAAGTTCAACTTACGTGAAAATATCTTGACATCAGTTATAGTTTTTACTATATCAGGTTTCTGTCCAGGAACATAAGTGTATCCCTTTGACAGAAAGTCAACAATATCAATAGAGGTGTCGACTGGAGAGAAATTATACACTTTAAAATCACCTGTAGAGTTAGTGATAATGACCGGTTTAATTTCCTCCCCTACGGTAACACCATTAACTACTCCGATGTCAACAGAAAAGCTGTTATACGGCTCTCGGCTCTACTTCAACAAGCTCTAAATTGTTGTTGACAGGGTAAAGATGATTATTAATAGAAACGGTGGTAACATTGGCAAGTCTGGAACAGTCAGCACAATTGTAAAGGCTACTGTAAACTAAGATGTTACTGTTGGTTAAGTCCTGTGTCTCTTGGACCTATGTTTGTTCGCCCTGTTCTGAACATAATTGTTCTGTTGTTTGGGTTTCGTCCCAGTTTGGTGGGCATCCCGAAAATTCTGGTTCTGCTGTACTGGATTAACCTGTGATTGGTTGCGGTTATATAACCTCTCAATTCGCCTAACCTCATTTTGTATCTGAGAATTCTCATTATCCAATGTCATATTCAAATTATGTGGCACACTGTTAGTGTTAGGCATCAAGTTGATATTTTGATTCATATACATGTCTGCATTAGCACCCGGGTGTTCAGGGACTCCAGTCTGGGGGCGATTAGGGCCATGCCACGTTTGTGCTGATGATAAAATGGGGGTATACAGTATTGTCCTTGTACACCTTGAAGTCCTGATCAAGTTTTTTCATCTTATTGTTCTTAAGCTTGTCCAAGTATTGGTCTATACTAGTGAAAATGCGACTGTACTCATATTTAATTCATTATGAAATTTAATGCTAGAGTCTAAGTCCATAACTCGTGTATTAAGATCATAGCGTGTAATGCTTGATCATTACTTCAAGTAATTCAAAACCTTGCCGGTTGAATAAAGCCACTAATTCATGGTAAAAGTCTGAATCAGTTACTGTACCATTAGGGAACTGAGAGCGCTGTAACCCTTTAGGGACAATTTTACGAGTTAAGCACTCTCAAAGTACGAGATTTCAAGCTGAAGCTTCTTAAGTTTGACAAGCATACTGTCCAAGCTTCTCAATTTATCAACTATGTCAGGTACTGAATCAGAATTAGAGATGTTGCCTCTGTTCTCATCGAACCATGCACCATTAAGAAGGGTCGGGGGTACAAAAGTAAACGTATCTGTCAACCAGGTTCCCATTTCCGGCAGGCCAATAAAAAAGTTATTACCATTGCCCGTAGCCATATTACCAGGCTCTCGTGCTGGATTGAGTGCACCGGTATCGTTTAAACTGTCCATCTCTCGCCTTCGCGTACTGGAAAACTGTTGTCCCACAGCTTCAGTGTTGGTTTGCACTGCCAGTAAGTTGTTTGTCGTAGCATTTGAACATCCCGCCTTTTCAGCTCGGTTGTTTACATCGTTCGTAGAAGGTAACAGGTCCCGAAGGGCTCGTTGTTGTGTGTCCAGCTGCTCCAATCTGGCACACACAGAATCCATTCTCAATAAAACAGAATCCAAAATAGAAGCGTTGTCCGGATTGAAAGCTGGAGTTGGTGCTGTAGTTACAGCACTATCACATCCCTTAAGTAATTCCGGTGTGGCATTAGCTGAGAAACTGCTAGGGCTACTTGCAAAACCCGAAGCCATGACAAACTGAGAATAAGGAAAAAATAAACAACAAGTAATCCAAACAAGGGAGTTGCAGTAGTCAACGGTCTCAAGTAACCAAACTCCACCGTTTATAACAATTTATTTAAAGCGCTTTTCGCCTGCACCGTGTGCAGACTTCTTCAGAAATACAAAAAACATTAAAAACCTTGTTAAAATACAATCAAGGAAGTATAGTCAACCAATCCTACAGAGCAGTTAATTAAGAATATTCTGTTACACTGTTGCACGAAGTAATTAGACTAAAACAATCTACGAGCAGTAATACAAGCCCTTCAAAGAATAATTAAAACAACACTAATGTCTTAGTGTTAAATATACTAGTGAAAGAGACTTAAAAAATAATAATAAAGGGTAAATAAATGAATGAAAAGTAACAATGAGAAATGAAAACTAAGAGGTAAAAAGTGATGTAGATGACATGTATAAATATAATACATGAAAAGTGTACCCAAGTTGTTGTTATTAAAGTGGTGATCATATTACTCTGACCTCATCTTCTTAAACTCATTAATTTAAGAACACTACTAATGGAACACGACAGAATTGGAATTAACTTAGCAAATAAGACTTAATGCTTATACTTTTCCAGGTCTGAATGAATCGTTGGTCTTTAGAAGTAATCTTTTTTTTTTCTTTTTTGGGGTAGATTTTGATGTATTTTTCATTTAATTTTTAATTAATATTTTAATAGAGCTCTTCTAAAGGTAGAGATTTAATTTCTGTTTATTTTTGATGACTGAGTTTTCATAAATTTCTGCTAAAGGGGTATGTATATTTACATGACCATACTAGAAAAACTCACACAGACAATATCACAACTTGCTGTGACGGAAACTTTATTCTGTTTTTTCTTTCTTTTATTTTGTGTTGCTTTATTGCCTCCTTCTATTTTGTATATTGTGATTCATTTAAACACTGTGTTTTGCTTGTATTCTGCTTTTAATTGCATATTTAAACTAGGAAAGAGACCACACCTGTGTCTCTTGTGAGTCACACAGACATTAGGTTTTTCCCCACCCTCACACTATTGTGTTTTTAAACTCAACTGTCTTTCTTGTTGCTTGCCCCTTACGTTAATTTGACAACATATCTCCTTTCGTCTCCTCTTTCATTGGCTTTTTTAAGCACAAAATTATCATTTTGTGAAATCACTCCCCTTCAGCTATTTAAATTTATTGGCCAGCCCACTGTATTCCATTGAACTGAATACAGAGTTTCCCACCCCTTCCCGTCTATCTTTCTCTTTTAAAATTAGTGGCTATTCACTTAGATAGCTAAAGTTTGTTAACCCCTCTTTCATATCTAACTGCTTAGTGCACACTGCAGCTCTTACGATAGTAAGCCATTTTCTCTGTCTTGCCTTTAAAATCTGCAATGTATACTCCAAGACCAACAATTACTGGAGAGTAAGGTTACCATACGTCTGGGTTTCCCCGGACACGTCCTCTTTTTTTGGGCTCCTCTCCAGGCGGTTTTTGAAAACCCAGACAAATCGCAGAATTTTCAAAAAACAAACATCCCTATCTTGGAGTCTTTCCTCCACTTTGTTTTTTTGTTTTTTGATTGGCTCATATACCGGTATATGAGCCAATCAAAAAACAGAGCTCTGTTTAATGCGGAACTGCTTGATGTTTCGCATTGAACAGAAAAGGGTCTGCTGTGCATGTTTTTGTTTGGCTCGTATACCGGTATACGAGCCAATCAAAAAGCGGAGCTCTGTTCATTGCGGAACAGCTTGATCTTCCGCATTAAACAGAAGAGGGTCCACTGTGCGCGTTTTTGATTGGCTCGTATACCGGTATATGAGCCAATCAAAAAGCGGAGCTCTGTTCATTGCGGAACTGCTTGATGTTCCATATTGAACAGAAGAGGGTCCGCTGTTCAAGGTTTTGATTGGCTCATATACCAGCATACTGGCCAATCAAAAATACCCAAACATGGAATTTTTGCTCTTCAACCCAAGAGGACAAAAT
Source organism: Protopterus annectens (assembly GCF_019279795.1). Taxonomy (NCBI): domain Eukaryota; kingdom Metazoa; phylum Chordata; order Ceratodontiformes; family Protopteridae; genus Protopterus; species Protopterus annectens. Next base: position 1,765,053,196 of record NC_056728.1, on the reverse strand, counting down.
AATATGTGCTGGTAGCAGCACATATTTTTTCATCCTCTTTTACATACAAACAATTATGGTAACCCTACTGGAGAGACCACATTCTGTGCCTCAGTAGTCATCTTGAGATTACTGCTTCTGTTTTTCTCCCAATGAGAGAAGGAGCATAGAAACATTATTTCTTGGGTACTGCTCATCACTGAAAAGCCTAGTAACTGCTTCATATGTGCCAGTTTGGAATTTGTGCTTATATTTTACTCCTGATGAGAGAATGAGCAGTACATAGATTCCTTTCTCTTTCTGGTTGCGAAGCAAGTGTCTGTGCTTGATCTTCATGATTGATCTGGTTGCTACTCAAGGCATATACTAGGAAAATGCTACAACAAGCCCTTACATCATTTGGGACAAGACTGTGGACCACCAAACAGACTGTGGCCTGCTTCTCTTCTTGGGATTGATGCTATTCTTTTGCTTCTAACGGGAGAAGAAGCAAAGGAGCCTCTTGTCCCAGCAGAGTGAAGCTGTGGTGAGACCAACACTAGTAGTAGTCAGGCAGTATCCTTTCAGGTTACTTCCCTCTTTCATCATTCTTGACAAGTTAATTTTTTTCTTTTCAGTAAGTACTGCTTGATTTGCTTCTAACTTCAGAATATCTGCCTAAATACTTCATCCATAAATCATCAGGCTCTGTGCCCTGTTTAGCCACAGACATTTTGAGTTTAAATTTCATCAATACCTAGTTGCACATAGGACAACTAGTTTGCAGTAACAAGCATTGCCCCAAGAGTTGCAAACCGGATACTCTTGACATTCCTTTATATTCTCACTCCAGCTGTCTAATCAATAGAAAATGGTGTGTTGCCATGGATATAAACTTTCCCTCTATCTTACCAGCTTGTGGATATGAGCATGATGAGGAAGTGTAGAAAATACCTCATGTTTACTGACAACCAGTTAATTCTGAAGCAAACTGATATGGTATGTGAGAGATGTATTTACACAATGTCACTGGAGACAAAGCTCTCATATAAAAGCACTCCTAATGTCAATAAGGTTGTCAGTAGTACACTTGCTGCACCCATCACACACAATTCAAAGCAGACACATAGATTCACATATACTGAAGCACTTAAGTGTAACATTCCTAAACCCCAAAGATCTCCTAGGTGAAGTACACATTACAAACACCCTCCACAACCCCGAATGCACTCATTCAAAACAACACTTGCATCAACACATACAGCCACATCTCATGGAGCCTCTGCCTGAGCTTCTCCACGTTCAAATCACCATAGTCCAAATCCAGTACCACTTCCTTGCAAGCTATTGGTCCTCATCTATGACCCAGGAAACCCATAACATGCATTTAAACTTATTGGAAACACTCACTATTCATCTCAATACCATATTTATGGGTGACTTTAATTACTTCATTATTAATTGGGAATCATATATGACACCAAACATACAGACATAGAGATTCCTGGAATTTGTAAACACAAACTGCCCGGACCAGACTGTCAGTACACCAACAAGCGGTGCAAACATACTGGATCTGGTCCTCACAAATATTGGAGAGTGTTGCACACCCCCTAGTATAATGTCTTCTCTGGTAAGGTCTGACCCCAAAATGGTCTCCTTTAAAGTAAAAATAATATCTGGAACCTCAGCTAACCCTGGAATATTCATGAACTACTCTAAGGCTAACTTCCTACTATTATGTGATATCCTGTCAAAATTTCAAGCCCCCATAAACCCTGAGAACACTGCTGCATATGTAGAACTGTTATCAGAAACCCTATCCAAGTATGTTAATAGCTGCCTAGAGGCAGCTGTACATACCAGGAAGAAGTACAGAACTAACTCAGAAAACAAGCCACCCTGGTGGAAGCACAACATCAATAGGCTGTATAACAGAAGGAAGAAAATCATGCAGAAATTAGAAGCTGCAGCACCCAGCAGGATAAAATCACTCTCATCAAGCGAAACAATCAACTCCGAGTACAAATAAAGTGTGCCAATGCCAAATTTGAGGGACTTTTGATCTCCCAGGCCAAGGACAACCACAAGGCATTCTTTAGCTATGTCTGCAACCTCAAAGGTAATACAAAATATTGTATGTAGAGCTCATTGTAAATGGAATTACCTATACTGTGCCAGAAGATCTAGCAAACGTACTGGCTGACAAATTCCACTCCAACTTTACCCCCTCTCTCCCCATCAACCTTCCCTCAGGAAATGCCTTCAAATATAACTCCCTCTGCTATCATGAAGGATCAGGTCCTTTATGCTCTCTCTAAGGCCAAGAGCACTGCATCAATGGCCCCAGTCAGTATCCCAGGATGCTTTCTAAATAGCATGAAACTTGATCTGTCAGGCCTTCTGAAATTGCTATTTAACTGTAGCCTCCAAACAGGCGTTGTGCCTCATGAATGGAGAACAACAACAGTCATCTCTCTGCAGAAAGGTGGGCCATCTATAGACCCTGGAAACTACAGACCCATATGTCTCACTAATCTCATATGCAAAGTCATGAAGAGAAATGTCATGGAAATTATCAATAATAACATAGGAAACTTCCAGTCAATGTACCCAACCCAGTTTGGTTTCATCAAGGGCAAGTCATGCGTACTCAACCTGGTGAACTTGTTTGAGAAGGTTACCAAAGCAATGGATGAGGGCAAAATGGTTCACACTGCCTACCTTGACCTGGCCAAGGCATTTGGCACAATCCCCCACTCGGGCATTGTTAAACTTAAGAGGTTAGGTACAAACCCTTATGTCACCCAGTGGATAAGCCGCTGGCTCACAGACAGGACCCAGGAAGTTAGAATTGGGGAGTCCACCTCTACAAAGAAGACAGTCACAAGCAGAGTCCCTCAGGGATCAGTCCTGGCATTGCTCCTTTTTGGCACTTTCTTCTGTGAAGTCAAGGCCAGTGTCAATGGCTACTGGCTGACTAAATTTGCAGATGATTGCAAATTAGGAGCCATCATTGAATCACCGATTGACAAAAATGTTCTCCAGAAAGATCTGACACAAACCAAGCAACTGGTGCCAGAGTCATGGACTAAAACTAAATGTCAAGAAGTGCATAACAGTATCCTTCGAGAAGTCATCTACTCCTGGAAACTATCATATTAACAACACACCCCTAACACTTGGCCCAGTAGTCAGGGACTTGGGGAAACACACAGACAGTAATCTAGCCTTTGACCATCATGTGTCTACAGTAGTGAGGAAATCATTCTATGCTGTGCAACTTATAAATAAAGGTATTGCATCTACGTCCAAAGAAGTCATTGTTCCACTGTATTCATCCTTCATCAGACTTGTCATCGAGTACAGTGCCCCATTTGGTATGTACCTAACCAGGCATATCCAACAACTAGAGTGTCCACAGTAGTTACTCTCTAAAAGAATAAAGACTGTAAGTAACATGTCCTGTGCGGACCACCTCAAGGCTCTATCCCCTGTATTCTGTCTCCTACAGACTGTTGAAAGGAGATCTATGCTTGGCATACAAGGCATGGTTAAACCCCACTCTGATGGACCTCCTGCATATCTGCAAAACATACTGCACCAAGTCAATTTTAGGGAGACAGGAAATAATTTCCAGTGCATCAGAATTTTCTTCTAGTGTTTCCAATACAGACACAGAACCAGAAGCGAGTGAGACGGTGGAATTTACTTCTCCAGTTTCAAAAAGATATAAGGCCCCTTTAGGAGGGCAGGTCGTAAACACCGTAGAAGAAACCATGAAGAAGATGTTCCAGGACAACCTGCAATAATAATGGACAATGGGGTTAATGTTGTTAATGATATCAATAACTTGGTCATTAACTTAACGAATTACACCTTTTCTTCCAGTGAAATTAGTGTGCTGAATAAAGGCTTGGGATTTATACCATCATTTTGTGTGTCCCTGTATGATGTGGTTAATGATGTAAATAATTTTTGCAGAAATCTAAATTTGAAATATTATTTGCACAGAAAGAACAGGTTACACCAACCGCTGCCTTGAGAGGGTTTCAATTTAAGAAATCTGAACTCATGCCACCCTACCATGGTACAATAAAAACTTTTGAACAGTTGGTTTTGAAAGATCTGCATGTTGCTCAGCCACATATTTTCTGTTTTCGGTATAATAATTTGACTTCTTTAGAAAAATAAGCAGTCAAATCACTAAGTAACAATCATAATATAGTAATAGTAGGGGCTGATAAAGGAGGGGCGGTAGTCATATGGGACAGAGAATAATATTTAAAAGAAGCACATAGACAGTTGTCTGACGGTCAGTTTTATTTGGAGCTACATAGTGATCCTACTTTAGAATATAAAACAACAATTGATGAGTTTTTACAACAGGCCACAGACCAGGGTATTATTACTTCAACACTCAAGGGACAGTTACAGGTTAAGCATCCAGTACCACAGTATTTCTACATGTTCCAGAAGATTCATAAAGCATTAGAATATCCACCAGGTCGCCCTATAGTGGCAGGGAGAGGTTCATTGACTGAACCCATTTCACAATATTTAGAATATAAATTAAAATAACTTTTGCCGCTAGTAACAGCTAGGATTTGTGATACCAAACAGTTCCTGTCACTAATGGAAAATTTGCATATTTCATCAGATGAATATTTGTGGACCCTTGATGTTCAATCATTATATACTAGTATCGCCCATGAAGGGGGGACTAGAGCTGTGGAGTTTTGGATGATAGAAGCGGGTTCATATAGTATTCATGAAAGAGAATTTTTGGTTAATCTTCTTACATTAGTATTGGAACATAATGTTTTTTTTTGTTTGACAACCATTGGTATTTACAAATAAAGGGAACAGCAATGGGGGCTACTTTTGCCCCCACCTATGCTGACTTGTTTATGGTATTCTTAGAAATCCAATATATATATATATATATATATATATATATATATATATATATATATAAAGCCCCTGTTTATATTAAAAACCATCTTACAATGTGGCGTAGATACCTGGATGATTGTTGGGTTGTGAGGGGCGGTGACTGTGATGCTTGGCAAAGATTTGTGGATTACTTTAATGAAAATGAATATGGTATTTAATTCATAGGGGGAATTAATAATTATGAAGTAGACTATTTAGATATTAAGGTTAGGAAATCACCTGATGGAAGTATAATTACAGACTTATATAGAAAACCATTTTCAAAAAATGCATTTTTGCATGCCAGTAGTTGTCACCCCCGCCACACAATCCAAAATATCCCAGGGTCTCAATTTCAGAGAATTAAAAGGATTTGTTCTCAAAAAGCCACATATGAGACACAAGCTTTAGATCTAGAAAGTAGGTTTATTAACAGAGGCTATATAAGAACTAAGGTTAAACAAGCACATAGGGTGGCTGATCAAATGGATAGGAATACTCTTTTGGATGACAGAGATCATGAAACTAGGGCATCAGGGGAAGTAGTGAGATTTGTCACTACTTTTGGTACCAATACTTTTCGTATTAAAAATATTGTGGCCAAGCATTGGCATGTTCTGCATTCTGATTCCTTCTTCACTAAAATAGTTGATGAAACTTGTCATTTTAGTTATAGAAAAGGTAAGACTCTGGGACAGTGCTTCTCATCCTTTAAGAAGGGTAAGACGCAGATTGTTAGACCCAATAATAACGTGGTGGGGAGTACTTATTGCGGAGCATGTAAATATTGCAAATTGATGGCCAAGACAAAATCATTCACTTCAGTTAACACCAAAAGAGTGTTTGATATAAAACATCTTATCAAGTGTAATAGTTCCTGGGTGGTATATATGGCTGTTTGCCAGTGCAGAGCATTTTATGTAGGACAAACTTCCTGTACTTTCAAACAGAGAATAGCTCTTCATATAAGTGATATAAAATGTCAAAGACTTCGAAGTGCTCTATATAAGCATAAGATGATACATACCACAGCACACTTTGTATTTGTAGGTCTGGATATGGTCACAACGCAGGGCACAACTGATGTATTTAAACATCGGATGTTAACACAGAAGGAACGTAGGTGGATAGTTAATCTGGGGGCCCTCTTCAAACCAGGTCTCAATGACCAATGGTAACATATTCAGTAGGTAGAAATGTTATACACATTTTAATATGACAGGATGTGTTTTGAATATAATAATATATAATATATCAATGAGTGATCTATGAAAAATGAACACATCTTGCATAGTTTATAAATCTGAATGGCTTAGCAGGGACATGTGTATTAATATTGATGGAGATATATATTTTCCTATAAAAAAATATATATGCATATATGTGTGTACTATATATTCATGTTTTTTTGCCATTTCTATCTTTATTGATTATGGAGGGGGATTTTTGGCCGGATTTTTTTAAGTTAGACAGTAATATTTTGTTTTTCCATGTAAATATGTTAATGTTTAGAGTATCTATAGGTTAGTCATTTAGAGTTTAAAGTTTGTATTTGAATGCTCACACTGTGTATATGGGTGCATGTCACTTTAAATAAGCACATTGGAAGAATGCACTTTGGTTATTTAAATCCGGGCTTTGGCTTGAAGAGATTGTACACTGATGACAGTGTAAGCGAAACCGGCCACCAGTCTGTGTTTGAGCAGGCTTTGCCTGAATAAACTTCTTCCACTATGGCTGTTTGGATTTATTTGTGATAATATTTGTTGGGAAAGTGCTGGATTGTTCTTTTTTTGGGTGTATACCATGGATTCCGTGCACTTACAGTACACTCCGTGCACCTAGCGTTTTTGTATAATATATATATATATATATATATATATATATATATATATATATAGAGAGAGAGAGAGAGAGAAAGAATAGATGTATATAAGTAGATATTACAAAGACATACATCTGGAGCATTTCTCCCCGGGCCTCTGCTGAAAATTGGCTTTGTCCCAAGTCAGACTTTCCCAGTAAACAAATGTTAAAATATATATATGTATATAAAATGTAGCTATATATACATTTTATATATATATATATATATATATATATATATATATATATATATATGTGTGTGTGTATCTACACACACACACACACACACACACACACACACACACACACACACACACACACACACACACACACACGGAGGTTGGGATAATGGTTAAAGTGTTTACTTTACAAACACAAAGTGCAGAGATTTATTCTCACATGGGGTAACTGACTAGGCTTAAAATGGCCCACAAGGTCAGTTAGCCTAGTACTATTCTATCAACCTATATACTGGTACAGTTCATTTTATCTAATTAGAAGTTATTGAAAAAAATAATCGAAAATACAGTTCATCTAAAACACGTGGATGAATTGTAATTTAAGCTATAGACTATCACTGCTTGTGTGGTTCAGATTCTAAGGTTCTTAGGAATTACAGGGCAAATTATTCTAAAACGCTATTTGTACCTTGCCAATTCATACTGTTGGGTTGTATCCCCATCTATAGAAGTTTGTGTGTTAGCAGTGATTCACTGTCCGGTAGATTTAGTAAATCCTACATGGTCCGCCAAGACTGCGTGCACGTCCCGCAGTCCACATGGCAGCGCACTGCTTTGTATTCAGTAAAGGGCTTTAGACAGTGTGTAGAACCTTGAAGCCATGGTAAACACGTAGCATGCTAATCAACCGATCCAAGATGGAGGAGTTATTCAACATGCTTTAAAGCAACCATGTAGACTCAGTGTTGGTTTTCTCTGCAAATTCCAAAACCTGTTGGAATACAGCCACGGAAAAGAGTCTACACAGAAAGAATGTATGTGCAACAGGTTGAAGTCTGTGCTACTGCTGCTGCTAATAGGCCATGGCCAAGAAGGAGAAGAGTTTTCAAACCCCAGTTAACTTATCACAATCTGCGTGAGGTGGAAATTGTAGAGCGCTACAGGTAGATAGAGACACTACAGGAACTTTGCAAACTCTGTTGTCCTGAACTCAGATCCAGAGCTATCCGAGGGAACCAGTACCAGTGGAGACAAAGGAATAATTAGAAAGGGCTTCCACGTCATTAACTGCAAGTCATGCGTAATGTTAAGGTAATCATCTTAAATGTGTGTGCTGACAACTCAGGCAGTTACCATGACTCACATATCTGGCACACCTCCCAACTGGATCAGACGTTTGCCAGGGGTGATATCCCACAGGGTCATTTACTAGAGATGCAGGTTATTCACTGGAACCATGGTTGATGACACCCATCAGAAATGCATACACACCTACTGAAGAATGCCATAATGAAGCACACGCTCAAACCAGAAATATCATAGAGCATGTATTTGGGCTGCTGAAGTTGCGGTTCCGATGCCAAGATACATCTAGCCCTACAGTACAATCCACGTACATGTACTGAAAATATTCACTGCCTGTGCCATGCTTCACAACATCATCCTGAAAAAACAGCTTCAGCAGGATCAACAAGAGGAAGGGGCACACATTCCACCACCAATGGCAAGGTCATCACAGCCACACACAGGTGAGGAGTCAAAGGGGGAACCAGCAGCTGCTGTGGGTATAGGCAGATGTAGGTGTGCTCAATATGCCCTTGCATTGGCTAAGAGGCAGTGTTCAGCACACTCACTCACCACCTAAGGGGCTTAAACCTTCATCCTATGCACATACATATAGTAACAATGATGTCAGGCAACTCTCACAACTGCACTGCATGGTGGTTAACACACAGAACTTAAGAATGAGTAGGGAATTATGCCACTGTTATATAACCATTTCTGTGGCAGCAGATGTAAGTGTAGGGCTATAATACTGATGGCCCTGGGTTCCAATACAGGAAGTGCAACATATTTTTACTGTTGTGACAGTCTAGTGTATGGTAATGAACATCAAAATACACAAGTGTTATTTCAGTATTTCTGTGGCAACAGGTGTAAGTATAGGGCTGCCATACACATGGTCTTGGGTTTTAATACAGGAAATTCCAGACATTGTTTACTGCTGTTCCATTTCATATTATAGTAAATATCACTTATAACTCTTTATAGATAATTATAAATCATGGAGCTGATATGAATTATATGTATGAGGGATAAGACACCCTCACAGTGTTTTGAAGGTTCAGATGTATGACTGAGGGTATACTGTGTACTATGTTTCTACAGGTATAATTCTGATACCTGGACTTGGATGGCCTCCACACTTCAATAAGACACATACACAAATGAATCTATATACAAGGACCTTGTCAGATCGAACCCATATGATCGGTCGGGATCCCTTCATTTGTTCGAACTTTCAAATGTTTGAAACTCATATGGCCGACACCATATGAGCGAATGTTTGAAACGCCAACAAATGATAGCAGAGATCCCGCTACAATGTGGGACTGGGAGATTCCCCTTTCCTGTACTGTAGTGCAATCTTGGAGTGAGAATATTTAAGTAGCAGGAGGTGTGAGGGGTGCAGGGGGGCTTGCCTCCCTGTATAACACAGTTTTACTGTGTTTACAGGTAGGTAAATGGTGCTATTTCAGGATGTCGGTCTTTTGGAATGACGATCATATGGTGTCGGCCATATGAAAGTCAGCATTCTGAATGGTCGACATTCTGAAGTAGATCCGATCTGTCATCTGTATATATGAATGATTCATGACTGTGTCTGAGAAACACTTCTTCTGTGGCAAAGATGGAAAATCAAAGCTGTGGAAGAATATGTTTTGTCCCTTATGCATAGGTTTTGATCCCATATTGTAAAAATCTATTTTATCAGTGTACAAAGCCAAATGTATCAGATCAGGACATTCATGCCTCCAGTGCATGTCAGCAAAGTTAAATTGCCCAACACTTTTAACAGCAGACACCCCTTAAACAAGTGTCAGGTTAACCTTCCAATTTCAAAAATTACTTTCCTCCCTGCTTGGCACTGTTGCTGTCCGATTAACATCGAGCAAATGCAGTGGCATTGTTGCTCAGGTTTTCTCACTACCAATAAATGGGGTGACAGGAATTGGCATGAAATCATTATTTCATATTGCTGTACTTTTGGGATTAGACTTGTCTGGCATTAGAGGGGGAGTTGTCTATTTTAGGGTGCGGAGGCAGGGTGTTCAGGAGTCCAAAAAAAGCACCACAGCCAAAGGCTTCTGCAGGGGGATTATTCTGGCTCCCAGTACAAGTCTGAGACTTGTAGTAATCTGGCTAAGGCTGTATCCAGTGTGACTGGCATTCCACGTACTGGAGAACAGTGTAGGCACCACTTCAGTGACCTAAAAAGGCACAAGAGAGATATATGTATAGGAGATTACTAGGTTATCATCCCAGAGTTCATTTTAAGCCTAACTGTTTTATCCCAATGTAGTACCAAGAAAATACTAGTCAGTACCCAAGATTGCATTTAGTGATGACTCCTCATGTCCAGGAAGGTTGTGGGTGCTATTCCTGATAAGAATTTATGGTGCCCCACACATCCAGGTTCCTCTTGAACAGTGTCATAGAGGCGCTCTGTTTCACTTGAATTGGTAGCCTCTTCCAAAGATGCGGCAGCCACTGGGACATAAATCTGTCCTTCCAGCATTTTCTTTTTAAACCACAGGCCATATTTAGGTCCCTGGAATGGGTAGCCCTAGTCCCGTTTGATTTACTGATATGCAGCCAGTTCATTAGGTTTGGGTCTTGGATTGCTCTGTAGGCCTGGCATAGGTTTTCTCTGAGAACTCTGTAAGACACTGAGTATAGTGACAGGGACTTAGTCTGTGTAAGGCACATGCTGGAGTCCCTTGATCTTCTTTGCTAGAAACCTTTGAGGTCTGTCCATTTGCTGCAGGTGCTTTGTACAGTACATGCCGAACAGGGCATTATACCCAATTATGGGCCGCATTAGTGCTGAGTATAGAGGGGGTTCTAAGTTTTTTTTGCTCTGGACATGATGACTTTACTAATCAAGTGTGCTACATAGAAAGCCTTCCTTACTACAGCAGACACATCGTGGGGAAAGTTAAGGTTGCAGTCAACTTGTGATCCCATGTCCCCTACTACTTCGTGAGTACTTAGGATATTGTTGTTGATTTGATAGTACGAAGGGACATTGTTTGTGCCAGAGGGAATGATGATGCATTTCTTTGCATTCAGTTTGAGACCATGATTAATGCACCAGTTGTTGGTCTGCATAATACCCTCCTGGAATATACTGACATCATTTGGGGATTCAGTGATTGCACCTAGTTTGCAGTCATCTGCAAAACTGGTCAGCCGCCACCCATTAGTTTTGACCTGAACTTCCAAGAAGTCTATACAAAACAGTAGGGGGCCCAGCACTGACCCCTGTGGCACCCCGCTGGTAACAGGACTGCTGGTTGATGTGGAGTCACCCACTTTGATTTTGTGTGCCCGGTTTGTGAGCCAGTTGACAGCCCATCTTACAATGAACGGGTTTACATTCAGTTTGCTAAGTTTATCGGTAATGCCTAAGTGTGAGATTGTGTTGAAAGCCTTTGCCAAGTCGAAGTATGATGTGTGCACAGATTTCCCTTCGTCAGTGGCCCTGGTCACATTTTCAAAGAAGTCCACCAGATTTAACAGGCAGGATCTGCCCTTGATGAAGCCAAATTGGGTAAGATCCAGGGTGTGGAGGTCACCTATGTCTTTATTTATGAGGTGCATAATGATATGTTCCATGGCCTTACAAATGAGTCTGGTCAGGCTTATGGGTCTGTAATTCCCCAAGTCTGTTGCTAGGCCATCTTTATGGAGGGAAATAACTGTTGGTGTTCTCCATTCTGCAGGAACAAAGCCTGCGGTTAAGCTGTGATTAAAAAGGGTAATTAATAGTGATGCTAGTTCATGTTTAGCTTGTTTAGAAGACAGCCTGGGATGTCGTCTGGTCCCATAGAGGCTGTGTTTTTTGCCATGGACAAGGCTTTGAGGACCTTCTTTTCAGATATGTAGGGTGGGGGAGGAGTTTGGGGGAATGGTTGTGATAAGTTAGCAGGGGATAAGGGAATGAAGTTTTCACCAAACCTATTCCCTAGCAGGTTTGCTACGTCTGTGGGGGTCAGTGTGTGTGATACCATTGTTCACTAGCTCTGCACATGCTTGGGTCCTAGCTTTTAGACTACATATATGGCTGTAAAAGGCCTTATGGTTGTCCTTTGCTGTGCTTGCTAAGTTTCTCTAAAAAGCCCTTGAAGGATTTGAAAAGTTGTCTTATTTGCCTGTTGAGGCTGAGGGGGGTGCTTTTCCATTGTTGGGGCCATGGCTTTGTTTTCTTGGACAGCAACTTTTTGCATTTATTGTAAAGTTTGTTGATGCTGGATGTTCACTGTCAAAGGAAAAATATACTTTAAAAATGATCAAAACACGGTAGGTTCAGGTTAAGGCACTTTAATCTTGCAGCAAGGAGACAAAAACGTGCTAATACTGAGTTTGTCTAACCAGAAACAGGAAATACATTCATTTTTATAGGTTATCAAATTAATCCTGTCCTACCATGCTGACGTAACAGATTACCACCTTTTCATCATCATCTGCTGACCATCTTTCCCATGAATTTCTGCTGATTTAAACAATTTTTATGTGAAACTTCCTGAGGAAAACAACATGGCCGTGGTTACTTTCAGTTAGATACTTATGTTACATTCAAGATACTATGGCTAAATCAAGCACAATGCTAGCAGCTCATTACTCTAATAATTCTTTGTCTACTTTATCTCTAACTTACTGCAGCTGCAGAGGTTCCCATCCTCTGGACAAGGCTGTTTGTCTAGAATCATTACATTTATAATATAAGGTATTGTTCATTCATATACTTCTGACATAGCAGATAAACACCTGCTTCTCAAGTACATTTCCACAAGGCATAAACAAGAATATTGCTGTGCTAGCAGTTACTAGGTCAGAGGGCAACTTGCAAGTTTCAGAAAGCATGCTGCAGTTTTCAAAAAGCATCTCTTTCAGTCTCATATGAAACTCAATTTGTATAAAACACAGTGCATGAAAAATAGAATGAAAAGCATATTAAAAACGCTTGATTATTAATTTGGCATTAAGCATACACACATTAATACATATTTTTCTAACATTCACTATGGCAGATTGTTTGTACTTGGGGCTGTAGCTTTGATTCTATGTGGTACAGCTGAGTTTATACACTTATGCAAGTGATTGTACGGGGCTTTAGTGTAAGCTTTGGCATAGTTGCCACTTCCAGCTTGGGGTAGAGCTTGGAATGCATTTATACTTTCCCTTAAGAGGTTATAGCTTGTTTTAGTGAAGTTTAGTCTGATTTCACCCTTTGTGAGTTCTGGTGTTAGTGCCAGCTCGAAGGTGACTGTTTTGTGGTCAGATTTAACTAATGAATGTCCAACAGTTGCAGCAGTGCATCTGTTTGACATTTTTATGAGGACCAGATCTAGAATATTTGTTCCTCTTATCAGGGTATGAATAATTTTTTCCAGGCCATTTGAATTAAGAAAGACAAGGAACTTTTGCACTAGTGAAATGGGGCTAGAGTAGGTTTGCCAGTTGATGGTGGGGTCATTAAAATCCCCCATAACCACAGTGTTTGGTAAAATTTGGATGGTCTCCTGTTTGGTCAGGTAGGTATTATGGACATTTTGACCCATACAGGGGGATCTGTTATCGGCTGTGACTTGAATGGGGGTCTTACCCACCGTAATTTGAACTTGGAGTAATTCCATAGAGTTGTCCAGTCTAACTAGATGGGAGGTGAATTTATCCCTAATATAGATAGAAATGCCGTCTCCTTTGTTTTTCACACATTCATTTTGCAGTCTAAATGTCATGAAGGCATTGTAGCCTTGCTGGTCTGGGGTACTCTCTGAGGCCTTGAGCCAGTTTCTGTTACTGCACAGACATCTGCATCTTCTAGTGATAGAAGTGTTTCCAGGGAGTGCAGTTTTGGTATAAGCTCGTAGCATTTAGCAGAATGACCCTTATTTTATTCTGGTTAGATAATTTCATGTTGGTAATGTTGTGCTCAAGACTTTGCCTAAAAAAGGCACTAAGGAGGAGGCAAGAGCCTTTAAAAGCAGCCAAAAGCTTAGAGGTGCCAGGTGCAAACTTTCTCTGGCAAAGCAGCGAGATTTGTCGACCATGGCTTCCCAATCTGACAGAAACTGGATTCCCTTTGAATGACACCAGAAACTAAGCCAGTTATTGAAATCAATCATTTTTTTGTTTTTACTCTGGCATCATTCTAGGTGAGGGGTAGTATGCTGCTCAAGGCTAGGGGCATACCTGCCTGGGCCACATACTCAGAGACCTCAACCATGTCTCTCTACATAAAGTCCAGTGAGATATGCCTCAGGTCATTCACACCAACATCAACTATGACAGAATCATAATGATGAGTGCATACATGATATGATGAATTCTGACACTAGACAGACAGCTGACTGTGGTTTCTCCTTGTCCAGCCTGGAGAGTGGGACATCCGTGTGTCTCATTATTGAGTCTCTAATGACAAGAAAACTTGTTTTTTGAGTGTTTCACCTTATGGGCTTGGTGGATGAGACACTGGTGTTGCTATGTGTAGTGGGTGCTGTGGGGACTGTGTTAGTTGTAGCAGTCTTGTGTTTTGGAGGTCCCTGGTGTTTAGGTAAGTTTTTTGAGAGAAACTCCATGTATGTAGATTTTTGTTTTTGATGTGTGCTGTGACAAGAGAAACAAGGGTAGTGCAACTGTCCATATTGCTAGGTTGAAGACTGTTGTCACTAGGGATTGTTTTTCAGAATCGTTCACAGAGGAGCTCAGTGGTTGAATATTTCTGCCTGGGGTTTTATTATTTATTTATTTATTTTTCCTGGTGGTTAATAGGTTGCAGCTCACTAACATTATTTGACTGGGAAGGCACTAAAGATGAGGGCTACACTACTGTGCTACAGTAGTATCTAAGGGAAAAATTGTTAAATATAACTGTCTGGTTTTGAAGCACAGTTGCACACCCTGTGTGCATTGCTGTGCAATGCACAAACAAACAGAAACATGTCCAATTGCACGGCATAAATACCAGAAGTTAAAAACTTGAAAAAAACTTTAAAAAGATTCTAAAGGACCAATAAGGATGCTTATTCCAAGCCCTAGACCAACCTTCCTTTACCAGTCAGGGTCCAATCAACACAGTCCTCTCACTAAAGTGTAGATAGGCCCTTCCAGTTCAAGATAGCCTGGAAGATGTGCTCAGAACAACCAACCACTACAGACAAACCCAGATGCAATAAGCCTGTGTCTAGAATATGCTACAGCTACTAGCTACCCTAGTTTCTGCAGGAAATGCTAGAGAATGTTAAGTACAGCAGAAAAATAGCAGCGAGAAACTGAAAAATGTTTAAAACAGCAGAAAATCAGCAATGAGGCTCTAAAGAGTGTTTTAACCAGCTAACAGATCAGTTATTTAAACACTGTTTGGTTGGAAAACCAGAACAAGCAGAAGAGATAACTGAAAAATGTCAAACAGTGGTTGGATGAGTTTCAAACTAATGACATCCCACAGTCGTGTAAGTATGAAGTTAAAGCGAATTTGTATTACATAGAAAGCTAAATATAGTTAAGAATGATATACATAATGCTCTTCTGTTCTCTTCTTTTCTTTTCAGAGCTAATCCTGAAATTGTGGAGAATAGGCAAGCTCATGCTGATCATTTGGAGAGACTGAGGGAAGCATGTGGTATGTCTGCAGCACAAGAGAAGTATTATTGTAGTTTTAAAAGTTAAACATACCTGACCCAGAAATACCAACGTCCCTCACACAGCATTCGTCTCGTACTGAAGTAAAAAAAAATAAATAAATTAAATGGGCACCTGTCCCACAAAAAAAAAAAAAAAAAAAATCATCAAATACATATCTCTCTATTTCACACATATCTTCTTAACACACTTGATTTGGTCATATTGGCTGTACAGCATGATTGCATTGTTGTCACATTTCTTTGTGGAGGTGACAGTTCAAATTCAATTAATATTCTATACATATTTTCATTTTACACTGTTGAAGAAATGGATAGCTATGGTTCTTTCCTACCTCCCTCCCTCCTGCACATTCCTATATTGCTTTGCCTTTGTGCTTCCCCTTCTCTCCCCCCATTTCACCACTTTCCTGTGTACCCTGTTTTAACACCTATACTCTGGTCAAAAAATAGAATCACACAAAAAAAAAAAAAAAAAAAAAAGAGCCCTTTACTTTTTGACCTCTATGTTTGTGTTGAGTCTGGCATCACACACCAATGCCAAGCGACGGTGAATGGCTCTTTCTTAGTTCATTTACCTCCATGCAATGCTGTTTAAACATGCTCTGTCAACACACAGTAAGACATGGTGAATGTAGAGTAAAGTATAATTTCATTGCATTTCACTACTTACTTAAATGTATTACGTACACCTGGAATTGAACCCTATATCATCTAGGCTCAAAAAGAAATGTGAATTTACACCTGCTGCCACAGAGACAGCTAAGCAGCAGATGTGTTTCATACCCTCAGTACTGAGAACTCTTAGAATTATAGCATTGCGACTCATGTTTGCACACTGCTTAACTATATGCAAACAGGAAAAGTAGTAGATATTTGTACCTCACATGCACAAACACGTGGCCAGCCATCGTGCAAACCAGCTGCTGGATGGTGCCCTATGCAAAGTGGATAATTGCATGTATTTCTTTTGTTTACTGTCCACTTAGTGTTCATGACATGAAACTACATGTGGAAACAGAAAAAAAATGAAGGCTGTATTTAAGACAGTGTTACATATTTATAGTGCAGCCATCTGTTACCTCCCCCCATGCACTGCAACCCAGGTCTCTCAGTACTTGTTCACAAATACATCAACTACACTAAATACATTAATAAGAAATGTTGTGTAATGCACCGTGCACATCTTTAGAGTGACAATAAACATTCAGATTTTCCAGTACTTGTAGTAAAGTGGGCACCTGTTTGCATGTAGTTTGTAAAGCTGTCTCTTAAAGTATACCTGAACATTGGAACACAACCACCAATTACTACATATTGCATACTAATCAGTCAGCTAACATGAAGAAATTGAAATATTTTGACAGTTGAGCATGCCTACACTTCCAATTCATGTAGGCATTCCAACATCCAATGCTGATGTCATTCACTATAACTTGTGTATAAAGTATTGAGTTCTCTAGTCTGTGTACTTAGGTAGGGGTTCTATTCTCACTGCATTCAACTGGGAGGAGTGTGTGTGTGTATCTGTCTAGTCAGAGGAGCATAGGTGTGTATCCGACAGTTACCACTGCAATCCCATGGATTGCCAAAATTTAGACACTTGCACATGCCTACACATCCATTTCATGCAGGCATTCCAACATTAGGTGCTGATGTCATCCACTATAGGTTGCCCTGTAGCCTTGTAAAAATCAGACTTGTGCCTTGGCACTTGTGTAAAGTACTGAGTTCTCTAGTCTATGTACTTCGGTAGGGGGTTTGTTCTCATTGCAGTCAATTGGGTGGTGTGTGTTTGTGTGTGTGCACGCATGAGCATGCGTGTGTTTGTGCAGTTGCTTGACATTAGAGAGAGCATTTTACAACAGCACGTGGGACACTGCTATTATCATTTTCTCCTCATCAGAAACTGCTGATGTTGTCACCTATAAACTGTTGTCAGACACTCTTCAAGTCAGACTTGAGCTGTGGTGCTTGCCTTAAATACAGAGTTCTCTAGTCAGTATACTTAGGTAGAGGTTCTGTTCTCATTGCAGTCAACTGGGGTGTGTGTGTGTATGTTTGTGCATTTGTTTGACATTAGAGAGAGCATTTTGCAATAGCATCTGTGACATTGCTATTACCATCTTCCTCTCACCAGACTCTGCTGATGTCATCAGCTGTAGCTGATTTGTGGATGTACAGTATTCCCATCAGGACAGGGTCAGAGACTGGCTTGTAGGCCAGGCACAAGTCACCTCATTGTATACAATACAGATTACAGTGACAGGGCTTTCAGTCTATCCACAGACATCATGGCATGGTTTGTTTTTTTTTTGGTGAAAAATCCCTGTGGTCTCTCCAGCTGCTGCAGGTGTCTGGTGAGGTACATACAAAAGGGAGCATTATACTCTATTAGTGTTCTGATGTGGTTTGAGTACAGTGCTGTAAAATCATACTCAGATCTGGATACAGTGGCCTGAAGTATGAGGTGGGTGACATAGCCTTTCCTTACCAATGTGGACACTTGGTGATCGAAGTTCAGATTGCTAAGTGTGTTCCCAGGTCTTGCACCACTGGGTTTCATCTTAGGGGGAGTATTGTCAATGCTGTAATTAGTGGGGAATTCCTCTTTGCAGAAGGCCAAAATAATAATTTTCCATTTATTTGTAGACTGTGTGGCTTTGGCACACCTATCATTTGTCTGTGTTAGTCCCTCCTGTAGTATATCATTAGTGGAGTCAATGATTGCATCCAGTATGCAAGAATTAGCAAGCTTGGTAAGTCAAAGACTGTATACTTTAGCCTGGACTGTTGAGAAATAGATTCCAAACAGTAAAGGGCCAAACACTGATCCTTGGGTTATGCCAGTGGTGACAGCTCTACTTGTAGAGGTTGATTTACCAACTTTCACAGTATGTGTTCTGCCGGTGAGCCAATTGGTTAACCATCAAGTGACGTAAGGGTTAATCCCCAACTGGAGAGTTTTACCTTTATCCAGGCCTATCACACAGAATCAATGAGCTGTGACAATATTGCAGATCGCCTGTAGCGTGACTCAGAACATATACGTGTCTGACATGGTTGGATACACACTTCAACACACCCTCCACGTGGACTATGTTCCTACAGAAGGACATACATCAACATGCATCCATCTGAGTTGGGAGTGGGACAGCACATGATACATGCATGTGAGACGCATCCTGACTCTCCTCACCTCTGAGGTAGACCAACATGTCATCATGGGCCTTTTCTAAATGGACACTAGTAATATCCTAGCTGTGTGCAACAGACATGTGTGAGTTGTTAATGCGACATCCAAGTCTGTTAAATCTGTTAGATGTCCTCAAAGAGGTCATCAAGGGTATGCATGATGACAACACTATCATCCAGTGGAACTTAACCAGGCCAAGGCATTTGACACAAATCCACACTGAATTCACTCAGCACTCTCAGATGTGGCCACGAACACATTTATCACCAAGTGGTAGACAATTGGATCACATAAGTGTCATCTAAATATCTTGAAATGAATATCTGAGATCCAATGATCAGGTCCGTACATAAGGGCTGAATGCTAGGCCCTTTCTTGTCCATTGTTTAAGTCACAGACATCAAGAATGACATACACGCCCTGTGTCCAAACAGCTGTCTGGAGGACTCTAGATTGTGGGCAGTCATTGACTCCAACTGTGATATTAGTATAATACATACAGTATCAACACACACAAAAGACTGCTGCCACAGCCATGACAACATATGAGATGAAACAAAAACATGGGGGGATGTGTTACATTATGAAAACAAGCGCACATCCCAAGGATAATGTAGACATCAAACCCTATAAGCAGACAAATTGGTATGTGACCTGTGTCCTGGTATATGGACCGTCCACCAGCATGTGACCACAGTGGTGACTACTCCCTTGTATGTAACGCAACTAGTGAGTAAGTGCTGGACATCCACATTAAAGGCCATAATATCTCTATAGGCTCTATAGTTCACAGCCTTCATCACACCAATAACTGAGTACAGTGCACCCTTCTTTATGTACTGCCCTACATATCTTCCAGTGATATGTAACTGAAGTGTACCATCTTTGCCACAGTGAGCTGTCACATATCTTAGTGGCCATACCTAGGTACCATGTCGATATGTGATTAGTGTTCCTGCTACAATGGTTCCTATGAATACAACGAAAATGCATTATGTCGAATGCATTTTCGTCGACACATGTAGAGCAAACAGAAAGAAGTTGCTTGACTGCTTCGTTGTTTTGCCGTATTCTGAAGTGTAGTGTGGTCCCTTGTCCAGTATAGCTCCCGAGCGTGATTGTGCAACAGTTACTGACCTTAGGGTTAGGGTGCGGGTTAAGGTAAGTGCATATGTATGAAAGTGTTTACTGTTTTATATTTTGTGTTAAATGTATGGTTGAGTTATGTGTGTATGTGTTTTCAATTGTTTACTTTTGTTTTGGGGGGGTAGAATTAGGGTAAGTGTATATGTGTTTGGAGCTGTTTATGTAAATGTGCAAGAGTTACTGACCTTAGGATTAGGGTGTGGGTTAAGGTAAGTGCATATGGTTTAAAATGTTTATTGTTTTTTTTTTGTTAAATGTATGTTTGGGTTATGTGCATATGTGTATTTAGTTGTTTACCGTTTTTTGGGGGGTATAATTAGGATTGGGTATGTTTGTGTGTTTGGAAGTGTGTAATGTGTTTTATTTTGTGGGGCTGGAACAGTGATTTCTTTCCCTAGGAAAGAAATCGCTGTTCTTTGGATTTGACTTTTTCAGCTTTCGCTGAAAATGTGTCGGTGTAACATCATTCACTGTTTTAAGAGTTCGATGTTGCAATATAGACCCGCTACAACTGTCTTCCATTTACATGCCCTCATCTGCTGTACATTACGATGTTTCACCTGTCCTCTTTCCCTCTGTTCATTCCTGCAGTTAATCTGTGCATCCCTATTCAATACACACACTTCCTTGGATTGTTTATTTTACATGGCAGTCCATGTACCCTTTCAGATCAGTTACACAATTTGTACAGAATGCCTAGATTGGGATTCCGCAATACTCTGCACTGTATACACTGTCCTGTACTGTGTGCGGCCCATATACATTACTATATGATTAAACCCTGGTAATCATTGTCGCATTCTGCTCAATCCTGCTAACCTAGCTTGCTCTAAGGTAAACAGTCCAAGTGTTGCTTTACAAGGTTTATTTTGCCGGCCATGAAACTGCACTTGTTTACGGTTAAATGCAGTATACTGCATGAATACATAATCACCTGTGCTACTCACCACGCAAACACGTAAGAATATTGAATCCCACTGTGTGTGTTGTTTTTTTCTTTATGGTTACGTGGCTGTGAAATTAGTGTATTTAAGTGTACATGGAGAGTGCAGAGAGAGCTTGCTCCTTAAGAATATTGAAGAAATGTTTACCGTATGTGAACTTTTCTGTGAAATGTGATTCAGCAAAATGTGTTTTCAATGAATTTTATTACTGATTTGTGATAGAAAAACAGTTGGAATAAATTTCATACACACATATGTGTGTGTGTGTGGGGGGAGGGGGGGGTACACACTTCTGCTTTACCTGTGGGAATTTGAAACACTGTAGCATGAGTTGCACCATAGTGATTTTTTTCTCAGTCTTGAACTCAAAACTGCTAAAAACAAAAATTTCAGAGGTGCACGCTCCTTGTACGTCATGATATATACTCCCACACCCCTTTAGTTATGTATACCAACTCCTATCTTCATAGTTACACAACAAATGGGAAGAATGTAAACCTGGACTACAGCACACTGTGGTCTCACACAGTAAATGTCTGTGTGGTTTTAACCAACCATAATGGAAGAAAAATTACAAAAAGTTAAATAAATATGCAGTCATCTAAGAGTAGGATAGCTTACACATGCATGCATGTATGCAATACACACACACACACACACACACATACATACATATATATTTATATATGTGTGCATGTGTGTGTATGCCAACTCCTATCTTCATAGTTACACAACAAATGGGAAGAATGTAAACCTGGACTACAGCACACTGTGGTCTCACACAGTAAATGTCTGTGTGGTTTCGACCAACCAAAATTGAAGAAAAATTACAGAAAGTTAAATAAATATGCAGTCATCTAAGAGTAGGATAGCTTACACATGCATGCATGTATGTATGCAATACACGCACACACACATACACATACATAAATATTTATATATATAAGTCATGTGTGTGTGTTTATACATGCAGTTGTATATGTGTGCTATTATATATAGGTGCCATTCATTTTGTTGATTGCTTCTTTGAAGCAATGAACTGATATCGTTCTTCAGATCACTGTTTTATTAAAATCTGCTAAAATGTTTAAAATGGAAGATGATCATGGAACAGTGGAGATTTAATTTTAATTATTTTCCCTGCTGTTAAGTAATTTGGCAAGTAATATATATTAGCTTGCAATGTGAGAGGCATTTAGTTGTTTTTTTCATTTTACTTAAGTACAGAAGTTGTGGTACAGTGCCATTCTGTATTTGTGGTACAGTGGGTAAGACTTTTTATTGTGTTAAGCACTGTTATGAGATCTGCTATTTTGTATATTTTCACATGTAGATGTGGGTGATGTTGCATTTAATTGTTCAGGATTCAATACTTTGGATTTGACATATTGAGTGTCAGTAGAATATGTAGTCAATGTAATGCCATATATTTATGTATGCACATATTTGCATATTCATATATGTATAAAGGGGTGTTATGTTTGCAGCAATATTCCGATCTGTGAAGTTTAAAACTAATTGAAAACTTTAGCAGCAAAAAAATAAATCCAAACCAGCCCAGAAATTGAAAATGTTGAAACACAGGTGCCCAGTAGGAAGGTAGCTGGAATAAAGAAGCTGAACTACGACAAAGTAAAATCTTCTTTTTTTAATACAAAATGGTGAGCACTTTCGCAGTGGTAACCATTGCTTCATCCGACAGTCTGGTTACCATTGCGAAAGCGCTCACCATTTTGTATTAAAAAAAGAAGATTTGTGTTTCAACATAATTGAAAACTTTGTTCAAGTGATCAAAAGGGGATAGCAGTCTAAGTGAACTGTTGTCCTTGCAGAAGAAGGTTGATTATGCCAAACGTATTATTCTAACAATGTAATAAATATATTAAAGCAATATTTCAGTTATTTCTTTTGTTTTGGATTGTTGCTGTGCTGTATTTTCTGGCTTCTAGGGTAAGAGTTTGAGTGGCTTTGCGCCCTCTGCCATTTGAAAGGTGCAGATTTTTTCTTGTGTGAGATTGCAGTATAGCTTGCATTTGGAATATGCTGTTTCTCCACTGTTGCATGATTTCTGAGTTGGTATATATGTTAACAGATACGTGGGTGCTGCAGGGGATTGTTCCCTTGCAAGAAAATAAAAATAAAAAATAATTAATAATTAAGTTTGTCTTTGTATCTCTGTCTGTGGTTTAGCTGAATGTGCTGCATGTTGATGATGTGTGGTGGTAAGCAATTGGGTGTGCAATGAATCTCTGTTGAGCACTTGAGTTGCACTCTCTGTTATTTAGACGGATCACTACATACTGTTACAAATGTGTATGTGATGTGAGAGTTTGTGTATAAATATTTATATGTTTATTTCCAGTTTGTTAACCAGAATAGCCTGTGTGGGCTTTTGGCACTATATCATTGGAGTCCTGGGAAGAAAATTTCCACAAGAATTCGTCAACTAATATTGAAAATGTTCCTAGAAAGCGTCAGACAATGAACAGCACTTACACTGAGAATGTGATTACAACATATACTTAATATTGCACATACCTGTACAAGTATGCACATCTAGATCCATGATTATTAGCAAAAAACGTGTTAGAGGTGCATAATATGAACAACTTGGTAGGTGGGCAGAGAATATGCAGTGAGTAAAGAAAGTGAAAGATAATGAAGGGAGCTCTGAGATAGGAGAAGAAATGGTGGTTAAAGAAGTAAAGGATGTTTTAACTATTTTCATTGCTAGATAGTGCTTCATTACTGTAATTGCATTTCTATTGAATTACTTAACTGCAAACTGCTTTTTCATACTGAGAGTTGCATTTTATGTTTGCGAGTGCTCTATCTGTGCTTTTCTGTACATTTTCTGTGAGGTTTCTGTGTTTAGTCAGGTAGCATAGTCTGGATAGAGGCCTGCTGTATCCAGGCCTGGTTATTTTGCTTGTTGAGTTTCCTGTGTTTCTGGCAGCCATCTTATGCTGGTAGGAGCATGTCTTCTCTTAGTGAGAGTAACAGGGCTGCCTGACCTTCTTTAGCACGAGTGATTGGTTGAAAGTGCAGGGACTAGCAGGACTGGGTAGTAATTCCAACTTCTTGATTCTTCCATCTTTTCTGGTATCTAAACCCTGTGATGGCAGGGTGATGCACTTGTTTGCATGTGTCACAATGCTGCTGCGCTGTTTTAACCCATTGTGAGGTATCTCAGTTGCACTTTTTTCCCTTACCAGCACTCCGTGTAACTGACGCCCTCCCTTGCAACTACTGTGTTGATTTTATCCAGCCCTACTCACACTTATAGGTACTCTATTCTGATAGTACCCACTCTACCATCCTTGACCTCTCTTCCACAGATTCTGACAACCATGCACGGACAATTTCCTGTGGTTTCTCCTACTAGTCTGTTTGATATGGGCATCCTGAGATAGTGTAGCAGCTGCCTCATGTACACGGACAACCCTCTTCTTCTACCACCTAGGAACACAGTACTTGAGAGATGCAATTACATTAAGAACCTAGAATCCTTGCTGTCTCAATCACAAGCCAGTACATCTGGCACTGAGAAGGTTGTCTACACAAACACCACACCTCTAACACCACCCACACCTGTACAGTACATTCCTACATATGTGGAGGTTCTCAACAAAACATTCCTAAACAAAAGAGACCACTGAGGCAAACACACACACACTTCACAACCCACTGCACCAAGCAGCACATACAGTACACATGCCGGTGTCTCACAGCCTCTAAGGCCCAGCCACAAACCCAACATATTAGTCAAAGGAGACTCTATCAGGCTAGACAAGGGGAAAGTCATGGTAAGTTGCTTGTCAGGTGCTAGAATCCTCCATATGACTCACACACTCAAGTCACTCAACAACAGGTACTGTTATGACTCTGTCATAGTCCATGTTGGTGTGAATGACTTGAGACATACTTCTCTGGACTATATGAAGAGAGACATGATTAAGCTTGTTGTATATGTGTCCCTATGTCCCTAGCCTTAAGCAGCATCCTGCTGTCACCCAGAATGATGATGCAATGCAAACAGAAAATGATCGACTTTAACAATTGGCTTAGTTTCTAGTGTCATTCCAAGGGGATCCAGTACCTGGCAGCTTGGGAGGACATGATTGACAGACCACAATCTTTGCCAGAGATGGCCTTCATCTGTCTGCCCTGGGCTTCAGGCTTCTGGTAAAGGCTCTTGCCTCCCCCACAGTGCCTTTTTTAGGCAAGGTCATGAGGACAAAATTACCAACATGAAAAAGTCTTCTAAATGAAATTTAAAGGGCATGCTGCTAAACATTAGGAGTCTTAACATGAAATTGTACTCATTGCAAGCATTCCTAACCCTGGAAGATGCTGACATTTGTGCAGTCACTGAAACCTGGTTCAGAGCTGCGGAGAGCACCCCAGTCTAGGGTTACCAACTGCCCCACTTTGCGAGGGACAGTCCCTCTTTGGGCAGTTGTGTTCTGCGAAAAAATTAAAAAAATGACAAATGTCCTGAGATTTTAGGACAAAAATATTTCTTAAGTTTTTTTAATAGTTGCATAAAACAGTTATTTTTTATCTGAAATACCTACATGTTATATGAAATAGCATAAGCAACCCAAATGCTACAAAAATAAGATGTTATTTTGGCAAAAAAGTGAAATTCCATCCTTTGTACTAGTCAAGGGTATGTTTTGTCCTGCAAAATATTACATTTCTACAAAAAATGTCCCACTTTTAACATTTGAAAAGGTGGCAACCCTACCCCAGTCTTACCAGGTTACTTGTCCTACCATACTTTTAGGCCCCAAACAGAGGGCTACAAAGCCAAAGGAGGTGGAGTTTCAATATTTATCAAAGATGTACACACCTCCAGGTTGGTCAAACAGTATGACACACAGGAGACACTCCAGGTGCAGTTAACTGTTGACAAAACACCTGTTCAAATCATAGCTAGCTACAGAACCCAACCATGACTCAGGAGGCACACTCCACCTATCTGGACTTTCTTGAATCCATCAAGATTCAACCCTCTACCTTGATCCTGAGCGAGTTTAGCTACCTAACCGTAGAGTGGAAGACCTATTCTAGCTTAAAACACGGACGCCCAGAGATTCCTCGACTTTGCCAATGCATTAGTTCAGCTGATCGACAACTCCACAAGAGTTGAAAATACCCTGGACCTGGTACTAACCAACATAAATAGCCACTGTAGCACCCCTACAGTGTCATCTTGCTTAGTAAGATCTGAGCATAAAGCAATCACTTACGAAGTCACCATCTCTCCCCCCCCCCCCCCCCCCTTGCCAGGGTCAAACAAAAAAAAAATTTTCCAGAGCTGATTACAACCTCCTGAGAGCAGGTATAAGCAGCTTCACAGCCACCATCCCTTCAGCTGGAACAAGCACTAATGTCCAAGCCTACACCATAAAACTATACGAGCACCTTTATAGCTGCATGGACTCAGCAATACCTGACAGGATCAAATCATCTTTCTCAAGGAAGAGTAAATCTGTCTGGTGGACAGCAGGAATAAACAGACTCTATAATAAAAGGAACTAATTCCTGCACAGGACCAAGAAGTAGCAGGTGCCAAGTTGAAAGCTATCTCTCCTTTGTCCGAACAAGCAAATAAGGTCACTGGTGAAATCCTCAAAGGCTAACTTCGAGTCCAAATTGACCACATCCACTAGCCTTCTTCGCATACGTCCGTAGTGTCAAAGGTAACTCCCAAATCTGTTCTGAATTGGTGGTCAAGAATACCACATTCATAAATGACATAGATATAGCCAACCTACTGGCAGACAAGTTCATTGAAAACTTCACCCCCCATCCCCCCTTCAGTAAACCCAAGACATCTCCAGCACCTGCCCCCTTCCTGTCATCTCCAGGGAGCAGGTCATTAATGTACTTTCAAAGGCAAAAATACAGCCTCCATGGGACCCAACAACATCCCTGGCTGTGTCCTACATGAACTCAGGCAAGACTGTCAGCACCACCCTATTCAACCAAAGCCTGTACACCAGCTTCATCCCAGCAGAATGGAGGACTGCCACTGTCATCCCTCTACACAAAAGTGGAGCATTTACCAACCCAGGCAATTATAGGCCCATCAGCCTAACTAGCCTGATCTGCAAGGCCATGGAACGCATGTTCATGGACCTTATAAACAAAGACATTGGCAACCTCCAAACACTTGATCCCACACAGTTTGGTTTTGTCAATGGAAGATCATGCCTGTTAAATTTGGTTGCCTTCTTCAAAACCGTCACCAAAGCCATGGATGAGGGGAAGACAGTGCACACCGCCTACCTTGACCTAGCCAAAGCCTTAAACACTATTCCCCACTTAGACATAATAGATAAACTCTACCAGCTAGGCATCAACCCATATGTTACCAGATGGGTAGCTAACTGGCTCACTGATAGAACTCACTCAGTCAAAGTAGGGGAAGCCATGTTTGGTACTAGACCCATAACAAGCGACATACCCCAAGGGTCAGCATTGGGACCTCTCCTGTTTGGGTATACTTTTCTGAGGTGCAAGCCAAAACCAGTCTATGACTGACCAAGTTTGCAGAAGACTGCAAGGTGGGCACTGTCATGAATTCCTCTAGTGATGTGAACATCCTCCAAGAGGGCCTTAGCCAGACTGACTGGTGGCAGAAGCATGGCCTCAAACTGAATGTCAAGAAATGCATCATTATACAACGACCCCCCATTAAATATTTAAAAATGTGCACGCTGATTGGTCAGCGTGCACGTTGTAAATCAGAGTTATAGTAATGGAAAAAGGTCCGGTCGCCCAGACTTTTTCCATTACTATAACTCTTTTTTTTTTACAGCAACAGAGAATGCAAGATCTCCATTGCTTCACACTGTCTCGCTATGTTAAGCGAGTTTAACATAGCGAGACAGCTTTAAAAAAGCAACGGAGATTCCCCATTGCTTTTTTTAAAGCTGTCTCGCTATGTTAAACTCATTTAACATAGCGAAACAGTTTTTAAAAAGCAATGGAAATCTTGCTTTCTCCGTTGCTTTTTTCAAAACTGTCTCACTATGTTAAATGGGTTTAACATAGCGAGACAGCTTTAAAAAAGCAACGGATATTCTCCGTTGCTTTGTTTAAAGCTGTCTCGCTATGTTAAATTCATTTAACATAGCAAAACAGTGTTTAAAAAGCAACAGAGATCTTGCTTTCTCCGTTGCTTTTGCCCACAGCTCTGATGTACTACGTAGGCATGCGCAGTACATTAGAACTGCCGCAGAATACCAGACAGCTGCGGAAGGACAGCAAGGAGGCATTATACAATGCCATTATTTAAGAAAAGTAATTATTTTTTTTCTTAAATAATGTCATTGTATAATAGCAATAACCCACTTCTGGGTGTGGGTAATGCTGGATTTACCCACGGTTGGCTTTGTTTGGCCACTTAGGCTTTGCCCTCGTGACCAAACCACACCAACCGTGGGTAAATCCAGCATTCCCCACACCCAGGCGTGGGTTATTGCTATATTATCCCGTTTAGTGAAAATGGTGTCCCCACTAATTATCACATTAATAACGTACTAAGCATGCAATCAGTCGTGAGAGACTTAGGCACCCAGGTTGATGCCAACCTGACTTTTGACAATCATGTGTTGTCTCCGTTGGATGGAAGAACTTTCTGCATGGCCCA
Organism: Protopterus annectens; assembly: GCF_019279795.1. Taxonomy (NCBI): domain Eukaryota; kingdom Metazoa; phylum Chordata; order Ceratodontiformes; family Protopteridae; genus Protopterus; species Protopterus annectens. The sequence continues at coordinate 1,765,024,601 of NC_056728.1, read as the reverse complement.
CCTCATAAGTAAGGGTATTTCATCCAGGAACAAGGAGGTCATAACATCCCTGTACTCCTCCCTTATTAGACCCATAATCGAGTGCAGTGCCCCCTTCCTTGCCAAGCACATGCAGCAGTTAGAGAGACCACAGAAGTTCCTGACCAGGAAAATCCAGGGTCTCAAACACCTATCCTGTACAGATAGGCTAAAAGCCCTCTCTCTCTCTACTTAGTCTCTTACAGACTGCTCATTGATGGAGTTGCTACATATCTGTAAGTCAAACTCCACTATCGCAACCCGCTTGCAAGGCCTCAACCTGGTCTGTGACATTAATAGAACTTGTTGGTGGGATCGATTTGTGTCCCAATGACTCCCTCATCTGTGGAATAGACTCCCTCTCCATGTCAAGCAAAGTACTTCACTAGCCCTCTTTAAGAGGAGCCTGGACGACTGGATGGGAAACAGAAAATGTACCCCTGGTTTCCCACCTCTGTCCCTGCTGAACAGAGAAAACAGGTGCTGACTTTGTGGGAACATGGGTGAAATTCTTGAGTAGGCTTATAATGGCCTCTGGGCTAATAGCCTAGTATCGTCCTAGGAACCTAAGAAGTAAAATGTAGGTTTTCTTGACCCACATACTAGAGACATGGCTGAATTCTTAGCTTATCATAACCTCATCCAAGGGAACCACCTGGGCCCAAAATATATTTCTGCGATCAATCCCTTCTAGATCTTTCAATTACTGACTGTCCTGCTATGATCTCCACCATTAAAATTCTTCCCTAACCCTTAGTGACCAGTGCCCCATCAGCTTCAATATCTGCATTCAATCTTTCAAATTACCTCCAAAGCTAATATCATTCAAACCTAAAGCAAGTTCTAGCACTGACAAACTTTACTCGTACCTCTATAGCGTGGGTTGGGCCCACATTGCAATTAATACTCTTTCCCAAACTCTACTCTTTTCAAGACAGGTTGTACCCCCTCCCACCGCCACAACTCAACAGCTGCTCATAACAATCAAAAATAACCGACTGTTGAACGGAAACAGCTTATACAATTAAGTGATGAATCATGGCTAATGTGGAAGAACAATACCAGCCCAGAAAAGCATGAGCATTTATTTCACCCTTAGAAAGCTTTCAAAATAACCTAAGTTTAAACAGTTCTGTCTACTAAGAAACTGTGCCATGTATTGAAAGAAGTTAACCTTTTAGTAGGAAAAAATCCCCATAGAACAACTTCTGTCTCAAACCATACAATGTTCTCAAGTCAGCTCTCACCATGTGAATTACTGAAAGAATTTCTCATAGTATCCCCAAGTCCTCCACATTCATCCTCCCCTTCAGAACAGTCATCCACCATACTGTGACTGCATGCTTTGGATTGTTACAGATGATATCTTGTTGATCATGGATAAGGTAACCTCACAGATGACCCTCTTTGTTAATATCACTAAAACTGTTGACCTCGCAGAGCACATCCTACTTCACAGCTCACTTTTGCCAGGTCTCTGTTTACATTACCAAGGGTACCAGAACTTGTCAGAGGATTGGGATGCATGGCTAGGCTTAAAAAGGCCCCAGTGGTCGTTGGCCTAGTACACACCTGTGAGCCTGTAAACCTATGAAATAGAGGCATTAGCACAGATTCATGCCTATAATGGAGAGACTTTTGTATCTGACAAAATAGGTTCAGTACTCTCAGATGAAGCCCCATTGCTTAAGAGAGTTCCTCAAGGCCCCATATTTGATCCCCTGCTCTATTATGAGTAGACTTTCACATGACCTTGTACCAGTGCTATGGTTGCAATTAGATCTGCCCCCCCCCCCTCCCAGCCATCTAAACCTAACTTGAAAATGACCTTGCTCACTTAATAGTTGATTACAACATTTACTGAACTCATCAACAACTAGCTAATTCACCATCCACCCTATCATGGACAGTAGTAACATCCAGACTAAAAACTCAAACTTGAAATATCTAGGCATGTGGCTAGAGCAGGCCCTCATCTTCTAAAACAAAAAAAAGACACGTAAAATGAACTCATTTTTTTGGGCCAATAAAGTTCTCTTTTCAATGTCAAACTTTGCTAGAGGAACATTTGGCAAAAAAAGTTATTTTATTTTAATTTGAATACAGCTCATTGTATCCGGAGTCTCCTGCAAAAACCTTTCCTTGATAGAGACAATCATAAGATATTTCACTTTATCACTCATTTTCTCTCTATGAAAACCACTGTCTCACTCTCAGTAAAGCTACGTGGTTACATGTGAAGGAAAGAGCTGGTCCTTCTTGGGTCACAACTCTTCAGATTCATCCACCAATAAAATACTCTTGCCTGGCATTATAGCCACTAATTCTTCTCTTTTACAAGTAAATGTATGATCTACTTATGTTATCTTATAGCTGTAACCACAGTGTAATTATTGTGTAAATATGGATGAAGGTGAGTGAACATTTTATCTGCTTTTGCTTTATGTTCAGAATTGTTGTCTACCTCTCTAAATGGCTTTGATTTGATTGTATTCGCCCATATTGTGCCTGAAGTTGGTCCATGGAGATCACTACACTACCATGGTCAAACAACTAGTTAAATAAATAAATGGGTGACTAGCTAGATCGAGAGAGAGAATTTGTACTTATTCTTGCTGATTCAGAAACATTTTTTTTCTATTTATTTTCATCTCTCTCTCTCTCTCTCTTGATGTGGGCTGTTAGGGGAGCCCGTATTTTACCTATGGCTTTATTTTTCTCTCTAGGAGCAAAAATGAGATGCAGGTTACCCAGTCCAATTTTTTTTTCTTTTTTTTTGTTAGTCAGTACTGTTTTCCTTCCCCTGGCACCAAACATGCATCCATTGGGCTGGCTAAAGTCATTAAACATGCAAGCTTATCATACATCAGTCTTTGATGGGGTCTGCCATAGAACAGAGTGCTCACTGCATTTTTGGTCTGCTGCCTAAGCTTGTTTATGAACTGCAAAGTCTTATTTCTGATTGTCTGTACTGGAAATTGCAAACATTAGTTCTCCTAACTAACAGGGCTATCCATTTATTTTTTCTGGTGTTTCTAATATTTCTGTTTTTAGCTTTGGCTTCCTTAATTTAGGATAAGTTCCCTTTTTTACTTTCTTTGCTTTCTCTGCCTACCAGCCATCAGCCCCCTCCCAGATGGCCAGTTGGCACATTTGTTTCCTATCCCTGGCATGAGGGGCTGTCATTTAGACCGACATTAGGGTCTAGGGATGGTTCAAGTGTTTTTTTTCCTTAAGCCCTAGCTACATTTCTTGTGGATACCCAGCTTTCACAGCCAAAGGGGAACATGTAGTAGGCTGGCTGCTGGTCGTCCTTCACCTCCACCAAGGATGTCCCCAGCAAGAAGCCCCACCCCCTTCCCTCAGGCATGGGATGTCTCTTTCTTGGTCTCCACTGAAGAAACCTCACTTCTCTATGTGTTCTCTGAATGCTCACAACTCTCCCCACTCCTCTCCTTCCCCATCATGCCTCTCCAGTGCTGCTACTCAAACCCCAGTCTCTTGGTCAGAGTTAGAGCTGTATCCTGTGACACACAGCCAGACTAGGATATATTGTTCCTTTTTACTTGAAATGTACTTCGACAATGTAGAACTTTTACATTACATATGACTGTTAATGAACTGCCAGTTTTATTTTACTTTCATAATTATTTGTAGATTCATAGGTTGTCGTGCCCTTAAAAAGCTTTTAGTAATGCTGTAAATGTTATGTGTGAGAATTAAGTTGTCTTATTCATAGGTGTCTAAGATCATTAAAGAAACAGACAACACAAAATAGGGACAGTTGATGGATTTCATATTTAACAAAATATGCAGCATGATAACTGCAGAAATTACTTTGGTTCTGATTGTGAGTTCTCAGGCATGTTGTCTCATTATCTGCAGTGCTTTTCGAAACAGTTTTGTGGAAGATCTGGTGAAATGGCTAGAGCTCTGTGACTCTGTGATACCTGTCATGGAAGCTTTTGCAACTGGACATGCAGAAACAGGGACTGAAGAGACATTTGCCCGTGTTTTGCTAAAGGATTCTGTTATAAAGGACAAGCCAGTTATTATTGCCCAGGTGAGCTTATTGTATATTTGCATTTGTTTGTTGGCATAGTTAGTTTAGTTCCTTTTCATCAGAGGCCCAGTAAGATAAGCTCCATAAAAATAAGAAAAACAAAACTGTCAATAAATGATAATAAATGTGAGAAATAGGCATACACCTTGCAAGTTATAGCTTCTGATCACATATATGGAATATACTAACCTTTCTAACAAGCATAATTAAGATACAATATATTTTTTATAAAGACAAACCAGCTTAGTGCAAGGAATTGAAGTAGCAAAAAAGGAGGAACAACATAAGCAAGATAAAATGATATACAGCTTGTAATATACATTCTCAGGTACACATGTATAGCAGTGCCCTAAACAGCCATAAGTAGGTGCAAGAATTTATAATTCTTATGTAGGAAGTCCTCTTTCTCTTCTACCTTAAAAACATTTCTGAAGTTCTGCATTTGCCAGTCTTCTTGCGCAGGATTTTACTGTCCTGTGACTTTCCTGTCTTTGTTTTGATAGTGTCTATAAAACTTTAACATCTGTCTCCACTGCAACCCATTTTATCTAAATAAACTTTGGGTTTAGCCTTTACCCCTTGTCCCTGCCTCCTCACCACCCTTGTGTTGCATCCCTAGTAATAATTTACTGAAAACCATGCCATTTTTACCTCCTCTTCTTTTGTCCACCTCTGTTCTATAGTATGCCTCTCTATTTCATGACATTCTCATGCAGTGCTTGATTTCTCCTTTTCTTATCAGGTGCACATTAGCTTTACCCAGTCTTTCTACTTTCTTATTTACATATGAAATTAAATAAATACTCCAGATCTTGTCCTAATTTTGGCTAAGTGCCAACATTTGGTGGTGGTGGTCTGGGGTTGTTTTAACAACTATGATTTCACTGAAATGTATTTACTAAGGAAATGTAGGCATTATGTCTAGGCAGGCCACAGAGGGGAAAGGCTCAGAGGTTGAACAGTCTGTGGGCTTATCAACAGCCTCAAAAGAGACATCTGACTCTGAACTGGTGAAAGAAGCAGATATAGTAATGTCTTAGTTTTGCTGTTTCTTTTTGGTTGCAAGTGGGTGTCCAAGGTGCGTGCATCTGACAACATATTAGCTCACAGCAGAGCTTTCAAGTGTTTGTTTTGTAGGTACATTTTTAAAGAAAAAAAAATTGTTTATGGATATGTTGATCTAGGAGCAAACGTTTTATTAAGTGTTTTTTTTTTTAATGAACTTTATCAGAACTACAAAATTAATGTTAATCACGAAATGTATGTAATACTTCATTATCAGGTGACCATAATGGAATGAAAATGCATCTGGCCAGTGGTGGGTTAAGTTGGGCTGTTTTCAAATTATAGGCCCATTGCACTCGTTTTTAGGAACATGCAAAAGTTCTTTGATTCACCTTCCTGATTGTATTAATTATAATATACAATAATTTAATTATATCCCTTGTATAATACAGGACCACGTGTTAGAGTGTGTTTTAAATGTATAGTTTTGAACATTTTTGCAGTAAGCAGTGAAACAAAACCTAGTAACATTTTATTGTTTTTTTTTGTCTATTTAATTGTTTCATTGAATATTGTGGACTGTGTCTCATTGTAGTTTTTTTTTTTTCTATTTAATTGTTTCATAGAATACTGTGATCTCTCTGTCTCTGCAGTTAGTGGGGGCTATTGTGTTTCACTTCATTGAAATTCAGTGTTAAACTCTTAGCCTAGAGGGTTTCTCTGTATTTATAAGTGTTAGTCATATATCTTTGAATTTATTACTGCACAGTATCTGAGTTGTTTGGCTTCTGCCACATACCTACAATCAACTGCATTACTAGCTGAGTTATGTACAAACTTGCAGTGTTAAAGATTGTACTGCATTTTATTTATTTTTTGTCTATTTGTTTCATTGAACATTGTGGTCTGTGTCTCTGTAGTTTATTTTTCTGTTTGTTTCATAGAATACTGTGGTCTCTCTCTGTCTCTGCAGTTAATGACGGCTATTGTGTTTCACTTCATTGATATTCAGTGTTAAACTCTTAGCCTAGAGAGTTTCTCTGTATTTATAAGTGTTATTCACATATCTTTGAATTTATTACTGCTCAGTATCTGAGTTGTTTGGCGTCTGCTACATACCTACAATCATCTGCATTACTAGCTGAGTTAAGTACAAATTTGCAGTGTTAAAGATTGTACTGCATTTTATTCTTTTGTCTATTTAATTGTTTCATTGAATATTGTGGTATGTGTCTCTCTGTAGTTATTTATTTTTCTATTTAATTGTTTCATAAAATACTGTGGTCTCTGTCTCTGCAGTTAGTTTCCCAGCCGCCCTCCCTGTTCTTGTTCTGGTATTAATCTTGGTGGCTTTGGAATTGCCAGCCCCTCCTGTAAATTTGTGTTTGAACACTCCTCCTGGGTCTGTGTCATTTGCTCACTCAACAGAGTACAGTGAGATCATACTTTGACTACAGACACTCCTACCAGTCCCATCTGTTCAGCTCTATCCCAGCTCTATTCCACTCTAGTGTCACTAGCTCATTCTATCTAATAGAGACCATTTGTGAAGGGCAAGCCAGTTATGTCCTTAATTTTGAATTGTCTTTTGTTTCTCCTTTCTCCCTTCCCACTTTCCAAAAAAATATATATATATTTCTAAGCTTGTTTCCTGCCTTTCCTGTTACTAGTCTAGTCCAGATACAGATTTGCTGTAACCAGGACAGTTTGTAAGCTTCTGAGCCCCAAAAGCCTTTCTGGGTTGGAGGGAAGCCTTCTAGCTTATCAGTGGGAGTGGTAAACACTAGGTAGCCTATATAGCGCAAGAGTGGTTTCTGGCCCAGAAATTTTAGGTTATTGGCCATTTGGGCAGTTTTTCCATCTCTTTTAACTTTCTGGTTTAAAAGCCTGCATTTGCACTTGTTTCCCACCTTTCCTGTAACTAGTGTAGTCCAGATACAGATTTGCTGTATCCAGGACTGTTTGTAAGCTTCTGAACCCCCCAAGTGTTTCTGTGTTGGAGGGAAGCCTTCTAGCTTATCATTAGCAGTGGTAAGCACTAGGTAGCCTGTCTACCACAAGAGTGGTTTCTGGTCCAGAAATTGTAGTTTATTGGCCGTTGGCAGTTTTTCCATCTCTTTCAACTTACTGGTTTAAAAGCCCGCGTTTGCACTTATTTCCCATCTTTCCTGTAACTAGTCTAGTCCAGATACAGATTTGCTGTATCCAGGGCTGTTTGTAAGCTTCTGAGACCCCCCCAAGCCTTTCCATGCTGGAGGGAAGCATTCTAGCTTATCAGTGGGAGTGGTAAGCACTGGGTAGCCTATCTACCACAAGAGTGGTTTCTGGCCCAGAAATTGTAGATTTTTGGCCATTTGGTCAGTTTTTCCAGCCCTTTCAACCTTCTGGTTTAAAAGCCCATGTTTGTGCTTGTTTCCCACCTTTCCTGTAACTAATTCAGATTTGATGTATCCAGGACTGCTTGCAAGCTTCTGAGCCCCCCAAGCCTTTCTGTGTTGGAGGGAAGCCTTCTAGCTTATCAGTGGGAGTGGTAAGCACTAGGTAGCCTATCTACCACAAGAGTAGTTTCTGGCCCAGAAATTGTAGTTTATTGGCCGTTTGGCAGTTTTTCCATCTCTTTCAACGTTCTGGTTTAAAAGCCTGTATTTGTGGTTGTTTCCCACCTTTCCTGTACCTAGTCTAGTCCAGATACGGATTTGCTGTATCCAGGACTGTTTGTAAGCTTCTGAGCCCCCCAAGCTTTTCTGTGTTGGAGGGAAGCATTCTAGTTTATCAGTGGGAGTGGTAAGCACTGGGTAGCCTATCTACCACAAGATCCATGTACATATTCTTAGTTTTAGCACTTACATTTGCTTATTCGTGCTCAGCACTTGTTCAGAACTTGTTGTTAGCACTAAATAAGCTACAAATTACTACAACACTCAACCTTCCTCTTTACCTAGAGGCAGTCAGTTTTTGTACTTACTTTCCTCACTTGCTTAGAAAAAAACAGCTCTTATACTCACTTTCCTCACTTATCTAGAGGAAAGTAGTTGTTTTATTCAGGCATGTCCAAGGGTCAGCTCCCAGTGTTCTCTCCTGTCTATCTGATGAATCTGGGCATCTTGGGGCAATGTAGCAATTGCCTCACGTACACAGGCAACCCTCTCATCCTACTATCCAGCATCACAACCTGTGAGAGATGCAATTATCTAGCCAAACTGGAGGTAAAGCTCTCGCCACCCAAGACTGAACTTGACAGTCAAGAGGAGAAGGTAAACACGTGCACCACACCACACTCATCACATAGTCCCATTAAACCTGCACCAGCAAAATCCACACATAGAAACACAAAAACATTCACAGAGGCTCTCAATAATAATTTGCTCAAGCAACAGAGACCTCCAAAGCAGAAATGCAAGCAACCTCCACCCCCCAACACAACCCAAATGACACATAGCCCACAGACTCAGTGTGCCAATAAACCACAGCGCATAAGGCAAAACAACATACCCAACACACTAGTCATAGGTGATTCTATAGTCAGGCACACTGATGTCCCACTCACCAGGCTAAACAAGGAGAAGGTTACTGTCAGCTGCCTGTTGGGTGCCAGGATCCACCACATAACCCACGCACTCAGGTCACTCCACAAGTACAAATATAACTCTGTCATTGTCCATGTTGGTGTGAACGACCTGAGACGTACCTCCCTGGACTACTTAAAAAGAGACATGGAAGAGCTGTCCGATCTTGTAGCCCAGGCAGGTATGACCCTAGCTCTGAGTAGCATCCTGCCATCGCCCAGAATGATACCGCAGTACAATGACAAAATGATTGGCTTCAACAATTGGCTAAGCTTCTGGTGTCATTCTAAGGGGATCCAGTATCTGTCTGCATGGGACGACATGGTCGACAGACAACGATGCTTTGCCAGAGATGGCCTGCACCTGTCACCACTGGGATTCTGGATACTGGCTAAGGGTCTTGCCACCCCTATAGTGCCTTTTTAGGCAAGGTTCAAATGACAAATTTACCACCATAACAGGAACAGGCAAGCAAAAACTGAGGGTAGTGCTACTCAATGCTAGAAGTCTAAATCTCAAAATGCACCCACTCGAGGCACTCCTTAAAATGGAGAACATCGATATCTGTGCAGTGACTGAGACCTGGTTCAAGGCTGTAGAGAGCAGCCCTGCATTAACAGACTATAACTCATGCCACACTTTTCGGCCATCTAACCTGGACCAGAACACCAAAGACGGAGGTGTGTCTATATTCATTAAGGATATTCACACCTCCAGGCTAGTTGCACAGCATAATGCATCCGAGGTTATTCAAGTGCAACTAACTCTGGGCAAAACTACAATCCAAATTGTAGCTTGCTACAGATCCCCCACCGTGACCCAGGATTCCCACTCCTCTTTTCTTGATATACTGGAAAATGTTAGGGTTCAACCAAACACCCTAATAATGGGCAATTTCAACTACCCCACGATTAACTGAGAAAACTACTCATGCACCATCTCCTTTGCTCAATGCTTTATGGAATTCATAAATTCCAGTGCCCTGGATCAACTTATCCACACCCCTACCAGGGGCAACAATATCCTAGACCTACTCATTACCAGCATGAGTGACCGGTGTTCCACACCTGAAGTCAACTCCTTGTTGGTCAGATCGGACCATAAGCTAATCACCCTAGAGATCCACATCCTGCCGCCACCCACCATTAAGGAAACCACAGTAAAAAATTTCTCCAAAGCCAACTTCATGCCTCTTAAGACAGAAGTGGCAAACTTCATGACACCCATGCAGATGGACAATACAGTTACGACTGCTGAATCCAACACAAATGCACTTTATAAGTACTTACATGAGTGCATGGATTGTGCTATCCCAAACAGAACCAAGACGCTATCCTCCAAAAAAAATGAAGCCAATCTGGTGGTCCCCTGCCATAAACAAACTTTACAACAGAAGGAAGAAACTGTTGCAAAAGAGAGTAAAATCCCATGAGTGTAGGAGCTCCCTGGTCAGCCTCAGTAAGAAGCTGAGATCCCTTATAAGATCCTCCAAAGCTAGCTACGAAAACAAAATTGCCACTGATTCTAAGGGCAACCAGAAAGCATTCTATAGCTATGTTGAGAATCTCAATGGCAACACCCAGATCTGCTCTGAGTTATAGTACAAGGGCACGATAATTACAGAACCAACTGATATTGTCAACATCCTGGCAGATAGGTTCAGTGCTAACTTCAGTGCTAACTTTACCCCTCTCTCACCCCTAAAGGGCCCATATCTATACAGGAAGAATGCAGAATCCCTGTAATCACATCTATGCGGGTAAAAGCTGCACTCTCTAAAACCAAAAACACAGCATCCATGGGACTGGACAACATCCCAGGCTGCATTTTACAGGAACTTCAGAACTAACTGGCTCCCCACCTAAGCACCATGTTCAATCATCATCTCACTTCAAGCTTTGTGCCCACTGAATGGTGCACAGCAACAGTTATCCCACTCCACAAAGGTGGAGCCACCACTGATCCTGGAAACTATCGCCCTATTAGCCTGACGAGCCTAGTCTGCAAGGCCATGGAATGTATCATCATGGAACTTATAAACAAAGATATTGGTAACCTCCAAACTCTGGACCCCACCCAGTTTGGGTTTGTGAAAGGCAGATCATGCCTTCTGAACCTGATGGACTTCTTTGAGGCAGTCACCAAAGCCGCAGACAAGGGTAAGGTGGTTCACACAGCCTATCTTGACCTCTCCAAGGTTTTCGACACCATCCCCCATTCTGGAATTATAGCTAAACTCACTAAACTAGGTATAAATCCCTACATCACAAGATGGGTTGCCAACTGGCTCACTGACAGAACCCACACTGTAAAAGTTGCAGACTTCAAATCTGACTTCAAACCATTGACAAGTGGAGTACAACAGGATTCAGTCCTGGGACCTCTCCTGCTTGGTATCTACTTTTCTGAAGTACAGGCTAACACAGAAGGCCTCTGGCTAACGAAGTTCACAGATGACTACAAACTAGGAGCCATAGTCAAGTTCCCAAATGATGTGGACATCCCACAGAAGGGCCTCACTGAGACAGATGCCTGGTGTCAGAGGCATGGCCTCAAGCTTATTGCAGAAAAGTGCATTGTCATCCCCGTTGGTAAAAACTCTGTACCCATGAACTTCCACATAAACGGCAGTCTACTTAATGCCGAATGTGTGATAAGAGACCTTGGGACCCAGGTGGACAGTAGTCTCTCCTTTGATAATCACATCGCCACAGTAGTCAGGAAATCGTTCTATGCGGCAGACCTCATCACAAAAGGGTTCTCATTCAGGAAAAAAGAGGTCATTGTTCCCCTCTACTCATCACTCATTAGACCCATTATAGAGTACTAACGCCCCTTTTGGAATGTACCTCACAAGACATCTGCAGCAGCTGGAAAGGCCACAGAAGTACCTCACAAAGAGGATTACTGGCCTCAAACAGATACCCTATACTGACCATCTCAAAAATCTCCAACTTTACTCTGTAGCATATTGCCTACTCCACGGAGATCTCTGCCTAACATATAAAGCTATGTTAAACCCAGAGCTGTTGGACATGCTACACCTAAAGAAATCCCAATCCCTATGAGCTACACGCTCTAGGGACCTAAACCTTGTTGTCACAGTAAACAGGACATGCTGGAGGGATAGATTACTACTTCCTATCCTCTGGAACAAGCTACCCATCTATGTCAAGCAACATTCCTCATTAGCACTGTTCAAGAAAAATGTTGATGATTGGATGGGAAATAGGAAATACATCCCAGGGATCACTTCTGTGGCTCTGCTCAACAGGGGCACATGAAATTAACTTTCTTGCGTGGCGTAAGCCAGGGAACCTTGTTGGCTAGGCTTACTTAGGCCCTTGGGTCGATAGCCTAGTACCTACCTATGAACAGATAATGGCAAACTGCCCAATTCAGAACATTTCAACCATAAAAGCAGTGGAGGCTCATTGCATCGGATTGTAGGATTGCAGCCCCCCCCAGCTGTGTGAAGAAAAGAAAAGAACATTTAAGTTTGTAAAATAAAATATTTAAATTAAACTAGCTGACTAGTGCTTTTGTAAACGAGTCAGACTGAATTCTCAAAGTCCCGGAACTCGAACTGCACCTGCTCATTCCTCAATGAGTTCCGTTTTTTTTAATATAGTTTCTGTAAATCTGGACTGTCTCGGACTGCTGTAAAGGCAGCTTAGATTATGGAGAGTACTGCATCAGTGTGATCTGCCCAGAAATCTGTGCGGTAACTGCACAGTAAAGTGGAAGGGGGTCGGACTGCCACGTCCGCAGTCACGTACGTGACGTGAATGGCAGGATAGCTACTGACTGGTTCTCACTGTCTTTCTGAAAAAGAGAGCAAGAAACAATCAGTAGAAGCAGGCAGTACAGATAATTGTGGTTACTTGTTGCCAGTGTGCTACCATTACAAATGGCTTTCTAAAACCTACACACTATGGAGAGACAGAGGAAAGATTTCTGAATCCTCCTGAGTCCTGACCTAGCTACTTCATTTGTTGTTTGTGATGGAAACAGACAGTCTCAGTCTCTCATCATTTAATTTTTCTAAACTTGATGTAAGTCAAGTGTCTGACTCACATGCATCATCTGTTTTCAGAAAACTTTACATGCTTATCACCTGTTACCTTTCACAGCAGGACACACTGTGCTGCACAGTTTGCAGAAAACCTTACATGCCTGTGGCCCATTATTTGTTTTTTAAAGCAGGACATAATTGTGCACACAGCTTTCAGAAAACGTTTCATGCCTGTGGGCTGGCCCATTACCCATTCTTTTACAGCAGGACACATCTGCATGTCATCAGGACTGTCTGCTGTCTAACCGACATCACCGCTATGTATTGTTCAACAGTCCTGTTGGTCTGCTGGGGGTGATGTTCCAGCCACATTTGCTAGCTGCAGCTATTGCAGTGCCACTATATGCTATCAGTAGAGGCAATGAGTTACACTGATGTGCTTTTGGACTGCCAAAGGTTTTATTTTGAGTGATTTCTTTTAGCTCGGGTATGTTTTTTTGGGGGGATGTCATGTCTGTCTTTTGAATGTAATGTATACAGTTATTTTTTTACAGTTAAAAAAAAAAAAAAAAAAAACAAAAGTCCAAGGCACTCCAAATGTAAACAGATAAACTCGAAAACGAATGCCTAGAGTCAAGACAAGAACCCAGTTGCAGCTCCACTCAGTTTATTGGCAAAATCTCGATACACCATTAATGCTTTTCTGTTCCACATACAAAATCGCGTTTTCGTCCTGACAACATAGGACTTCATCAGATGAATGCTTCCTACCCAATTGATGCTTAAATACTTTAAAACCTAAAAACCAATAAAAACACACTCAATTTAAATTTGACAAATCACGTAACTGATAAATTCATTAATATTCATATAGACTAATGAGTTTTGTTAATCCATATAACTCATTGATGTTTTATAAAAACTAGTTACAACTCATTCTGATATGATATTTTACTTATGTTCATAAAACTATTGTTAAAAATTATTTACTAAACCATTATTATTTTACATTGATGTTTGTGATCAGTAGTAATAGGTGAAAATAATTATCCAACACCCTCTAGTGTACAAAGTTGTTACTACATCAAATTTTATTAGCTCTAAGTTTTAGAAGTGATGTTATGGAAAGAAAATCATTCATGCCTGGTTTCTTTCCTGCTTCTAAACTGACTTGCCACCACAACTCCCTGCTTTCTTAAACATCCTCCCATGGACCCCCTCTAACATCTAATTTGATTTGTTCTAAAACAAAAAATTGGAAACTATATTCATTACAATTCTTGGTGTGTTTGTAGAGTGCATTAGTTTCCTTTGCTTTTGCCATGTCATACATATGCTCGTATATTCGCTTTTTTAAGCCCCTCTCAGTCTTTCCATCATAAAAAGACTGACATTTTTGACAAATTACCAGGTAAACCACTCTATTGGAATTACAATTATAAAAATCTTTACTTTTTATTGTTCTTTTTCTACTTTCCACATACACTTCACCTTTATTAATAATGTGAGGGCATTGCTGGCACCTACCACACTTGAAAGTCCCCAACCTTCTATTGCTCACACTGTTATTCTCCTTTCTTGTTCTCTCCAACATATTTTTTATACTTTGAGCATTGATTTTGATTTGAGCATTGAAATTGATTGGCCAGTTGACAGAGTTGATAGATCTGTTAACGCCCTTGTGTCATAGTTTGCTTCCTACCAGAAGTAATGCGTGTGTCAACGGAAATGGAATAACAGCGTCTAACGGAAATCAGTCCAAACGAAAAAGGGAGCTAACTGGCGATGGGGAAGAAGCCGGCGACCTAGATGTTTTTGAAGAAACTGATTTCAACCCAATGGTAACACAGAGAGTTTTGGAAGCTGGGGTTGGAGTGAACGAGGCGAAATGTTTATTGATTTGGGCGCTAGACCAAAGACGCTGAATGGTTCTTCAGCTTTCAAAGGTCCTGTTCAAACTAATATGAAAACCACTACTGAGTGGTTAAGAAAAGACTTTCTTTTTAAAACGGACATTAATTCTAAAAATAGGCAAATGGATGGGGATTCATATGTTGTCAAATTGGATAAATTGTATAATATGATGACAAAGTATAGAATTTATAGCATTGAAAACGCTTATTTAAAAGAATGTTTAAAAAAGGAAATTGTGCCTAAGGGGTTAAGGGTACACAAGTACCCAAATAATGTACAACCGGGTTCTATTTTTCATGATAGTTTGTTAAAAGTTTTCAATAGATGTGGACTGGAAATAGTCCAGCTCATTACTGAAGAAAATGATAGAAATCAGGAGGTTTTAGGTAGGGAAATTGATGAATTGGATGCCTGTATTAAAAATGATTTGGTACATGGTATTAGAGAGGAGAGGGACAAATATTTTAAAATAAGAAATGACATTGATGTTAAATGTGAGGAAGTCATACAGAGGATGATGGGTAAACTAAATAGGGACATACATGAGTATGATACTAACACTAGTTACCCGAAGCCCCCCCAGTTTAGAGGTGATGTTTTTGATATTAACAATAAATGGAAAAAGAACAATTCAAGGAGGGATGACACACGGTATGATGTGGTGTATGACACAGAATTTCCCCCTTTGATAGATAGGGAACAAAACAATTATACACATCACAAAAGGGGAAATTTTCAGATAAGGGGGGGGAGAAGGGGGAGGGGGAGATACTAGTGGAGTATACCCCAGTCCCTAGGATCCATGAAGATGTACATGATCAAATTTTAGTAGATAATGTTAAGAATACTTTTCATGAGTTTTCTATTTACAATTTTAGTGACTTGCCACTTACAAAGGACCACTTTGGACTTCTAAGTAAAGGACTAAAATACATCCCACTATATAAAGGAGATGTAACAAGAACTTTATTGGATGTAAAGTTATTTATGAGAAAAATTAATTTGGAAATTCTTGCTACAAGAGCTGGGTTGAATAGAAATAATGTGAAGGGATCAGAATTAGTTAGGAGATCTATTTTTAACCCACCATTATTACCACAATTAAGAAATTTGGAAATGGTATTGGAAAAAGAGGTCAGAAAAACTGATGAAAACAATAAGTATAGACACAATTACAATCTGAGTGTAGAGGGAAATAGGGTATTAAAAGACTTGAGAAGCAATGGGTCAGTAAGAATTATGAAACCAGATAAGGGAGGGGGAATAGTTATTATGAATAAAATAATTTATGAGGGGAAAATGAACTCTATTTTGAAAGATGAAAATAGATACGAAGTGGTATCCAGGAATGAAGTACAGGTAGCATATAAACAAATTGATCTGTTATTACAGGATCTTGTTGTTGAAAAGTTAATAGACAACAAGACCTTACAATTTTTAGAGGTAAAAAAGCCAAGGATAGCCACTACGTTTGGTATCCCCAAAATTCATAAAAATTGGTTGAACCCCCCCCCCCCCTTAGACCCATTGTTTCAGCCGAGGGTTCGAAAACAGAACCTTTGGCAAAATATATAGATTTGAAAACTAAACACATTTGGACTAACAACAGGGTCATCTTGAAAGATTCTTGGGATTTTTTAAGGGGACTCAGTCCAAGTTTGTACAGTGAGGACCTTATTTTCATTACTATTGATATTATCAACCTCTTTTCCAGTATACCATATAAGGAGGGGATGGAGTTGTTTGAAGAGAGCATTTTTCTTGATCAAAAGATGACGCAAGAAGAGAAAATAGTTACTGCTGCATTCATGGACACAGTATTAAAATATAATTTTTTGATTTTTGATGGGGAATATTACCAGCAAAAAATGGGGGTGTCCATGGGTGCAGCATGCGCACCTACATATGCTAATATAGTACTCTCGAAATGGGAAGAAAATGTTATTATAAATTCCAGGTTTAACAAACACTGGTCTTTATACCATAGGTTTTTAGATGATATAGTTATGTTTTGGACTGGTGGGCAAGATATATTTTTGGAATTTTTCGAATATATAAATTCAACTACTGGTTTTTTGAGATTCACATACACAATAGGCTTGGAAACTTTGAAATATCTGGATGTTGAAGTATACAAAAAGAATTATAAGTTTGAAAGTAGAGTTTATAGGAAAGAAACCTATTGTAACTCCTTTTTACATTTTAATAGTGCTCACCCCTTACACTGCAAGAAAAATATAGTTAAGGGGCAGTTTGTAAGGGGTTCGAGAATGACAAGCAGTGAACTAGATTTTGGGAACGAATGTAACATCTTAGAAGAAATGTTTATTGAAAGGGGTTATCCTAGGGAATTTGTAAGGAATATAAGAAGTGAGGTTGAAGAGGGTAGATCAGGTAGATTCAAGCCTATAATAGGAACAGGGCATTGCTCTGGTATGAATGAAGTGAGCAAGGAAGGTATTAATGGTGAAGAGGGGTTTCAAAAAAGTTTAGTGGTAGAATTTAACTCCACAAATCACAAGATGAATGAAATATTGTCCAGGGAATGGGGCAAATTCTCAGCACTTACCGACATGGATGAAGTCTTAAAAATCAGACCAAAGGTAATATACAAAAATGCTCAAAGTATAAAAAATATGTTGGAGAGAACAAGAAAGGAGAATAACATTGTGAGCAATAGAAGGTTGGGGACTTTCAAGTGTGGTAGGTGCCAGCAATGCCCTCACATTATTAATAAAGGTGAAGTGTATGTGGAAAGTAGAAAAAGAACAATAAAAAGTAAAGATTTTTATAATTGTAATTCCAATAGAGTGGTTTCCTGGTAATTTGTCAAAAATGTCAGTCTTTTTATGTTGGAAAGACTTAGAGGGGCTTAAAAAAGCGAATATACGAGCATATGTATGACCTGGCAAAAGCAAAGGAAACTAATGCACTCTACAAACACACCAAGAATTGTAATGAATATAGTTTCCAATTGTTTGTTTTAGAACAAATCAAATTAGATGTTAGAGGGGGTCCATGGGACGATGTTTTAGAAAGTAGGGAGTTGTGGTGGCAAGTCAGTTTAGAAGCAGGAAAGAAACCAGGCATGAATGATTTTCTTTCCATAACATCACTTCTAAAACTTAGAGCTAATAAAATTTGATGTAGTAACAACTTTGTACACTAGAGGGTGTTGGATAATTATTTTCACCTATTACTACTGATCACAAACATCAATGTAAAATAATAATGGTTTAGTAAATAATTTTTAACAATAGTTTTATGAACATAAGTAAAATATCATATCAGAATGAGTTGTAACTAGTTTTTATAAAACATCAATGAGTTATATGGATTAACAAAACTCATTAGTCTATATGAATATTAATGAATTTATCAGTTACATGATTTGTCAAATTTAAATTGATGAGTGTGTTTTTATTGGTTTTTAGGTTTTAATTAAAGTATTTAAGCATCAGTTGGGTAGGAAGCATTCATCTGATGAAGTCCTATGTTGTCAGGACGAAAACGCGATTTTGTATGTGGAATAGAAAAGTGTTAATGGTGTATTGAGATTTTGCCAATAAACTGAGTGGAGCTGCAACTGGGTTCTTGTCTTGACTCTGGGCATTCATTTTCGAGTTTATTTTTTTACAGTTCATTTAGTTGGAAATGTAGTGTTTTTACTAATTTTAAATTAAGTGTAGATTTGGGTTTGAAGGTTTGTTTTAGGAGAGCTAGGATTTTGGGGTGAATGTTAATGTCCCTTATTTCTGTCTGAAGAGTATAAACATTTTCTTAACTTTTAGGAACTAGCACAAATATGTTGAACACAGGGGAATTTTAGTAGCTCTAATGAATGCCCAGTATAGAGATTGCTAGTGATGCTGAGGACAGTAGATGAAACTGATGATGATGATACACCAAGAGTTTAGATAAAAATGTATTGACACAGTGAGTCAGACAAATGTTTTTATCATACTCTTTCTATTATGTCTTCTGTTAAATTGCAAGTTTAGGCTGCTAACCTTTATTGTTTAATGACTAATTAGTAACTCTTTATATCCCTAAATATGCATAAATGAATGTGCGAGCTTTCAAACAGTGCATACTACACCTGTCTGTAGAAACAAGAGCTGTTTCCAGATTAGTGAGCAGCAGAGTACACCTCTTTGCTCACTCTCCACCACTGGCAACAGGAGTAGTTCTTGTCGTTTGTCATATAGGTGATTGGGGGTTCATAGGTTCATAGGTTCATACTAGGCTATCTGCCCGAGGGCATTTACAAGCCTAGCCCATAGTTTTGTGGCTTACGCCACCCCTTTAGTATGGGGAACTATACCCATTATTTTGCTGTGCCTCTGTTGAGCAGTGACACTGAGGTAATCCCTGGGGTATATCTGCGATCTCCCATCCATTGGTCAAGGGTGTATGATTAGCTGGCAGACCTCTGGAATAGTGCAGTAGTACCATGTATAATAATACCTTTTGCACACTGCCCTGCTATTGTGAACTGTGGTAACACTGATACCCTTTCTCTGCTGCTGGGTTGCACGCATTCTGTGTACCAGTTGCAGAGTTGGTATTAAGTAACATACCTGCACCCTTTTCTTTATCAAGTAGGTGTAGATTTTTTCCATGTAGGAATGCATACTAACTCAGTATACAATATGTTCCAAATTTCAGCTGTATACCACAAATCTATTAATTACCTTTATTTTTAAATTAATATTTGTTTGTTTGTTCTGTCCACTGTAACTGTTGATGTGCTGCATACCACTGTAAAAACATGTATTTTGTAAATTTGTGTGTATACTAATCCTGTCTAAATAACTAAATGTATCTGTAATTTTTCTATGTGGAGCTTTTCTTCTTGGGCCCCTGCTAAAAAAGGGCCTTTTCAGCTCAATCAGACACCCCCAGTTAACAAATGTAAAATAAAATAAATAAGTAAATATACCATGTTTGTGAGCCACACTGAAAGTACTGACAAATTCGCTGACCTTTTTAACCAAACAAGATTCAAAAGATTATGCTTGTTTTTATGATTTCGTTGGTGTGTTGGACTTGCATACTTTTATTTTTCCATGCAACAAGTATGATAGATATTTTACTTTATTTAACAGGGAAATTAACTGTATCACAGAGATCTTTTTTTTTGTATTCACAACTTAGATATAGTAAGATGAAAAATGCCTACAGAAAACAGCAAAGCAAGCAAGAGATGCAAACCAAGCCAATATTAGGATGAAGAGAACTTAAGGCACACTAAAGCATTAAAAACACACAAAATGCTACAGTTCTGACAAAAGAAAAACTGTTGTGAGTTTATCTTGCAAGGACCTTAACTATTGTTTTTATAAGTTGCCATATGTTAGGTAACTGCACCAAGATATTACTTTGTAGCTTTAGGCATGTGAGTAGGAGCAGCACGCATTTATATCTGAATGGTTCCATTCTAGGTCTTGCTAGGCATGCTTGTGAATGATTAGCTAGTACATTGAGGGGTGTAGATTTTGGATAGTTTGCCAGACACAGTTACATGTACAGGTACCTTTGAGTAGTTTGAAAAACTAGTTGACTTTGTTAAACTTATGGCTACATATGTTTGTAATAGATTGACAGAGTTTAGCATACAATACACATGGATGGATATTTACTGGATGCTATTATTAGACAAATGTATTTTTATATTTATAGTGTTCTGGTTAGATTATGTTTATGGTTAGATAGCTATGTGTTTCTTCTTGATTTTAGTCTGTTTGATGTGTTTGAGAAGTCTATCCGAGAGACAGGGCAGCCTCAAGGAGACAAACCTGTCCCAACAGCAGGTTTTGTTGATAGTTCTTGTCACAGACCTGATGAAGGCTTTATTGCATTAGGTAGCCAAAAGCGATTTTAGTTAAAAGTCTTTTTATGTGTATTTTATGCTTTTCTTAATACCTGATTTTGGAATGTGGGTTGCAAATAGATAGCTAGTATTTTCCTTAACTAGGATTTAGTTTGATCTAATCAGTAGTAGTGTGTGGGGGTGGGTACTTGTTCTATAATGCACTTTTACGGCCCTGTTTATACTGTTTGCCTAGGAAAAGGCTGGTTTAAAATTAAACAATATGTACATTTTCCACACCTACTTTTAAGTATATAAAAGCTGATATAATTAACATTGTTAAAATATTTCTATTTTTTGTAACTGAGGATTGCTTGTGTGTGATGAATAAAGGTTTGTTGCTTTGGAACACTACCTGGATTTCATGAGTTTTGGAAATTGTTGTGATTGAGCTCATCAACGAAGATTTAAGACCACTAGTTTCTTTGTTTTTTAGTTTAGCATACAGTGCTGCATGGACAATAATGATGCCTCTAAGGCAAAGCATCCAGTAGCAAGAGAGCAAGATAACAGGGACTGTGTCACTAGTAAGGCAAGGCGGCAAGGCATATTTCATTTATTTGTTTATGATTGCTGTCCATCTTTAGTACAGTTGAGCACTGACTGACTCAGCACTCCCTCTGAAAAAATATAAATGTAACAAATGTTGTGATTAATTTATTATAAACAGACTAGAGGTTATAGCATGAAAAGCTTCTGCATTCCGTAGTCTGACCAGGCAGTGAACAAGTATATATTTCTATTAATACAAAAACAGAAAATATCATAATCAGGCAGATGATCCTGCATTGTTCGAAGTCAAGAAGAGGGAAGGAGGATGATTTTACTCATGTTGATTTTACTTTTATTTAGTAAAAACGTAGGTACACTGAGCCATTTGTTCTTTTATTAGAGATGACTCAAACCTGCATTTTAATGACTACTTGATATTTGCATGCCACTGGCCAACTGTAGAAGCATTATGGGAATTTATAACCGCAAGAAGTCAGGATTAGTGAAATTATATTTATTTAGTTCCCATTCGTCGAATAACATGTGTGTGTGTGTGTGTGTGTGTGTGTGTGTGTGTGTGTGTGTGTATATATAGCTGATGGCTAGAGAGAAACTCAGGAAAGGCTCAAACCCAAGGATATACATGGTGGCTAGAGAGTAACTCAGGCTTAAACCCTGTACCTTGGGTGCAGGTAGCAAGGGCCTGAATTCTGAATTCCCTACCCACCACCACTTGTGAAAACTATTCAGATTTTTGCCTCATATTTTTGTTCTGTTCTGTTCCTCATAAAATCTGTGGTTTTCTGGATTTTGAGTTCAGTAAATAATGACAGGCATTTGAATTTCAGACTTCATATTCTTCAGAAAGTACATGGTAACACAAAACCTTTTATTCTGGCAAATTTCTAAGTTTAGAAGATCAATATTTGAAAAGTGTGCCTGTATTTAGGGCTGTATTCTCCCATTATTGGCTTTGTCCAGGTTTTTTGTGCTAAGAGGTTGAGAGCTCTGGTGAGAACTGAATTCACTGAATATGTTTGGGGACTGTATTCCCCCATTATTGGCTTTGTCCAAGTGTTTTGTGCCAAGAGGTTGAGAGCTATAGTGAGAACTGAATTCACTAAATGATAGCCATTTAAGTTTCAGTCTTCCTGATTTTCAAGAAACAGCTGATTTGGCATAGTGGTATGTTGGTCTGACTGTAGTGCACAGAGACCTGGTACCAAGACGTGGTAGTGAAATGTATGGTGGTAACACATCATTTTATTCTAGCAACTTTCCAAGATTATACAAGCAATGTTTAAAATGTGTCCCTGGTTTTTGGGCTTTTGTCCCCAGATTTCTTGTGCTGCAAAGTTGAGAGTCGAATGGATTCTGCGAGCTTCAGGGGAAGAGAAGTTTAGTGCTGCTTATATTGTGTCGCCTTGCATTGTTAATAGCACAATAGGTAATGTGCTTGCTTTTGATGCAGAAGGCTGTGGGGTCTAGTCCCACAGTATGTAGATGCATTGCTGATACTGTACTTGTAAAAAGGTGGATGCTGCAGTCCCAAGAATGTCCACTTTGGAGGAGATACCTAGTAACTATGAACCTGTTCAGTTTGCCATCCGTTCCCTACTGTAATATTACTAACTTATCATTTTTTAATGTAACATAGGGCAGCAAGTACTTTATTTGTAGATGAAACAATGAAATATAAAGTTGCTTGCTAGCAGCAACCTCTTCATTAGTTACAGATCTTTTGATGTGGAATTATTTAGATGAGTTTTACATCTACAGAGATTGTGTATATTTACTGATACTGGTGGATTGTAGAAGTTTGAGTAGACTTTTATGATGGAAATGTTCTGAATTGGGCAGTTTTGTCATTATTGATGCATGCATTTTGTTTCATTGTTTACTGGAAAAAATGTTCAAAACAATAAATTTATAACACCCTCTAACAACTGTACTGTATTATACAAGGAATATAATTTAATACAATCAGGAATGTGTATCAAATAACACATGTATGTTTCATGTGCAAGGGGCCTATGATGTGAAAACAGCCCAAAGTTAATCTTTATCTGCCACTGGCCAGATGCATTTTCTTTGAATGAGGGTTTCAATGCTGTTTCAATGAATGTGAGTTTCAAGGGCAGAGAAGTTTTAATGCTAAGTCTATTTTCATTGTGAGACTGCATTGCTTTGTTTAGCAGATGTCTATTAGTGTTAGTGCTGTAAAATGTAAAATAAAACTTTTAAAGGAAATCCAAATCATCATAGAACTAAGGCAGTATGCACATTACGGTGTTTATGGTAAATGGGGCGAAATAGCCCAGTAATGGGACATTGGAATGGTTGCAGGGGGGAGGCCCCATTCGACCATGATTTTGTGAGGGGGAAGAGCAGCAATCTCAAAGACAGCCCCGACTGAACTATACCTCTCAATTGTCCAGATTTTCACAGAATGAATAGATTTTTGTTTCGTATTTTTAGTTTGTTTCTCATAAAATTTGTGCTTTTCTGGCAAATCATTTAGGAATGAAGTCACTAAATAGACAGACATTGAGTTTCAGACTTCATGCCCTTCAGAAAAATGCATGCTAAAGCAAGACCTGTTATTCTGTCAACTGTCTAAGTTTATACAAGAGCAATTTTTAGTACTGTTTGTATGTTCTCCCGATATATTTGGCCTTGTCCAGATTTCCTGCATTACAAAGTTGAGAGGCATGCATAAATAAATCGCTTTATAGAATTAGGTATATACAAACCTCTTAACTCTCCCCAATTTTGGCTCAAAATGTTGCTCTCTCCCCAATAATCCCTCTGCAAAATGGCAATTTTGGAAGAAACATGGAGGGTTTACAATTAATAAATAATTGTACTTATCAGAGTTATAGATTACTTTTATTTCAGAAATGCATGTAGACTCTCTAATTTCGTCAGCTGCTCAAAATAACAGTACTAACATTAAAAAAAGTGTCCCTTCTTTGACAGGTTCCCAGCTGTATTGTGTGGCTTTTTTATATTTTTGAATCACATTTTTGGTCCGTTTTCATAAAATTGTGGTTTTCTGGCAAATTAGTAGCAAATCATTAAAGATAAAGTTAGAAAATAATGACAGACATTTCAGTTTCAGATTTCATACCCTTCAGAAAATTCATACTAATGCAAGACCTACTATTCTATTATTTTTCTAAGTTTGTAAGAGCATTGTTTAAAAATTGTCCTTATTTTTGGGCCTTTGTCCCACTTCTATTTATGGCTTTGTCCAGATTTCTTGCTCTGAGGTTGAGCGGTATAACAAATCTGTCAGGGTCAGCAAGAGACATTTCAAATTGTGACATACTTGTTGCATCCCACTCCCCCATATAGTGATTCTGGATGTGTCCAAGCAAGGCAAGGAGCAGTTATGCAGTGTAAGTGTGTAGAGTATCCTCCCCCATCCAAGATAGACATAAGTACTACAGTTTAAAATCCAGCAAACACACACCCAGCCTACGGGACGCAGAACCAGCAATAAAACACCAAAAAACACACAAATAGATCGCATAAGCTTCTGGTTCCTACGTGGCAGTATAGTCCAAATAGCAGCAGTTGTATCAAAATCACTGAGAACGCTAGAACTCTTTTCAGAGATGTAAAAGTATGAATCCTTTTATTCCACAACAAGTAAGCGCTTTCGCCCAGAGGCTTCTTCAGACTAATACAAGCATCAATACTTTCTCAACATTTAAATAGTCAAGCTTGTAATTTCATTGGTTCAATGCTTGAATCATACTATGTCATAATTAATACATTCAAAAAGCTGTTCTTAAGCTACTCGCTAAAATACATGGATAAAAATAGAAAATATATACATATATATATATATATATATATATATAAAAAGATATAAAAACATATATACACCAAAAATACGAGCTTAATTAAAAACATGAAAAAAGGGGAATGTGTGACTTCACTAGATTCAAATATACACAATAAGTATAGATATATCTTGGATGACTAAATAATGTAGTAAACTATAGGGAATTATAATAGGATAAAAACTTTATTTACCTTTTTAATTTCCTATTTCTTAGAATTGGCCTAATTTGTGTTTTTTCATTCAATCCAGGTGCTTGATCAGCTTTGCACCTGATAATCCATTTTAATTCACATTCTAAGGTGTAATTAATTATATCACCTCCTCTTGGATTAGCAAAAATCTTTTGTATGACACAAAACCTAAATTTGTGTGCAGGGCCTAAACTTTTACAATGCTTCGCTAATGCATTAAAATCTGACCCTAATCTGATGTGGTAGATGTGTTCTCTGACACGTTCCCTCAATGACCTGTTAGTTTTTCCAATATAAAATGCAGGACATACTTCACAGCTAGCTAAATAAACCACATCTTTACTACTGCAGTTTGTATTGGTGTTAAACTCAAAAGCTTGTCGCGTTATAGGATGAACAAAGGTTGTATTTTCATTAATATATATACAATAATTGCATTTTCCACAGTGTAGTGTATTTTGATTGCCCTTATTCATCTCTTTCCTTTCCTTAGCATTCTTTGGATTGCATAACAATCGCTTGAGGTTAGGTTTATTTTTATAGTATACTCTAGGTTTAGGACCTACAACATGCTTGATATTCTCATCTAACATTAATATTTCCCAATTACTAGCCATGATATCTCTTAACTGTGCTGCATCTTTGGTGTAGAACATAGGAGCCCTAATTTCTCGTGTGGTTTCTACTAGACCAATATCGGATTCTACAAATCGTTCTGAATAGTACGGTTTAGCTATATTACTTCTGAGGCCATTTACTTCTAAAATCCTCTTTTCCACTATCTCCGTATTATACCCTCTCTTAGTAAATTTATCTCGACGTCCATCCAATTCATTCAGGTATCCATCATGGGAGGGATTAAGTCTGGATGCTCTCACTATCTGTCCTTTCACCACGTTATCAAATATATAGTTGGGGTGCATACTACTCCTATGCAGGAGTGTGTTTCTATAACACAATTTCCTATGGACAGATGTATTGAGCATCCCATTGCTCAATCTATTGATGCCTACATCTAAGTATGAAATATTATTTCTCGAGAAGTTTAAAGTGAATTTGAGGAATGTCGTAGAATTGTTCATATGTTCTACTAATTCTAACAGGGAGGCTGTATCACCTAGCCACACCAGAAAGAGGTCATCTACAAATCTTCTGTATAGACCTGCATATCTTATAAACAAATCAAAGTTATAAAGGAAGCTTTCTTCCCACCAGGCCATAACCAGGTTGGCGTAGCTATTGGCACACGAAGTGCCCATAGCCACGCCATCCTTCTGTATGAATACTTCATTACCAAACATGAATATGTTATTCATAAGAATGGTCTCAAGAAAAAGGGATATCAAATCAATTTTCTCATCTGAAAACTCTGAATGATTTCTCATGTATTCTTGTACATAATGAATACCCAATTCATTTGGGATTACAGTAAACAGACTGACCACATCCAGGGTAACTAATAAAAAGGGTAGAGTGTCATTCTGACTATTCATGTATGCATAGAGGTCAATCAAAAATTGTTTGCTATCTCTCAATATGTAGTTGTTAGCATCTACCAAAGGTCTTAAATGATACTCAGTAAAGATAGACAAAGGTTCAGTGATCCATCCTTGGCCTGCCACAATTGGTCTCATTGGTGGCCTAGCTTGTGACTTATGAACCTTAGGCAGGCCCTGTATCAAAGGAATTAAAGGATTCTTAACCTTTAAATATTCATACAGTTCCTTTGTAATCAATAAGGACATATATAAATCATCCAACATGAACATAGTTCTAAACACTTTCTCTGAGACCATAGTGCGATCTATCCTATCATAATAGTTAGTGTCACTTAACAATTCTAACATGATAGATGTGTATTCTTCTGTGTCCATAAGGACAATAGGGCCACCCTTATCTGCAGGTCTGATGGTTAAAGTATGATCTTCCCTAAGATCTCTTAAGGCCTGTCTCTGTGCATATGTAAGGTTATTTTTATATCTAACACTTTTATTCTGTTGGAAATAGTTGTGTATGTCATTTTCTAACTTCCTAGAGAAAACATCCAGGGTAGGATGTAGCTGAGGAATATAGGTGCTATTAGCACGAAAAATAGGTCCATTTACATTATCATTTGAATTTCCAAAATCTAACTTTAATTGCACATTCCTAACAAAAATTCTAGCATCTATAACTGAGTCAGCAACATTGCTTCTTCTCGTGGGAATAAAACTAAGTCCTTTATTCAGGACCTGTATCTCATTATTTGTAAGATTTCTGCTAGATAAATTAACTATCAGTGATTCGTTTTCCCCCACATTTTCTTCAGTGTGGGGCCCTGGTACTTCTCGTAGGAACCTTTTCTTTTTTGTCGTCCCCTGCTCGCTGAGCGTCTCCTCCCCAAATGCTGATCTTGTGCTATGGGGAAAGGGGTATGTAGTCCTATCCACTGTAGGCCTGACATGCATACTAGTCATATTATGACTGAGTTTAGATCTTACTACAGGCTCTACAACACTAAAGTTATTAATATTAGTGGTTTCGGTCGTACTTGCTATTGCAATTCAACTCTCTTCCGCTTCCTGGCTGCTAATTACACTTGTCACCTCAGTATTGTTATCAGCGGCAACATTTATATTATTTAACGTATCCACTACTACTGAACTCCTACTATTAGATGTAGAACTGTTTGTTTCACTTATACAGTCGGCTGGCGTATTACCATGTAAAATACCAGATACAGATGCATCACTACATAAGCTACCAACAACAGTGTTAGCAGAATTATTTGAAATCACATTTAAGCTATTCCGTGACATATTACTGGCATTCACAGTGTTTGTAGGATCAGTGAAAGCCACATTCAAGCTATTCCGTGGCATATTACTGGTATTCTGACTGCTTAAACGCTGTCTAGGCCAAGTAAATACATTAGAGTTTTTAAAGTCCCGAGTGTCTCTCAGTATTTTACTCTTTTTTTGTTCTAACATACGTCTCTCTATCAATGAGACGTTATCAATAACATTTTCAATCCTAATGTCTGTATTAGAACCTGGGAAAGTCAATTTTATATTTTCATACTTTTTGTTAACTTTGAGCCTTAGCTCAGTCTCTTCCGGTGAGTAATAGTCAATAAGCAGCTTCATATAACTGAAGCTGAGGTTAATGTTAAGTTGCTGCCATCTATACAACAAGTCAGGAACACTATTACCTGACGTAGGCATCTTCAGTACTCGCAGTCCACGAGGTATAATTCTCTTCGCTAGACATGCCTAGACCGGAAGAGACTGAGCTAAGGCTCAAAGTTAACAAAAAGTATGAAAATATAAAATTGACTTTCCCAGGTTCAAATACAGACATTAGGATTGAAAATGTTATTGATAACGTCTCATTGATAGAGAGACGTATGTTAGAACAAAAAAAGAGTAAAATACTGAGAGACACTCGGGACTTTAAAAACTCTAATGTATTTACTTGGCCTAGACAGCGTTTAAGCAGTCAGAATACCAGTAATATGCCACAGAATAGCTTGAATGTGGCTTTCACTGATCCTACAAACACTGTGAATGCCAGTAATATGTCACGGAATAGCTTAAATGTGATTTCAAATAATTCTGCTAACACTGTTGTTGGTAGCTTATGTAGTGATGCATCTGTATCTGGTATTTTACATGGTAATACCAGACTGTATAAGTGAAACAAACAGTTCTACATCTAATAGTAGGAGTTCAGTAGTAGTGGATAATGCTAAATAATATAAATGTTGTTGCCGCTGATAACAATACTGAGGTGACAAGTGTAATTAGCAGCCAGGAAGCGAAGAGAGTCAATTGCAATAGCAAGTACGACAAAACCACTAATATTAATAACTTTAGTGTTGTAGAGCCTGTAGTAAGA
The DNA here is from genome assembly GCF_019279795.1 of Protopterus annectens. Lineage (NCBI taxonomy): Eukaryota > Metazoa > Chordata > Ceratodontiformes > Protopteridae > Protopterus > Protopterus annectens. The sequence goes on along the minus strand of NC_056728.1, from coordinate 1,764,995,736 downwards.
TCTAAACTCAGTCATAATATGACTAGTATGCATGTCAGGCCTACAGTGGATAGGACTACACATACCCCTTTCCCCATAGCACAAGATCAGCATTTGGGGAGGAGACGCTCAGCGAGCAGGGACGACAAAAGAAAAGGTTCCTACGAGGAGTACCAGGGCCCCACACTGAAGAAAATGTGGGGGAAAACGAATCACTGATAGTTAATTTATCTAGCAGAAATCTTACAAATAATGAGATACAGGTCCTGAATAAAGGACTTAGTTTTATTCCCTAGAAGAAGCAATGTTGCTGACTCAGTTATAGATGCTAGAATTTTGTTAGAATGTGCAATTAAAGTTAGATTTTGGAAATTCAAATGATAATGTAAATGGACCTATTTTTCGTAAATAGCACCTATATTCCTCAGCTACATCCTACCCTGGATGTTTTTCTAGGAAGTTAGAAAATGACATACACAACTATTTCCAACAGAATAAAAGTGTTAGATATAAAATAACCTTACATATGCACAGAGACAGGCCTTAAGAGATCTTAGGGAAGATCATACTTTAACCATCAGACCTGCAGATAAGGGTGGCCCTATTGTCCTTATGGACACAGAAGAATACACATCTATCATGTTAGAATTGTTAAGTGACACTAACTATTATGATAGGATAGATCGCACTATGGTCTCGGAGAAAGTGTTTAGAACTATGTTCATGTTGGATGATTTATATATGTCCTTATTGATTACAAAGGAACTGTATGAATATTTAAAGGTTAAGAATCCTTTAATTCCTTTGATACAGGGCCTGCCTAAGGTTCATAAGTCACAAGCTAGGCCACCAATGAGACCAATTGTGGCAGGCCAAGGATGGATCACTGAACCTTTGTCTATCTTTACTGAGTATCATTTAAGACCTTTGGTAGATGCTAACAACTACATATTGAGAGATAGCAAACAATTTTTGATTGACCTCTATGCATACATGAGTAGTCAGAATGACACTGTACCCTTTTTATTAGTTACCCTGGATGTGGTCAGTCTGTTTACTGTAATCCCAAATGAATTGGGTATTCATTATGTACAAGAATACATGAGAAATCATTCAGAGTTTTCAGATGAGAAAATTGATTTGATATCCCTTTTTCTTGAGACCATTCTTATGAATAACATATTCATGTTTGGTAATGAAGTATTCATACAGAAGGATGGCTATGGGCACTTCGTGTGCCAATAGCTACGCCAACCTGGTTATGGCCTGGTGGGAGGAAAGCTTCCTTTATAACTTTGATTTGTTTATAGGATATGCAGGTCTATACAGAAGATTTGTAGATGACCTCTTTCTGGTGTGGCTAGGTGATACAGCCTCCCTGTTAGAATTAGTAGAACATATGAACAATTCTACGACATTCCTCAAATTCACTTTAAACTTCTCGAGAAATAATATTTCATACTTAGATGTAGGCATCAATAGATTGAGCAATGGGATGCTCAATACATCTGTCCATAGGAAATTGTGTTATAGAAACACACTCCTGCATAGGAGTAGTATGCACCCCAACTATATATTTGATAACGTGGTGAAAGGACAGATAGTGAGAGCATCCAGACTTAATCCCTCCCATGATGGATACCTGAATGAATTGGATGGTCTCCGAGATAAATTTACTAAGAGAGGGTATAATGGAGATAGTGGAAAAGAGGATTTTAGAAGTAAATGGCCTCAGAAGTAATATAGCTAAACCGTACTATTCAGAACGATTTGTAGAATCCGATATTGGTCTAGTAGAAACCACACGAGAAATTAGGGCTCCTATGTTCTACACCAAAGATGCAGCACAGTTAAGAGATATCATGGCTAGTAATTGGGAAATATTAATGTTAGATGAGAATATCAAGCATGTTGTAGGTCCAAAACCTAGAGTATACTATAAAAATAAACCTAACCTCAAGCGATTGTTATGCAATCCAAAGAATGCTAAGGAAAGGAAAGAGATGAATAAGGGCAATCAAAATACACTACACTGTGGAAAATGCAATTATTGTATATATATTAATGAAAATACAACCTTTGTTCATCCTATAACGCACAAGCTTTTGAGTTTAACACCAATACAAACTGCAGTAGTAAAGATGTGGTTTATTTAGCTAGCTGTGAAGTATGTCCTGCATTTTATATTGGAAAACTAACAGGTCATTGAGGGAACGTGTCAGAGAACACATCTACCACATCCGATTAGCGTCTGATTCTAATGCATTAGCCAAGCATTGTAAAAGTTTACGCCCTGCAGACAAATTTAGGTTTTGTGTCATACAAAAGATTCTGCTAAGCCAAGAGGAGGTGATATAATTAATTACACCTTAGAATGTGAATTAAAATGGATTATCAGGTGCAAAGCTGATCAAGCACCTGGATTGAATGAAAAACACAAATTAGGCAATTCTAAGAAATAGGAAATTAAAAGGTAAATAAAGTTTTTATCCTATTATAATTCCTCTAGTTTACTACATTATTTAGTCATCCAAGATATATCTATACTTATTGTGTATATTTGAATCTAGTGAAGTCACATTCCCTTTTCAAGTTTTAATTAAGCTCAGATTTTTGGTGTATATATGTTTTATATCTTTTTATATATATATATATATATATGTATATATTTTCTATTTTTATCCATGTATTTTAGCGAGTAGCTTAAGAACAGCTTTTTGAATGTATTAATTATGACATAGTATGATTCAAGCATTGAACCAATGAAATTACAAGCTTGACTATTTAAATGTTGAGAAAGTATTGATGCTTGTATTAGTCTGAAGAAGCCTCTGGGCGAAAGCGCTTACTTGTTGTGGAATAAAAGGATTCATACTTTTACATCTCTGAAAAGAGTTCTAGCGTTCTCAGTGATTTTGATACAACTGCTGCTATTTGGACTATACTGCCACGTAGGAACCAGAAGCTTATGCGATCTATTTGTGTGTTTTTTGGTGTTTTATTGCTGGTTCTGCGTCCCGTAGGCTGGGTGTGTGTTTGCTGGATTTTACTCTGTTTTTTATATTCAACACACCGGGCTAAGGGAATGGCTGTGAGTCCCAACGCAAATAATACCATTGAACTGCCGTACAATCCTGTACCTTTAAGGAATGAACGTTTCCATGTTTGTGTGACTGGTAGAGACAATCTACTCTTAGACTATGAGCCGAACGTTGAATCGAACGATGACGTTGTGCCTGATGGCAATGCTTTGAAACTTGCTGAAGACTTGGATTTATTGGAAAGTGATCTCCTAAGGTTAAAGAAACTACAAATACAGAGGCAGTACTTCGAGGCATGTCTAGCGAAGAGAATTATACCTCGTGGACTGCGAGTACTGAAGATGCCTACGTCAGGTAATAGTGTTCCTGACTTGTTGTATAGATGGCAGCAACTTAACATTAACCTCAGCTTCAGTTATATGAAGCTGCTTATTGACTATTACTCACCGGAAGAGACTGAGCTAAGGCTCAAAGTTAACAAAAAGTATGAAAATATAAAATTGACTTTCCCAGGTTCTAATACAGACATTAGGATTGAAAATGTTATTGATAACGTCTCATTGATAGAGAGACGTATGTTAGAACAAAAAAAGAGTAAAATACTGAGAGACACTCGGGACTTTAAAAACTCTAATGCATTTACTTGGCCTAGACAGCGTTTAAGCAGTCAGAATACCAGTAATATGCCACGGAATAGCTTGAATGTGGCTTTCACTGATCCTACAAACACTGTGAATGCCAGTAATATGTCACGGAATAGCTTAAATGTGATTTCAAATAATTCTGCTAACACTGTTGTTGGTAGCTTATGTAGTGATGCATCTGTATCTGGTATTTTACATGGTAATACGCCAGCCGACTGTATAAGTGAAACAAACAGTTCTACATCTAATAGTAGGAGTTCAGTAGTAGTGGATACGTTAAATAATATAAATGTTGTTGCCGCTGATAACAATACTGAGGTGACAAGTGTAATTAGCAGCCAGGAAGCGGAAGAGAGTCGAATTGCAATAGCAAGTACGACCGAAACCACTAATATTAATAACTTTAGTGTTGTAGAGCCTGTAGTAAGATCTAAACTCAGTCATAATATGACTAGTATGCATGTCAGGCCTACAGTGGATAGGACTACACATACCCCTTTCCCCATAGCACAAGATCAGCATTTGGGGAGGAGACGCTCAGCGAGCAGGGGACGACAAAAAAGAAAAGGTTCCTACGAGGAGTACCAGGGCCCCACACTGAAGAAAATGTGGGGGAAAACGAATCACTGATAATTAATTTATCTAGCAGAAATCTTACAAATAATGAGATACAGGTCCTGAATAAAGGACTTAGTTTTATTCCCACGAGAAGAAGCAATGTTGCTGACTCAGTTATAGATGCTAGAATTTTTGTTAGGAATGTGCAATTAAAGTTAGATTTTGGAAATTCAAATGATAATGTAAATGGACCTATTTTTCGTGCTAATAGCACCTATATTCCTCAGCTACATCCTACCCTGGATGTTTTCTCTAGGAAGTTAGAAAATGACATACACAACTATTTCCAACAGAATAAAAGTGTTAGATATAAAAATAACCTTACATATGCACAGAGACAGGCCTTAAGAGATCTTAGGGAAGATCATACTTTAACCATCAGACCTGCAGATAAGGGTGGCCCTATTGTCCTTATGGACACAGAAGAATACACATCTATCATGTTAGAATTGTTAAGTGACACTAACTATTATGATAGGATAGATCGCACTATGGTCTCGGAGAAAGTGTTTAGAACTATGTTCATGTTGGATGATTTATATATGTCCTTATTGATTACAAAGGAACTGTATGAATATTTAAAGGTTAAGAATCCTTTAATTCCTTTGATACAGGGCCTGCCTAAGGTTCATAAGTCACAAGCTAGGCCACCAATGAGACCAATTGTGGCAGGCCAAGGATGGATCACTGAACCTTTGTCTATCTTTACTGAGTATCATTTAAGACCTTTGGTAGATGCTAACAACTACATATTGAGAGATAGCAAACAATTTTTGATCGACCTCTATGCATACATGAGTAGTCAGAATGACACTCTACCCTTTTTATTAGTTACCCTGGATGTGGTCAGTCTGTTTACTGTAATCCCAAATGAATTGGGTATTCATTATGTACAAGAATACATGAGAAATCATTCAGAGTTTTCAGATGAGAAAATTGATTTGATATCCCTTTTTCTTGAGACCATTCTTATGAATAACATATTCATGTTTGGTAATGAAGTATTCATACAGAAGGATGGCGTGGCTATGGGCACTTCGTGTGCCAATAGCTACGCCAACCTGGTTATGGCCTGGTGGGAAGAAAGCTTCCTTTATAACTTTGATTTGTTTATAAGATATGCAGGTCTATACAGAAGATTTGTAGATGACCTCTTTCTGGTGTGGCTAGGTGATACAGCCTCCCTGTTAGAATTAGTAGAACATATGAACAATTCTACGACATTCCTCAAATTCACTTTAAACTTCTCGAGAAATAATATTTCATACTTAGATGTAGGCATCAATAGATTGAGCAATGGGATGCTCAATACATCTGTCCATAGGAAATTGTGTTATAGAAACACACTCCTGCATAGGAGTAGTATGCACCCCAACTATATATTTGATAACGTGGTGAAAGGACAGATAGTGAGAGCATCCAGACTTAATCCCTCCCATGATGGATACCTGAATGAATTGGATGGTCTCCGAGATAAATTTACTAAGAGAGGGTATAATACGGAGATAGTGGAAAAGAGGATTTTAGAAGTAAATGGCCTCAGAAGTAATATAGCTAAACCGTACTATTCAGAACGATTTGTAGAATCCGATATTGGTCTAGTAGAAACCACACGAGAAATTAGGGCTCCTATGTTCTACACCAAAGATGCAGCACAGTTAAGAGATATCATGGCTAGTAATTGGGAAATATTAATGTTAGATGAGAATATCAAGCATGTTGTAGGTCCTAAACCTAGAGTATACTATAAAAATAAACCTAACCTCAAGCGATTGTTATGCAATCCAAAGAATGCTAAGGAAAGGAAAGAGATGAATAAGGGCAATCAAAATACACTACACTGTGGAAAATGCAATTATTGTATATATATTAATGAAAATACAACCTTTGTTCATCCTATAACGCGACAAGCTTTTGAGTTTAACACCAATACAAACTGCAGTAGTAAAGATGTGGTTTATTTAGCTAGCTGTGAAGTATGTCCTGCATTTTATATTGGAAAAACTAACAGGTCATTGAGGGAACGTGTCAGAGAACACATCTACCACATCAGATTAGGGTCAGATTTTAATGCATTAGCGAAGCATTGTAAAAGTTTAGGCCCTGCACACAAATTTAGGTTTTGTGTCATACAAAAGATTTTTGCTAATCCAAGAGGAGGTGATATAATTAATTACACCTTAGAATGTGAATTAAAATGGATTATCAGGTGCAAAGCTGATCAAGCACCTGGATTGAATGAAAAAACACAAATTAGGCCAATTCTAAGAAATAGGAAATTAAAAAGGTAAATAAAGTTTTTATCCTATTATAATTCCCTCTAGTTTACTACATTATTTAGTCATCCAAGATATATCTATACTTATTGTGTATATTTGAATCTAGTGAAGTCACACATTCCCCTTTTTTCAAGTTTTTAATTAAGCTCGTATTTTTGGTGTATATATGTTTTTATATCTTTTTATATATATATATATATATATGTATATATTTTCTATTTTTATCCATGTATTTTAGCGAGTAGCTTAAGAACAGCTTTTTGAATGTATTAATTATGACATAGTATGATTCAAGCATTGAACCAATGAAATTACAAGCTTAACTATTTAAATGTTGAGAAAGTATTGATGCTTGTATTAGTCTGAAGAAGCCTCTGGGCGAAAGCGCTTACTTGTTGTGGAATAAAAGGATTCATACTTTTACATCTCTGAAAAGAGTTCTAGCGTTCTCAGTGATTTTGATACAACTGCTGCTATTTGGACTATACTGCCACGTAGGAACCAGAAGCTTATGCGATCTATAAGTACTACAGTTGCTTTTCATCTGTCCTTGATTTTGCAGAATGTTCTGGTTTTCTGTCATATTTTTATACTGTTGATTTATGCTTCTTTTTATTCAGAAAATGCATGTTGTTGCAGTGCTTGTTGCTCTGTGTTTAAGTAGCAATGTTTTAACAACCATCAGGTAATCTTGTCTGAGATTGTAAGATGCAAATAAGCTTTAATAAGCATACTGTTAATTACCAACAGTGAAAGCCTTTTTGTTGTTGTCATGCAGAGAATATTTACATAACTAGATAACGTATAATCCTTGGATATTGAAAGGCATATGACAGTTTTTGTAATAAAGGGCAGGATTATAGTATTTTCAGAAGCTTATTACATTTGTTGAAGACTTGCAGCCATCTCTGCAGTCTTTATCCATAAACTAAACAGACTGCGGATCTATCATGTGTGGTCCATAACATTTGCAGCAATCCTTTAAGCAATTTAAATTGAGTGTATTTCTTGTTTGCTGTTCATTTTTTACTTTGATCATGTTTTCCCCATGAAGCAAATAGATAGCTGTTAGGTAGTAGGTCTTTTCTGGATAAGAAACATTTTTACAAGTGGGGGTATCACAGAGATTGCTATTTTCATTATGTTACTTGGTACTTTTATAAAGCTGAATACAAGTTATAATTAGAACTGCAAGGAGAAGTGGTTTGACTTGAGTGCTGCTTGTTTTTTTATACTTGATTTTGACTGGCATTCCAGTAATGTATTTAAAAAGTAATTTATTTTTTCATGCCTCACAACCTTTTTATTTCTATCCAGATATTAAGTAAGCTGTCATGTAGGCAATGCATTGAAATATTTTTTTTCTTCTACACTTCATTCTGTCTTGATTGGCCTCTCATAATGGTGGTTTGGCACCCAGGGCAGCGTATTTAATTAAAATCTCAGTTTTTGCGCTTTTGAGTATAGCCCTGCCCCTCTCTAGTTGGCCACACCCTTTCTTATTGGGCCCACCCATTCAGCTGTCTCCTGCAGCCCCCCTTTGATTTGAAGTCACCAGCCGCCACTGCATAAAAGGCCACTCAAACGTCTGTCATTAGAACCACCAATGTAAGTCAATATGTACAATCTCTGCAAAAGTAAAAATCATCTGAATAATTCCACATTAAAGAGATCTGAAACTAATGAAGAGGATGTTGCTAGCAAACAACTTTATATTTCAGGGTTTCATGTACAAATTCAGTGCCTGTTGCCCTTGAAGAATAAATTGCCTATGTTACATTACAACATGGTAAGGTGGTATATTGCAATAGGGAATGGGTGGCAAGCTGAAAAACAGGTTCATAGTTACTAGGCATCTTTCCTAAAGGAGGACATACTCAGGAATGTAGCATCCCACCCCCTCAAAATACAAATTTACATGCTCTGGGAGTGGAACTTAGAGTCTTCTGCATCAAATTGTAAGTATGCTACCTGCTGTACTACTAACACTGCTTTAAAATTCTATACAAGAATAGTGATACCATTTGCTAACAAAACAGTTGCACATTTTAAGCAGACTTAGCATGAGCAGCAGTAAACTTCTCTTCCCTTGTAACTCACAATTCCTTGAAAATGCACTTTAAAATAAATTCTGCCTGCCAACTCTAACTAGGGCATTTCAGTCTGTCTCACATACACACACCTCAACCCCTTAGTGCAAGAAATCTGGACAAAGCCTAAAATAAATAAGAACAGATTATAAATATTGCTTTCGTGAACTTAGAAAATTGCTAGAATAACAGGATTTGTGTTTGTATGCATTTTTCTAAAGGATATGATGTCTAAAACTGAAATGTCTGTCATTAGTTAGCAACTATCAATCCTTTAGGAGGAATATGAGACAAAATTGTCCATTCTGCAAAAACCAGGATGCTTTGAGGTATGTTACCTCCCTCTGTTACACACACACACACACACACACACACACACACACACACACACACACACACACACACACCATACCTCTTAATCTCTTAGCACAAGAAATATGATCAAAGCCTGTTATAATGTTGGGGACAAAGGCCCAAAACTAGGTACACATTTAGAAAGTTACTAGAATGACACGATTTGTTTTAGAATACATTTTCTGAAGGATATTAAGTCTGAAACTCAAATGTATATCATTATTTAGTAAATTTAATTTTTAGCTCATCCCAATGGTTTGTCAGAAAAAGAAAAAAACAGAATATTTATGAGGAACAGACCAAAAATATAAGGCAACAATCTATACACACACATACATCCCTCTGCCTCCTTAGAAAGTGGATAGAACAACGTTTTGCATTAGTATGCATTTTCTGAACAATATGAAGTCTAAAGCTCAAATGTCTGCCATTATTTTCTGACTTCAGTCCTCAATGATTTGTCAGAGAAACACAATTTTATGAGAAACATACTAAATATTTTGAGGCAAAAATCTGGATAATTGTGATGTATGAACCCCCCTCCCTCTTTACACACACACACACACACACACACACACACACACACACACACACACACACACACACACACCCCTACCTACTTCTTACACACACACACCCCTACCTTTACCTACCTACTTCTTACATACACCCATACACACCCCTACCTACCCACCTACTTCTTACATCCGCACACCCCTATCTACCTGTTTCTTATATCCACTTACCCCTACCTACCTACACACACACACACACACACACACACACACACACACACACACACACACCTCTCACTTGTACATTAATCTGCAGTCCAAGCATTTTCTGGAATTCAAATTCCATGTGGGCGTGGCATACAAAGATGTAAACTGTCTGCCGCACAGATGCAGAAAATGAAAGCGGGTCACAAACACCTGTTGCGTCTGTGTGAAATTAAAAGAAAATTAATCTCCCACCCAGCCAGTTCCAGGGGGATGCAAGTGCACCCCCTTTCATCTGCCTGCGAGCGCCCTTGATCACAGGAAATATTTTCTATTAAAACTTTCTCAATAGACCTAAAGCCAACAGTGCATATTGCTATACTATAACATTAACATAAATTATAATAAAACCTTGTTAAAATAAACAACAACTTTTAATCTGTAATCTTCTTGCTGCCATTACCAACAAAGTGTTAAGTGACATTTTATTGTTTAGCTCTTGGGCTTGGTGGCATTTAATTTTATTTGCTGGTAAAGCTCTCTAGATTTCAGCTTTGCCTCCCAATACCCCCTCAACAGATTGTGGAGCATTTTCCACCACATAAAGTAAACATGTTTTTAAATTACTACAAACAGTACAATGCCAAGATAAGACATTGTTTACATCCCATTTTTTATGGCATAAACCTGTTCATAAATTCTATATTTCAAATGGCATTCAGTTTTCCCAGCATAATATGAGGTGCAGGTTAAACATAAGGCAGTATATTCTACTTTTGGTGTGTTGCAGTTACATTTCCCATTGCTTTCATAGCTTTTGAATAAGATTCTATTATAATACTAGCCCCATCATATATATGTCTAGTTTGGGAACAAGCCCCACATGTACTCATACCATATTTATTGCGGATAACCACAGACTTTTCAACCACGGCTTCAATATTCCGACATTTCTTTTATATAAATGTGGGCCACCCCCCCCCCCTAATTTTTCATTGGTGTCAAAAGAATCAAACACTAGCCTGCAGTTCTTTGTAATAATGTCCTTCACATTACTACTGTACTTCTCATAAGTTAAAATCATAGCTTTTACAAAACAGTTCTCTGTTATTGATTTTCTTACCTTCTGTCAAGCCCTAATGCCTTTTTTACTTGGAATCGGCGGATATTTTGTACTGCAATTCATTATTTTATTATTTTTTTTAATTTTTATTTTACATTTGTTGACCGGGATAGTTCGACTGGATGCATGTCCATTTTCAGCGGAGGCCCGGGGAGACAAGCTCCAAGGGTAAGCAGATACAGCATTACATAATACCAGCATTACATATTACAAACAGACTATTTACAGTGATTACATAAGTAAGCAAGTTAAATAAATTCCACAGGTTAGAGTTAATCCCGAGCGTAAGTCAGGATTAAATTAAATTACACAGTAAGCTGGTTAACAGATTTTTACACATTCTAGAGGGAGTTAGCCAGGCTTGATTATTAATTCTGTTATTACTTTTACCAATGAAATGGGGGTATTCCCTTTCCAAAAATAACTGTAAATTTAGCTGCTTCCCTTTAAAATGTATTCTGTTACTACTAATGTGAAGGATTTATTTTTAGTTATACCTCACCAAATTGGAATGGAATGGTTTCATAAGGCTTTGATAATTGGCACAAGTGTGTCACAAGAAGAGATTAACATGGTAGTGGATATGATGGTCCAGTAATTACATATTTTTTGAAGGAGATTATTTTAAACAAGTGAGAGTTCAGGGGACAAAAGCAGAAAAGACACCGAGTATGCCTGCGACTGTATGGAATCTGTTTACACAGAGACATTTGCCTCTCTTAGACTCCATGAACAACTGTCCAAAGACAGAAGTATCAAAAAAGAGGAAGAGTCCCCAGTGGGGTGCTGCTCAGCTACTTCCTGGACTGAAATTAAGAATGTTCTCAGGACTTTAATGCTCGTAAATTGTATAGATACCATCATGCAGCCCTCAAACTTGGGACTAAGGATGGACGTGTGATGTGTGAGGAAGGAGTGCTTAAGCTTTGGCTTAGTAGCCTGATGTATGGTATCCTTGGCAGGATAAGTCCCATCTGTCAGTATTCCTGAAAAGGTAGTCTGCTTGAACATTGACTTCACCCCATAGACATCTATCCAAAGTCCATAAATCCATGAACCACAAAGGGAAATGAACTGAAATTATTTCCAAAGACAAAAATGCTGAATTCATGAGTCTATGTCTGTGTGTACCTTCTGTGGAACGTTGGGAGCGGAGCTGGTGACTCGACACTGTAAAACTCCACTGCCATTCATTCTTTGGATTGTTCCGGTGTAGCAACTCCTAATGTGAAAAGCCGAAAGGAGAAGAACAAGAAGATAGAACCTGGTAATATAATTTGTTTAATAAATGTTCCACATGGTGGAACCATAATATCGACAAACTTTATAATAAAAGGAAATTCATTTTGACCAAAAGTAAGAAGAGTAATTCCCAGAATATTAGAGTTCTTGTCTCTAAAATAAACAAAAAACTTAACAACTTAGTAAAAATTCACTAAAGCCAAATTTGAGGCTATAATAGCTACTCAAGCCGAAGATAATCACAAGGCATTTTTAGTTATGTTCATAATCTCTGAAGTACAATGCAGCAATGCACTGAGCTGATTGTAAGTGATGTTCCTGCACTGAGGCTGAAAATATAGCAAACCTACTGACCTATAATTTTAGCTTCCATACAGGTTTTGTACCAAATGAATGGAGAACAGCTAAAGCCCTTCCCCTGCATAAGGGGGGACCTTCCACAGACCCAGGCAGTTACAGACCCATAAGTCTGACCAGCCTCATATGGAAAATGGCATTAATCAGTCAAGATATAGGCAACCTCCAAACATTGGACCCGTCTCAGTCTGGATTCATCAAATGTAGGTCATACTCACTCAACACGGTGGATTTGTTTGAAAAAGGTCACCAATGCAATGGATAGAGGCAAAATAGTATATCCAGCATATCTCAACCTGGCCAAAGCTTTTGACACAATTCCTTACTCAGGCATAGAAGAAAAGCTAAAGAGACTTGCGATAAACCCATATGTTACCCACTGGCTTGCCAAGAAACTCACAGGACGCCGACAATCAAAATAGGAAAGTTACCTCCACAAAGGGACCAGTCACCAGTGGAGTCCCCCAGGGTTCTGTGTTGGGATCTTTCCTGTTTGGCACTTACTTCAAAATTTAGGTGCCAGTACCAAAGGGTTGTGGCTGACTGTAAGCTGGGAGCAGTCATTGAATCCCCAAATGACTTAGCCATCCTGCAGGAAGGTTTTATAAATAAATAGTACCCAAGTCATGGACTGAAACTAAGTGCCAAAAAATGCATTATTGTATTCTTTTTGAAGTCATCTACCCCCACAATGACAATCCGACTCAGTTCTTCTTCAAATGCGGACAGTGACCTAACTTTTGACCAACATATGTCTAGTGTTGTAAGAAAGTCCTTCAATATTGCACAGCTTATAAACAAAGAGATTGTGTCTAGATCTAGGGGTGTTGTTGTCCCCCTTTACTCCTCCCTCATTAGCCCAGTCGTTGAATATAATGCCTCCTTTGGCATGTATCTGTCCAGACACATGCAACAACTGGAATGCCTGCAGAGATACCTTACTAAAAGGATACAACACCTAAACAACATGTCCTATATGAACCAACTCAAAGCCCTGTCACTTTACTCTGTATCCTACAAACTGCTAAGAGGTAACCTGTGTCTGGCATACAAGGCATCCTCCAACCCATTGCTGACAGATTTTCTGCACATCAGCTAATACATGGCATGAGGACTACTCAGTCTAGGGACATAAACCTCTTCCGCAACATCAATATCTGTGGATGGAGAAATGGAACATTTACCCCAGGATTGCCCCTTTATTATAAATGGACAGAAACAGCTTGTAAATGCTTTATCACATGCATGTGTCCCCTTAGATTATCTATGGTATAATCCCAGTTCTTTTCATTAGGGGTAATATATAATTATTGACCATGGGATGGATAAGGCCAATCTATAACCAAATGGGATAGATTATTTTGAGCAGAAAAGGGGAAAAGGCTAGGCTTAAAATGGCCGCCTGCAAGAGCAGCTAGTCCTGTACTTTCCTATGAACCTATAAATAGTGCTAAGCATGCCCTTACAGAGCCTGTTCTCAAACTGTTTAACCTTAGCTGCAGGTTTTGTTTTTGAAGTTTGGCATGTTGCAGTAATGATGTTGGATAGTCTCAGTATGATACTGATATCACTAGATTTAATTTGTGACTAGTGGAAAGTGACTGACATTTCAACATAGAATCAATTAAGAAATATATCCTATACTTTAGGACTAGGCTTGGGGAACTCATGGGTTTGTCACAGGAGCTCTTAGTTCAAGTATGACAGCAGGAAAAGGCTCAGTGTGACTGGATAGTCAGAGCTTGCCTTTGGGCCACAGGTAATAATGATTATTTCTTTTTGGCACAGTAAGCAGCAGACAGCATGGGGGAAGGGTCCTTTTAACTATTGTGAGAGAGGTAAGTGATGTTAAGTACATTGTAGTGTTGCCAGGTAATAGGCTGACTCATAGTATTCACCATGGTAGCATGATTAATTCATACAGCGATAGAGACCCTAGTACTGTGTTTCTGCAGTGTGCTAAAGGAGAAGTCTGAGGGGGATTTTGCGATAGACCTTGTCAATGAAGATTGGTCTAACACTTCAATAAATGAAATAGTACTTTCAAAGCAGTTATTTCTTGTACAGTTTTAAGATATAAAACAGTAGTACAGAAGTATGTGGACATGTTCATTGTTCATCTAGGCTATACCAAAGTGTTGGAGCACTATGGGGACATGGGGACCCAAAAGCCCAACACAGTGGGAGTGCAGAATTATATTGGTTGGATCATAGAGGTAGGTACATCCAGCCAAAATTCTGGAGATCCATATAGCATAAAATGTCAATACCAAATAGCATATAACTCTTTCCGCTTCCAGTAGGAATAGGTTCATAGGTGTGTACTTGGCTAACGGCCCTGAAGCCTAGCCCAATTAGATTCCCTGGTATCATGCCACCCAAAGTTAGTTCCCAGTGCCCCAGTGAATAAAAAAATGGAATCGTGAGCACCTTGTCAAAATGACAGTGTGAATTATGTTGAATTGAATGAACTGTATTGCCAGATTCTAAAACACAATGTCATTTATTTTTGCTACTGAAAAAGGGAGATATAGTACAGAGTCGATTATCCAAACTAATTGGGACCTAGGGTGGTTCAGATAATCAAACTCTTCATATAATAAAACGTACATTGAACCTGATAAAAACTTCTAAAATCTTGTTTTTTTTTCTATATGCAGGGAATACACTTTTCAACCATTCAGTGCTTCCAGTGGATAAAAACGAATATTTTTCACACACGAGTGGGCTACAATCTCAAAAAACACACACAAGTGAATAAGTGTAATGTTTACATATTCAGACTTTATGACAAAAATTTTCATAGGTTCATAGATAGATACTAGGCTATTGGCCCTAGGGCCTTTATAAACCTGGCCAAAAAGGTATCCTGGCTTTCACCACTCAAGAAAATTATTTTCCTGTGCTCCTGTCGAGCAGAGCCACAGAGGTGATCCCTGGGGTGAATTTCCTATTTCCCATCCAATCATCAAGATTTTTCTTGAAGAGTGCTAATGAGGAGCTTTGTTTTATATAGATCGGTAGTTTGTTCCATAGTATGGGAAATCTCTGGGACAGGAATATTACCCTCCAACATGTTCTGTTTATTTTAGTCACAAAGTTTAGGGTCCTAGAGCGTGTAGCTCAGAGGGATTGGGATTTCTTTAAGTGGAGCATGTCCAACAGCTCTGGGTTTGACATAGCTTTGTACGTTAGGCAGAGATTGCCTCTGAGTAGGCGATATGTGACTGAGTAAAGCTGGAGTTGTTTGAGACACTCTGCGTAGGGCATCTGTTTGAGGCTGGTAATCCTCTTTGTGAGGTATTTCTGCAGCCTTTCCAGTTGTAGATGTCTTGTGAAGTACATACCAAAAGGGGCGTTGTACTCTATAATGGGTCTAATGAGTGACGAGTAGAGGGGAACAATGACCTCTTTTTTCCTGGATGAGAAACCTTTTGTGATGAGGTGTGCCACGTAGAAGGATTTCCTGACTACTGTGGCAATGTGATTATCAAAGGAGAGACTACTGTCCACCTGTGTTCCAAGGTCTCTTATCACACTTTCAATGTTAGGGTAGCTCATGGGTGCAGAGTTTTTACCAAAGGGGATGACAATGCACTTTTTGGTATTGAGCTTGAGGCCATGGCTTTGACACCAGGCATCTGTCTCAGTGAGGCCCTTTTGTAGGATGTCCACATCATTAGGAGTTTCGATTATGGCTCCTAGTTTGCAGTCATCTGCGAACTTCGTTGGCCAAAGACATTCTGTGTCAGCCTGTACTTCAGAAAAGTGGATACCAAACAGGAGAGGACCCAGGACTGAACCCTCTGGTACTCCACTTGTCACTGGTCTGAAGTCGGATTTGGAGTCTGCTACTTTCACAGTGTGGTTTCTGTCAGTGAGCCATTTGGCAACCCATCTTGTGACATAGGGATTTATACCTAGTTCAGTGAGCTTATCTATAATTCCAGAGTGGGGGATGGTGTCATAAGCCTTGGCGAGATCTAGATAGGCTGTGTGAACCACCTTACCCTCGTCTATGGCTTTGGTGACTGCTTCAATGAAGTCTTATCAGGTTTGGGAGACATGATCTGCCTTTTACAAACCCGAACTGGGTGGGGTCCAGAGTTTGGAGATTACCAATGTCTTTGTGTATAAGATCCATGATGATACGTTCCATGGCCTTGCAGACCAGGCTCGTTAGGCTAATGGGGTGGTAGTTCCCAGGGTCCATGGTGGTTCCCCCTTTGTGGAGTGGGTTAACCATTGCTGTGCACCATTCAGTGGGCACAAAGCCTGAGGTGAGGCTATGATTGAACATGGTGCTTAGGTGGGGTGCCAGTTCATTCTGCAGTTTGTGTAGAACGCAGCCTGGGATGTTGTCAGGTCCCATAAATGCTGTGTTCTTGGCTTTGGAGAGTGTGTTTTTTACCTGTGCAGTCGTGATTACAGTAACTTTGTATTCTTCCAGTATAGAGATGGGCCCTTTAGGGGTTGAGAGGGGGGTAAAGTTAGCACTGAACCTATCTTCCAGGATGTTGGCAATATCCGTTGGTTCTGTATATTTAGTGCCATTGTGCTGTAACTCAGAGCAGATCTGAGTGTTGCCTTTGAGATTCTTGACATAGCTATAGAATGCTTTATGGTTGTCTTTAGAATCAGTGGCGATTTTGTTTTCGTAACTAGCTTTGGATGATTTTATGAAGGATCTTCACTTCTTACTGAGGCTGACGGGGAGTTCCTCCAGTCATGGGATTTTACTCTTTTTTTTTTGCAACAGTTTCTTTCTTCTGTTGTAGAGTTTGTTTATGGCAGGGGATAGCATCTTGGTTCTGTTAGGGATAGCATGATCCATGCACTTGTGTAAGTGCTTATAAAGTGCATTTGTTTAGGATTCGGCAGTCGTACCTCTGTTGTCCGTCTGCATAGGTGTCGTGAAGTTTGCCACTTCTGTCTTAAGATGTGTGAAACTGGCTTTGGAGAAAATTTTTACGGTGGTTTCCCTAATGGGGGGTGGTGGTGGGATGTGGATGTCTAGGGTGATTAGATTGTGGTTGGATCTGACCAACGTGAAATTGACCTCTGGTGTGGAACACCAGTCACCCATGTTGGTAATGAACAGGTCTAGGATATTGCTGCCCCCTGGTGCGGGTGTGGATAAGTTGATCCAAGGCACTGGAATTTATGAATTCCAGAAAACATTGAGCAAAAGAGTTGGTACATGAGTAGTTTTCCCAGTTAATGGTGGGGTAGTTGAAATTGCCTATTATTAGGGTGTTGGGTTGTACCCTATTATTTTTCAGTGTGTCAAGAAATAAGGAGTGGGAATCCTGGGGCATGGTGGGGGATCTGTAGCAAGTTACAGTTTGGATTGCGGTCTTGCCCAGAGTTAGTTGCACTTGGATAATCTCAGATGCATTATGCTGAGCAACTAGCTTGGAGGTGTGGATATCCTTAATGAATGTGGACACGCGTCCGCCTTTAGTGTTTCGGTCCAGGTTAGGTGGCTGAAAGGTGTGGTATGAATTATAGCCTGGTTATGCAGGGGTGCTCTGTGGAGCCTTGAACCAGGTCTCTGTCACTGCACAGATGTTGATGTTCTCCATTTTAAGGAGTGCCTCGAGTGAATGCATTTTGAGGTTTAGCCTTCTAGCATTGAGTAGCATTACCCTCAGATTTTACTTGCTTGTACCTGTTAATGTGGTGAATTTGTCATTTGAACCCTGCCTAAAAAAGGCACTATAGGGCTGGCAACAGCCTTAGCCAGTATCTGGAATCCCAAGGGCGACAGGTGTGGGCCATCTTTGGCAAAGCATCGTGGTCTGTCGATCATGTCACCCCAGGCAGACAGATACTGGATCCCCTTAGAGTGACACCAGAATCTTAGCCAGTTGTTGATGTCAATCATTTTGTCCTTGTACTGTGGTATCATTCTGGGTGATGGCAGGATGCTACTCAGGGGTAGGGTCATACCTGCCTCAGGGGTAGGGTCATACCTGCCTGGGCTGCAAGATCGGAGAGCTCCTCCATGTCTCTTTTCATGTAGTCCAGGGAGGTACGTCTCCGGTCATTCACACCAACATGGACAATGACAGAGTTACATTTGTACTTGTTGTGGCGTGACTTGAGTGCGTGCATTTTGTGGTAGATCCTGGCACCTGACAGGCAGCCGACAGTAACTTTCTCCTTGTTTTACCTGGTGAGTGGAACATCAGTGTGTATGACTATAGAGTCACATATGAGTAGAGTGTTGGGTACGTTATTATGTCCAATGGGCTGTGGTTGAGTGGCAAACTGAGTTTGTGGGCTATGTGTCATTTGGGTTGTGTTGGGGGGGTGGAGGCTGCTTGCGTTTCTGCTTTGGAGGTCTCTTGCTTGAGAAGATTTTTTTGGGGGTGAAGAGAGCTTTGCTTCAAGTTTGGCTATATAAGTGCATCTCTCACAGGTTGTATTGTTGGGTGGTAGGAGGAGAGGGTTGTCTGTTCACATGAGGCAATTGCTGCATTGCCCCAAGATGCCCAGATTCATCAGGTAGACAGGAGAAAACACTGGGAGCTGACCCTTAGACATGTATGGATAGGTGCTTATTTATTAAGTACTAAAAACAGTTTTCCTCTAGACAAGTGCGGAAAGTTGAGTGCTGTTGTAATTTGTAGCTTATTTAGTGCTTACAACGAGTTCTGAACAAGTGCTGAGCTCAAAAAAGCAGATTGTAATGCTAAAACTAAAAAACTGGCTCATTCTAAGGTAAAATTTGAAGAGCAGACTTTATGACGCCGGGAATAGTTTAACCATAGTTAAGCGGCAGTGCATAAAGTGTGTGTGTGTGTATATATATATATATATATATATATATATATATATATATATAAGTATATTTTTATAATAGTAGCAAATGAGCAAACTGATTTAAACAAATTAACCAATAAAAAGCTAAAAACTGAGCCCCATTCCAGCAGTCTTCAATCAGACAAATTCTAACTGCACACTCCTGCCACTAGAGTGCAGGGGAAGCTTCTCCAAAAAAAGACTGTCTGGATTAGTGCTCAAGTTATGCAAACAAAGCTAGGTTCAGCAGGTCCGAATTTAGTCTATGCTACAGCAAACAAGGTGTACCAATTTCAGAAAGAAACAGTTCAAATAAGCAGGCACAATAAGCCTTTAACCAGAAACTCCCAGCTCAGAAGGGCAGAATCTACCCTCTTCTACCACAAGAGTGCAGACCACACCTTCTTAATGTAAAATAACTGGCCCAAAGCCCAAGTGCTTAAACCAGAACTAATACAGTAAGCCTTCAATCAGCAACTCCCAACTTAGAAGGATTTAAGCTACATGTCCTGCCACAACAGTGCAGACCACAAACCTTCTTAATGTAAAACAACTGGTCTGAAGCCCAAGTGCTTCAACCAGAGGCTGAGAATAACAGTTACAATTTAATCAGGCTACTAACAAGCAGTAATAAATGCAGCAGAATAAATGCAATTAAGTACTTTTAAGAACAAGCTGCAAAAGCAAAATAAAGTAATTAAGTAGGGAGAAACACAAATACAGTAAAAGCAGATGAAAAAGTGCATTTTTTTTGGCTATAACAATAGAAAACGAGCAAACTTATTTAAAGAATTTACCCAATTAACCAGTAAAAAAGCTCAAAACTGAGCCTTGTTTCAGCAGTCTTCAATCAGACAAGTTCTAACTGCACACTCCTGCCACTAGGGTGCAGGGGAACCATCTCCAAAAG